>NW_027423756.1:9106363-9707272 GCF_013202065.1 Cotesia typhae | reverse complement strand
TTCATCAAAATCGACATATAAAATGGATCGTCCTCGTACTGAGAAAAATTAATTCCATCTCGTTCAACCCTTGGATCATGGTGGTATGGAAATTTACTTTTGTCAACCACCGGCTCTTTGATTTTGTCCAGAAAGGTCGTCGATAAATTGCATGTTTTTAAAATAGATAAAATAGCTTTTTTGACATCTCGCTCATTCAACTGAATTTTAACCAGCGTAAATTTACCGGCTTTAAGATCTTTCTCGTCTTTGGATCGCAAGTAGAAGGGTAGCGTTGTGGGTTTTATAGGCCTCCTCTGCTGGAGAGATTCTAACAACGAACTCAATTGCTTCAATGAATTTTCATTTACAGTCTGAAATTAAGCTTTAATAAATTAGTTCAAATACCAATTAAACACTTAAATCTAAATACATACTAAATGTTATTATTATATTTAAAAAGTAATTTACCCTCTGGGTAGGAAATTGACCAAATAAATCCGGATGGACAGTAAAATAAAATGGTCTGAGAGCCGTTGAAATTTCTCCGGTACTCAAAGCTCTGACAGCTTCTTTTCTGTGCAAACTAATCGACAAAATTAATCATAATTCAATCGATCAATTGAATAATTAAATATTAAACTATTAAAAATATATATTAAAATTAGACTTACCATTTTCTAAGTGTACAAAACATTTTATGATGAATATGTTTTATAAAATTTCATTGAGAATCCCAAAGCAAAGACACTCTTTGTCTCACTGAAAAACACAGTCCACTTGTTTATACAAGTGTTATTATGATGAATGGACAGTTCTCTTGTTTAGAGTTTAAACAAATACGGCAATTAAAAACAATATTCAAACAAAGGTAAAATAATGATAATAATTTTAATTAAACATATAATTGAGAGAGCTAGATACGCGAGTATGAAACACAAATCACAATGGATTATCGCACCACTTGCTATTGAATTTATTTTTAGAAATACTAATAACTATTTTGATAGTGTGCTCGTATATGTATAAAGAAATTGATTGAAACATAAAATCAAGTGATTATTAACGTCATCATCAGAGTAACGTACGATGATTTAATTTTTTAAAAATTAAAATCAATCAAGCTTACTTGTGAATATTAATGCCTACTCCAATACTGCTAGTAGGTTAAATATTTTGAGTATTTTACTAAGAGATAATCGTTTGATAATTACATGATTAATTTTTTGACTACAAATAAGCTACACTACTAAACAAAATAAATTATTAAATGTCATAACATCGAGATTTTACTGCTCCCTCGCGGAAGTATTCTAAGTAAAATCACCTGTTAATCAGCTGATTTCAGTCATCTGTACCATGGAGAATGAAATGATGGAATCTCAACTCAAATAGGAGTGTGAAAACCATTATATTTTTCTTGTAAAATTTTTTCACATGTCCGCGACTGACAAATTTGGTATTAAATAATTTTGAAA
The DNA here is from genome assembly GCF_013202065.1 of Cotesia typhae. Taxonomy (NCBI): domain Eukaryota; kingdom Metazoa; phylum Arthropoda; class Insecta; order Hymenoptera; family Braconidae; genus Cotesia; species Cotesia typhae. The sequence continues at coordinate 9,705,815 of NW_027423756.1, read as the reverse complement.
TCAAGTAAAAAATTTTCCAAGCAATTTTTGCCGAACGATATTGTTCGAGATCATTTTTCTCTAAATGACATATAAGTAACTTGAATTGTTATCGGCAGATAGAAATATAAAAGTCTCTTTGTTCAACTGTTCCGTAATGGTAGATGGCGCGAACGTAGACGTTATCTGTCAGTTCGGCACAATAAAAATGTTAAAATGTTGATTTAAAAACTTGAAAATTATTTGCCGCCGTAAAATTTCAAAAATGAAATTTACTTTAGGCCTTAATTTTTCAGAGAATGAATTTTTAAGAGTGGTAAAAAATTTAAATCATTAATAGTTAAGAGTTTCCACGAAAAGTATGAACAACTTCTTATGATTTTCATTTTACTTCATAATGTCAAAAAGATATGACGACCCACGTTTTGTTCTGCAAACTTTAAACTCACTGGGATGCATTTATGTCAATGCAAAGGATTTACAAAGCTTTATGAAAGGTAATTTATTTTAATATTTTTATCATCTATTAGTTTAATTTTTTTAATTTATAATCAAAGGTTTTTCGTTTAATATTATTTTTGATCTATTATTTTCCTTAATTAATTTTAGACCTTAAGAATTATAGAAAAAAGAAGGAAAAAGCTCACAAAGCATGGAAACAAAAAGTAATAAGAAAATTTCTTGCTTACAACCGAAAGGACATGGAAAATCGTATGAATGAATTACGAAGTAAGCAAGCTGTTCATCTGGCGTTAGATGATGCTGTTGATAGTGATAGTGGTGACCAATCTTCTCAGCATCCAAGACATTTTTTGCATGTGGCTGAAGTATACCATCGAGACCAGAGTTTTGATGCTGAAAAATCGCCTGCTGGTAAACGAATTCAAAAGTCACCATTCCGCATTAAAGAGAAAAGCTTGGCGAAAACTCCTGAAGCCACCCGAAAAAACAAATCAATCCAACCTGATCTCACAGACCCAAGCTCTTCTCCAAGAAGCTCTGGAGAAAAATCAAGTGACCAAACCGGAAAAATTTTGGAAACTGACTCAAAAAAACAACATACTATTCGGTACGGTTTTGATATTGCTTCGGAAGATTCTGATTCTTATCGACAACTTCCTGGACAAACAAAAAAAGGAGATAAATCTTATACTAGAAAAAATAGAAGTTCGATTGGGAGAAGTTTCAATGAACATTTATTAGATAGCAATTTTGAAATTTCGGATTCTTACAAAATATTGCCCCAACCACGAAAAAAAACGGAAGCTAGAGACCAATCTCCAAGGGAAAAATCTAAAGCTCCGCTGAAGAAAACGCATAATGAAGACTTTCCTAGTAGTCTTGAAGTCTCTGATTCTTACAAGCAACTACCTGGAGCTAAAGAAAAAATTAATTTACAATTTAAGCCTCGAGGCATTGGAAGAGGTACAATCACGTCGAGAATGATGATCGACCAAGATTTCCCCAGTAACTTAGAAGCTTCAGATCCATATAAAGAAATTGCAAGGAAGCCAAGGAATCAGGGAGAAGACGAAAACAGGGAAAAATCTCAGCGGGCTAGAACGCAAGAAATTGCTGGTCAAAATACTTCTGTCAGAGGCGATAAAAGTATTCCCACGGATAAACAAATGTTTGCAACACTTCGAGGAAAAGACAAAAGTAAAAGTGTTGAAGAAAAATCTCAGTCTGATGCCCATGAAAATTTCATTGAAAGCGATTTAAATTATTCTGATTTCCAACGTGATGTAATGCAAGGAAGAAGTAGCTCTCTTGAAAAAGTTAATTTAAACCAAGAATCTCCAGAGCAATTTTCATTAAAGGATCTTCGAGAACGGAGCCACTTAGATTTTGATTCCAGCAGATCCACTGAACCTTCTCAAACAGCTAATCAAGTGGACACGGATCGCAATTTAGTGGCGAGAGACAGAGCTGTCGAAAGATCTGCTAGCAAGCTTAAAGAAGTCACTCGCTTACGATTCGATGACAGTGACAGCGATAGTGACAGTGAGTCTAATTACTTGGAGCAGTATGAGGCCGTGCGTCCATCCAAAGAAGTGGGAAGAATGGAGGAACCCCAAAAGTCGCAGAGTTCTGCACAAAGTACGCCGAATTTTACGCAGCGGAAAGAAATTAATTATGATAGTAGCAGCAAATCAGACTCTGAGTCGATATCTCAAGCCGCCGCGAGAAATAAGAAGGAAGAAATTGTTAGAAGTGGAAAAATTCCCGCTAGATCTGGAAGATTTAAACCCAATGATTTTATAGAACGCAGTAATTTAGAATTTTGAAATTTTTTTAATAATTTATAAAAAAGTAGAGCAATTGGTTTTTTTTTTTTTTTTTTAGAAATTTCTACATTTGTTATTTAAAAAATAAAAATTTTAGTATTTATTCAGAAGTAATTTTTATGCTAAATTATTCACGCTTCACCTAAGATCAATAATTTTTTATATAATTATTTTAATAACCTGCAGTTTCGTCACAAAACTGTTAATATTTACTCCAGATAATTAAAATAAAGTATATACAAATTAAAGTGCAGAGAACAATCTAAGAACATTTGATCTTTTCGTTAAAAATTCCTGATAAGTATAATTAACAAAATATACATAATAAATATTTATATTTATTTGACAGTAATGAAGTAAAATACTCATATAGACTAAGATATAATAAAAATAATAAGTTATTTAAATGTTAATACAACGATTTATTTGTTAAATACTCGATGCATAACACTCGAACACTGAAAAAGCCTTAGCAGTGCGGTGGTAAATCGCGATAAGTAAAATACGTAACGAGGGAGAGTAGCCTAACAAAATCATATCGGCACATCGGGTTTCCCGAGTGTGCTGAAAGTACGTTTAAGTTTTTTTTTTTTTAATGGACGCCTTTCCCAACTCATTATGGTAAGTATAAGTATAAGTGATAAAAATATTAACAATAAATTAAATTCATTAATTAATATAATTTTGTAATCTCATCAGAGTTCAAATAAAATCAATGAACATTACAATTGAATTAAACTACACCACAGGTATCACGTTTGATCGGGGGAGTGTTGTGCTGTGTTATTTACGGACTTTTCGCAGTAGAGTGCAATGTAATTGTAAGAAACCAAGACATTTGCGGCGTCTACAACGGCCGAAGGCTGTACCTCGAGCTCGGGGAACAAGGAATCCTTTACGCTAAAAATGTCTCGTCCGTAAAAAATTCCCCGCGACAGCAGCAGCACCCACAAGGATCGCGGTTGTACGCGACAAACAGTTCTCACGAGCATTGCAGCTTGGAGCTCGTGACTTGTCCGTCCTGCGCCATCACTGTGACGTTCAAGAGCCTGGCCTTGCCTCATTCCTGCGGTGACAGTGGCATGATGATGGACAGTCCGTGCAGGTCATGTTCTTAGACATTATCATCTACAATTAGTACTATTCTATATAACATAACATTGCTCTAAGTCATAACCTTTTCTCTCTATTTCATAAAATATAATCATGTATTATGATGAAAACTTTATAATAAGTCATAAGTTCACTTTTAGGTGTGACTATGTCTGGATCTCAGAACCTCCTTACGAAGACATCTCGGGAACTCCGTACTGCGGATTGTACGCGCCAATTACCTACAGATCCAACACTAGAACTGTTTCGATTACTCTCCTGTACAGCCAATCACATAACCACGCTTTCACGATCGAATATGTCTCGGAGCGTACGTTTGTCAGAAACTCATTTAATTCCGAGTATTGATTATATTATTGACTATTGAGTATTTACTTTCAATCAACTGGTACGACATTAAATTACAGGAAATAGAGTTCATTTAAAGGGATGGGATCCTGCAGTCACGAAAGGATTTAACGGGACTGTCGGTGGAATTCTTACCTCACCGTTCTTTCCCGCCAGATACCCAAGAGACTTAGGGATAGAATATGTCATCACTTGTCCGACTGAAGCGCCTTCTTGCAGGGTTCGGGTTCTTTTTAGCGACTTTCAATTGGCAACTGTATCTATCATTGAGGTAATGGAAATTTCACTCATGTAATATTTCATTTTCTTCTAATTTAATGGTATAAAATTATAAATGTTTAATTTTTTTTTTTTTTCTAAGTTTTATGACTGGAATGGGCAAAGATTAGACGTCAGCAGCGGTGCGAGATTCAGACCGCCTATTACCGTAAGCTCGGGCCCGTCATTGCTGATACGGTTCTACGCGAATGGAGGAACTGGACTAGGTTACAAGGCTTTCTATTCTTATGTAATTGGGCACAGATACGACAAAGCGATCCAGCCGATCACTGATTGTGGTGGATATGTCGAGAACTTGGGAGGTACTATTACGATGATTGAAATGGTTACCGATGGAGTCAAGACTTATGATTGTGTTTGGCTGATCCGGCCTCCTAAAAATTTTCTTCACATGAAAACACATATCTACCTCAAAATAGTCACGTTTGCTGACATGGGTAGACATTTTTGTATACTCTTACTACTCTGACGTTTTTTAGCTTTTCTAACAAATCTGACCTTTATTTTCAGCGGGAAATACCGAGCTAATAATCAGACAAGGTCCTACATCTGCATTACTGCCGCTTGAAGTACTGAGACATCCAACGAGTCAGCTTCAGCCACCAAGAATGAGAGAACACATTACTCCAATCGTCAATGGATTTCATGTCAGCTTGAGGGGAACTTTTGGAGTCAATTCAAAAGTTGCTATTGCTTATGCAGCTTTTGGTTACATGGGTAATTAATTTTGGCTTTTACTAAATTAAATCAATGATAAAAAATAATTAAAAAAAATTTTTAGATTGTTACGCGGGTTCTGATTTTCTATGTCAAAATCATAGATGTATTCAGAGTCAATTAAATTGCGACGGATTCGATCATTGTGGAGATAACAGTGATGAGCCTTCAACTTGTCTCAGAGGTAAATTATTTTCAATTGTTACAAAAAATTTTTTAACAAAATTTTTTAGTCTGATTAATAGAGAAAAATTTATTCTTTCGATAATGTATATTATTTATCAATTAATTATAATCATTGTAATTTATGAATTATTATTTTACTTTCAATAGATTGGGGAATGGAACCGCGAGACGGAAAATGGCATATGAATAAAGCAAACTACTACTTCCCAAAAATAGACAGGTATCCCGACCTAAAAACAGCAACTCTGGTCTTTGTAGCCAGCAGCTTAGGCCTAATTATTCTAATTTCGGCACTGATTGTCCTGTTGTACCGAATGGGTGCTCGGTCGCGGCAGCAAAGAGAGCTTCAGTCGCGTCTTCAGACCATCAGCGAGTTATTAGGTATTTAATGTTACCTGAAAATACCAAAAGGTCGGAGCAGTAGATATAAGTAGGTGAAAATTATTTCACCTTCAGATCGGTCAGTCTTCGATATTGCAGATGGTGCCCGGATCGACGAGGTTCCTGTTCACGACGAGCCGCCGGTCTATGAGGCACCGCCGGGATACGACGAAGTTATTAAGCTCGGCTTTGAGAATGAAGAAATTAAGAGAAAAAAGAAACCCAACCTCCTTTGGGGAGCAAGAAATAGAAGTTCACTTTCTCATTGCTCGTAATATATTTGTCTATTTATGTTATGTGTGTCTTAATCTTTAATTATCTTGTGACTTTATTTTGGATTTTTAAGGCAAGAATTACCTACATCATCGAGTTTAATTGTAGACCTCGCGGGAGCCAGCAGAAATCGTGAAACAATGTCAACCACCACGACAGCATCAACTATTACGACAGTTAATCCTGTTGAAAGAATCCCTGAAAGTCCACCTCCACCTTATATCACACCTCCTGGAAGTGTTCTAAATAATTACGGAATATGTCTATCACGACATAGTGTCACTCGTAAATATTTTAAATAATTATTACTATATTGTTGCATAATAACAAACCTGTCATTTTTTTTAACACTTGTAGGTATTTAAATTATTTAACCCAATATAATATTTTTGCACTGTAAAAAATGATTGATATTGATTTAAAAACCTTTTTTCTTATATCGCATGACAAATACCCTAAGGGTATTTAATAATTATACACTCTAATGGTATCTAACAACCATAAGGACGGGATATTTATTATAAAATGCGAGTTAAAAAAAAAAAAAAAAAAAAGAAAAACATGAACAATATACATTTTTTACAGTGCATAAAATAATGAATTTACCCTAAAAATACTGAACAAACTTTCAGATACTTCAGTGCCAGTGAACCTACGAGGTAATCATATGCATCGAGTGTGGAACCGAGCTAATGAACTACGTCATTCGCTGCCGGAACCAGATGAAGTCGTGGCATTCCAGCCCAGCGAGTCCATAGACTACGAGGCACTTGGTGCGTATCTTCGGAATTACACTCCACGAGGGAGTGCTTCTGTTGAAACCTTTGATCCACAGCCGAGGAGCTTACCAGATGTTGGTCTAATCACGAGCCAAAAATCCAGCGGCGACTTCGTCGGGCTCAGGGACGTGGACGTGGACGAGGTCGCGGAAGACGAAGAAACAACTAACAGAAATCGTTCCACTACCACTTACGACCGAGGTCAACCTCCTGGATGTGCTTGTGAAGGAGCTTGCGGATGTGCCAACAATCATCAACTGGTTCAATCTGAAGAAATGAAAGCTAAAGAAGAATCTGAAGTAAAAACCAAACGAATGATTTTGAAGCTTTTCAAGTCCTCGAGCTCCCATTCTACGAGTAATCCCGACGATGAGGAGCCCGAGCCGTCTGCTGAAAATTCTAGAGACCATAGGAGACCTTCAGTTTGCTCTGGAGACACTTATATGTCTCTTAGTACCATGTTTAGTACCTGTAGCAGCCCTTACGAGTTAGAAGAACACGATTTCACCTCGGAAACGAATAGCAATTTGGAAAATGTGAGTATTTTCTCAAAGACTCCTACCCGTACGCCCGTTAGAGCCACGAGGATCACCATCAACACTACCGGGGACTTTAGATCTAGGAATCGCAAGCACGCGCGCAAATACGCGAGCTGCGATACTGATAGTTTGTTTGAGAGTATCAAGGCGCTGGATAGTTTTCTCGAAAAGCGCAGTGTCTCCATCGCCCAAATGAGAAATACGTCTAACGTTACAACGCCTTTTGGAACCCCAAGACATCACAGACGACAAACTCTCAGGCATCATGGCAGCCAGCATAGAATTTTTAATTGCGTTCGTGGGTGGAAGTCCAACGAAGATACTTCAAGTTGAATTAATTTATTTATTTATTGATTTTTTTTTTTTTAAAGCAAGGGATACGTATTATTTGTTGTTGGAATTTGTTTTTTAATTTTAAACGTTATTTAGACTCCTGTGTACCGAATGGAATAAAAATATTATTTATTTAATTGAGAGTTTACTTATTGAGCTGTTGAAGATATTTATAGCCCGTACTTTAGAAAAACTTTATAAGTCAATTTTTGAATTTAATTTCTTTTAAGTTTATAAGACGTGAAGTTTCATCACATTGCAGTTAGTATATACTTCATTGTTATACATCATCAGTATTAGTGAAGTTAAATATAGCTAATTACATGACATTTAATGAATACTTCTTGATCTTAACTTCGGAAGTTGTGAACTAGCATTTACCTTCACTCGTTACTGTAATTATATTTTACGTATTATGATTAGATGAAGTAATAATAATAATTTTAAATGGTGAATGATGCTTATTTCATCAAATGCGTTCAATGATAAATGGTGTCAAGACTAAATATCCACGCGTGATCAAATTGATTTCATTATTTCTGTAAAATAACTACACTATTCACATTGTATGTGTTATTATTATTTTTTTAATCAACGATTCAAACAAGATCTTAAAACAGAATGAAAATATTATTCTTTACTGAGAATCACGGAAGTTTGAAAAACCTCTCATCAAATCGTCCTTCATTGTATTATACAACTTCAACAATAATATAATAATTGCATATTTTAATCTATGAATTAAATTTTTTTTAACAATTTACGTTTTCTCATCTCAACTCCTTCATTCGCTTATTGTCTTCAATAATTTTTATTCATCACCTACATATATACTAGCATGTACTTATGACAGCAAGACAGCAATTATAAATGTACATCAATAAGTCTTGACATTAATCATTAACTTGTTACTTTGACAGTCAATTTGCATTGTATAAATAAATAAATATTTTATTCTCTATTGTTTTATTTTTAATAATTAAAATATTTGAAATTTTTTATATTAAATTAAAAAAAATACTATAATGTATATTTTTGTGTGTATTAATTACACTTAATTATATAGAGTATAATAGATAGGCATTTGAATCTAATAAAATACCAGAGTTTAAATACCAATGCAATTCCTCAAGCAGTTTATCAAACATCGTGCTTACTCCCTTCCTCAATAAACGAACATTCGTGATCAACTATTTTTTTATTTTATTTGATATTATTATTTTTTGTTTACTAATTTTTTTAAAAATAAAAAATGTATTATTCGTGGAAATAAAAAATCAACGGCAATACTGTCCGTCATAACTGCTATTCATGAAGATAATATTTAGTGTCCCACGGGGTGTCATCATAACTTATTGACACAGTACTCATTAGCGTCACTAAATTACATTTATATCTAACACTTAGTGGATGAAAAGTTCATCATTATGAATTATTGTAGCTAATATAATCATTAGAAATACTTTGTAGTGAACAATCGATTTTATTATGGCTTTCTATCAGATACTGGGTAATAAAATTGTTTACAACTTACTCAAGAACTTTATATTAAAATCTAATGTATCCGGATATTTTCTAAAGAGCTTAGTTTACTGTTTTGAGAAGAAGCCTTGACTTTTAATGATCAATACAATTTATATAAGATTATGATTAAATAATTTGGTTTTTTAATTGAATTATATTTTTGAAAAAGTGAGAGATTCCAGTGATGGCCTGCAGGGTCAATCGTTTTACATAAGATTTTTTATTAACATATCACGCGATCTAGTGTATATCACGACTTGATAAATATCATAAAAAATGTAACCCGCTAAATATTAATGTGTGCAATAAATAAACAATTAGAATTGTCTCTAAAGCCTCAACACTGCGTGTGTGGTTATTACTGAAGATGTGTAAACTCGGTAATGCAAAATGGTAGGGTACCCACCATACCAATACAAGTGGGATGGATCAGTAGATGATTGACGAGTAAATTACGGTGTTTATTTGAATATTGAGGTGAATTACGAAAACGTGAGTCTAGCGTTATAGATAAATTTTATTACAAATTGCAGTCTTTTAAACACTATCGCTTTTACAATTTAACGTTTTAATCTTAACGAAATTTTTTCTTGTTTGACTGTATTATATCTTTTGATATTTATTGATATTGTAGATGCATAAAAGTGTAAGTGGTTTTTTTTTATATAAAATAAAAAAGATTTTTTTGATGAATTTATTATAAATTCATATTCGTTTGAAAATATTAATTTTAAGGAGTAATCAAACAAATAAACAAAATTAACATTGACATTTAAAAATAAAAATGAACAATAAATGATGACTAATCGGTTGGTATTAGAAATTGAAATATTTAAATGTGGAAATAATTACCATGATATCGATAAATTTCTTTTGCACTTTCGTTAATTGATTACGCGATTGCGATAAAAAAAATAAAAATAATGCAATTGAATGACGTAAGCATGCTATAATTAATGAAAAGTGATTATTCACTTTACTTTGCAAGCTCATCGCCTACTGACTGGTGATAATTAAAGGATTTATTAAATTGAATATTATAATTGCTATCGCGTATTGAGAATTACCAGTATAGTGTAGTATAAGTACTTGAGTATAAAAATCAATGAATAACGACCATCGTAGTACATTAATAATAATTACCGCGAATTTATTCTGAAGTTTATATAAAAACAAAATAAAATAAAATATTAAATTAATTAGCAATTAATAATTATATTCTCGAATAAAATGTCACTATGATTTAATTTACCTAAGCTATGTCTTATTATGAAATCCCCATCGTAAATAAATGTGTTTATAATGTGAGCGATATATATATATATATATATATATATATATATATATATATATATATATATATATATATATATATTTATATTCAAGATTCAAGTCATTAAGTTGCGCTACAGATGAGTAGAGCGAGAGCGGAGAACATAATAAGTCAAGACGATAAATGGTTAGATGAGAAAATCCATGACCTCTCGAGTTTTGGGATAGGCAAATATTTTAAAGTTATTTATAAAGTTATATTCTTAATTAATGTTTCCAAATTTTTTCATGTAAAAAGACCCAATAATTTTTCTCAATAAATGTTTCCTTACTTTTATTTAACTATTTATTTTTTTATGTTTTAATTTGACATTCTCGAAAACGCAAAAAAAAAAAAAAAAAAATAGAAGAAAAATTTTAAAAGAATTTTCTACGAAATTGTAAAATATTAAAAGCCAAGATATGAATAAAAAAATTATTTAGAGATAATTTTCATTTAAATGTAAAATCAAATCATTTTATGGTACATATATTGACGAGGATTCATTTTCCTCCTATTCTCTATCAGACTAAATTTTAATCACGATAATTTTTATTTATAAGAATTAAAATAAATTATGAACGAATTAATACTTAGATGACATTATACGAAATAAAAACAAAAAAAAATTACCCCAAATTGATTTTACTAAAGCATATGAGGCAATCGTATAAATTAAAGGCGATTTGAATGAAGTGAAGCTAAGGTTGCTTCACAATTAAAATACTTATACATACACAAATAACATTTACGGTAAGACCCATTCCAAATTATGCAATGGGTTTTTTGAACACGTGAATTTAATAAGTACCACGTTAATTTTTGAATTTTTAAATAAACTAAAAATATTTTATTACCTTTTTTAAATGTTATTTATGTTAAACATAATAAAAATAAATATTCGTATAAATAAACATATTATCAACTATTACGAAAAATTTAATTTATACATTAAATTCATATATTTTTATATAACATTCATATTGTGTAATAAATTTTCGTAAATAATTTATCAATTCAAAAAATCCGCGAAGTGAAATAGGATATTTCGGTTACACAAACTCAACAAATTCTGACACTCGTTAGTTTGTTTATGTGAAAATAACGTGGTAATTATAATCACAATTACAATAAAATTCCAAAGTTTGTGAAATAACAAAAAAATTATTAATTTTTACCATGAAAATATTTAACCTTCTCAATTTACCAGCCGTCATAGCTGGAGGGTAACAATTATAATGAGAACGTCTGCATCCTCAGTACGCTGGATTGCATGAACATACCAATATAATTGGTTTGTTTATCTTATATTATAAGAATAAGGATTAGATAGACTGTAAAGTGCTGAAGACAGTACGAACTACTCACGCACTTTAACAAATTATTATCCGTGGGGAGCCAAGCAGAGTTCGTTACTCGTAACTCCCATACTGTGCTTGTAAAATTTTATCTTATAAATATTGTGATAGGTCTATTTATTTATTTAAAGTTATTAAATTAAAGAAAAGTATTACAAGATGAAAGGAAGACAAGACACGTGACGAATACGTAAGGTACGCTTAATCGACCTGACTTCATTCGCAAATTAACGATAAGTTAAGTATTCTCAGAGACAAATTTATTCTCTGAGAATAAAAAAAAACTTAATCAGGCTTTGACAAAAAATTTATTTAATATTAATAAAATTTTATTTTATAGATATGTTAGTTTTATTTGATGGATAAATAGACGATTGTTGATAAATATACGAGAGCCTTATCACAACTACAATTTTATTTCTGGGTAATAAAATTTTAATTCATGCAAATACATGTTTATAATAATCATGACAAGTGTCGGCAGATTTTTTTTCAAATATTTAGTATCGTTCTCAATTGATAAGTATTTTAAATGTGCTTAAAAATAATTCTCCATATTATATGTGAGTAACATCTAATTCATTATAATTGTCAGAAAAATTGAATTATTTTTTATAAAACCGGTATTAAAGCAAAAAGTTTTAACACCAAATAAATTTATCTCGATATTAAATACGAAAATTGATAAAAAAAATACTCACGGATACGAATATATGAGTCACAATAAAATTAATATTAATATTAATAAGTAAACATGCATGTTTGTTTTATCGAAAGCTAACTTGCCAATAACTCTGAGCAGAGGTAGAGCCAAGCAGAGAAACCGGTGAATTATACAGACCTTAAATCGATGCCGACTTAAACGATTAAGAGAATAAATATAGATTGTGTTAAAGAAAAAATAATTAAGAATAAGAAAAGAAGATAAGCCCTTCACTTAACTTGGACCGTTATCTTTCGGACATTCCCGGCACAAAGTGACCGGAGCTTGTACCTGTAAGATGAAAGAGAATCTTGAGAAGAAAAATTGACACGCGCACGCATAATTTATTTTATCCTCATAATTCTTACGACGTACCCACGACACACACTTACACACCTGTCATTTAAACTGTGTAATTTTAATATTTAGTACACTCTCTCTTTCGCTTTTTTTGATAGTGTAACACGAATATTTCTTCACAGCAATCCGAACTCATCTTTCACTGGGTTTAACAATCTCGAGAAAATATTTAATCATTAATTATCCTCTCGTTACTTTATTATATTGATGCGATGAGTAAAAGTTGTTTTATTTTTTTATTTTATAAGAGACGCGATATCTTTAACCTATAATTTTATCGTTAATAAATTTATTTACGGTAATCATTTTTTAAAAATTTATCTAGTCGATTGGAGAAAATATTTTGAATAAACAAAAACTTTTTTTTATTCTGAAATTATTTTATAATGAGTTTGAAAGTTATAAGTCAAATGTACAAACCAAATCATCTGAACAAAATTTAAATAACCGAACTTTTTTTCTATAAACTAGATGTACTTTCTAATAATGCTATAAATTTTCATTGATTCTTTCAAATTTCATTATAAAAATTATGGTCGAATAAAAAGAAAATAAAAGATGATGAAAATTATTATTATGATGATTTTTAGTACGTATGATCGTAAAAAAATCATGAATATAAAGAAAACAGAGGTCATAAGAGTAATAAAATAATTTCGGTTAGATTCATTCAAAAGATACAAGTTAACAAAATAAAAATCAATATCAAAGATTTATGATAATTTTTCTCGAAGCTAGAAAAAATTTCTTATTCTTATTTTTTTAATACTTATATACAATACGTTTTTTTTTTTTAAGTTTTTAAAAAAAGCAAACAGCAGAATAAGTATCTTTATCATTTTAAACTTATTCCATAAATCATAAAATATTTATTTCAAAACAGTGTTTTTAAAAATTATTGCTTCTAGAAATATAAGGTAATTTTATGAATAATATATCATTGATTTATCGAATATTTTATTTTAATCGCTTTTTTATTCAATTTATTAATCTTCAATCCAACAATAAATTAAGACAAGTGTTATTTCTTATTAAGAATTGATGTAAACTCAAATTCAGAAAATTAAAAAATTTATACTTACTTTTTAAAAAAATTTCAAGTCTAAAATATGATCAACTGAATGACGATAAATAGAAAAAAAGCCAAAATGTTTAAATTAAAAATATATTTTAATCGTTAAAGTAACCATTTACAACAAATAATCACATGTACATTAAAAGACACAATGTAATTATAATTTTATTGTAATAAATCGAATGTAAAATCAATTGGTTAATAATTTCTTCATTTAAAAATGACGTTGGAATGGCTTGAAACCCTGAGGTTGTCTGCCAACAACTGAAGGAACTGGAGCTACTGGAGCACTTCTGACAGGGACAGTTGGCTGGAAGCTGCCGTTTACAGTACCATCGTCTTCCTCGGGATGAGCCGCGTTGTATTCGAGAGCACGGAGAATTTCTTCGGGGATAGCTGGAGCGACTGGAAGATGGTCACCCTCGGGGTGGAATCCGGTTTCATCAGCAGTGTAAGTTACTCCGTAAGTAACACCGTCGTTGCCAACGAAGCTGAATGATCCGTGGACGTTGATTGGTTGAGTTCCGTCTTTAGTCAATGGTCCAGGTTGTCCAACTTCGTCGACGTGGATTCCGTGTTCGGTATCGTAGCTGTACTGGTAAGAGCCCTCCGGTGAATATTCGTGCGATTGACGCAAAATAGCAATCGGCACTGGTTCGGCTTGGTGGTGTTGAGCAGCAGCTACTGCGACCACCGCAAAGACGACAACCTTTAATGTGGATAATTTTTGCCATTAAATGTGATTACAGATCTTTAAATATATAATTGTTTCATTTTTAGAGGAGAAAGCAATGAATTGTATTTCTTAATTTTTTTCTTGTGTTATTAAAACTTTTTTTTTTTTTAATTAAAATTTTCTCAGTTATGTGTTGTAATAATTAACTTTCTATCCACGTTTATCATCAATTGAAATATGATGACTGTTAACTGATGGCACACCCTGTACCCAGTTACGAGTGACATTATGTGCAAATTGAGTTCAATGTAGAGATCAAGAATGATATTGTCACCCATCTTAACGATTTGACGTCTAGTTTAATTTATAATTCTAACGATGTTGTAACTAATAAACTATTTTGCTTTTTCATACTATTTGTCAATGATGACACTTGAATGAATTAAATTATTTTTAAGATCACAAATAAATCATACTGTTATTAAAAAAAATTTAACTTCCTGGCGTGTAATTAATTTAATATCAATCACTTAATTGTTGCCATAAAATGTAAAAAAATTTTTACAATTGAAAGAACAATTTCTTAGATTTTTTCACTTGATAAATTTAGATGTAGATGATTAATTTCTGTACTTGACTATTTAATGTTAACAATAGATAAAAACTACATTGAAATTATTATTTGAAAATGATAAGGTTACTTATTACAACCAATAGTACTCGATGTTATTTAAAATTTAATTAAACTACCGATTTCAGTTAAAGATTAATTACATATGAAAAAAAAAAACTCACAAAGAATTTCATGTTGAAGATTGTATGAAGTTCAACTACTGACTGTGATGATTTTAGCTACTTATCAGGGCTATTTATACAAAAACTTTCCCATAACTCACTAATAGGAGGGATTCGTTATTGGAGTAACAATAATTTTGGGGATGTCCCGCATCTTCTCAGAGTTACAAGATCAGATGTCAGGCGCAGAGAGAGGAAGGAAGGTAGAGCGATGTGAAGCTGCATTGACTGAATAATGATGATGATATTTAGTAAAGCCGAGATGGACTACTTTGACATTAATGAAATTATGCATACAAACTTGTCTACGAGTGAATGGAATTGGAAAAGAAGATCAGGATTACGAATCACGAATAAAGAACCAAGACGGAGGCGGCGATTAAAAATTTAAAATACACTTTCAATTTCAGTTAACGATCTCGCTGACCATGTAGCAAAAAAATTAATTATTATTTTGAAGTTAATAGCTAAATTCAGAATTACCCACTTTCTAAGACATTCCCCATTAGTATACTTAAATGTCATTGTGTATTAGATCAAAAACCTTATATGACTTTAGTGATTGATCGGTATAATTTTTAAGCTGTCAAAATTTGTTCATACTCAAATAAATATTTATAATTATAATAAATTTTTATTATTAATAATTATCACATGAATAAAATAATTAAATCCCACCACCAGCGCCTTTGACTTTATGATAATTATTTATTTGAGCAACAATTTGTTTACTGAAAATACAAGGTTGTTTACAAATCAATAATTCTTTAAATATTTTGCTGTTTATTTATAAAAAGTTTTAAAAGTCACTGGGATATATTTTTTAAAGTTATAGCTTGTGAATTAAAATATAAGCTATAAGTGTATGTGAGGGTCATAAAAAAATGTTTATTTATTTATCAGATGTATTGAGCCGGTTCTATTCTTTAATAAAAAAGAAGCAATTATGTACATACAAGAAGATGATGATGATAATAATAATAATAATGAACCAGTGGAGAGAAAAAATAAAAATTTTGGAGTGATGTTATATAACACTAACCAGATTCTAAAGGTCATGGTGATATTAAATTTAGTGGCCCCACTCTTGAAAGAAAGAAAGAAAAAAAAAAAAGATCGTTTCTTTACGTGGCTGTCTAATTTTAAGACCCAAAAGTGGGGTTTATGGACCTGGTATAAATAGTCCCGGAATTACTCTACGACATCAATCTCAGTTTAAGACTCATCTTTGTACAGACTTTGTTGAAGAGTTTGTAATTTTAAAAATTACCATGAAGTTCATTGTGAGTTTTTATTTGTGTTATAAATTTATCTAATAAATTTTCCATAATTATATTTATATCTATCAACAGTTTTTTGTTCGTGTAATTTTATTCAATACTTTTAATTAATTCAAATAATATCGAGTGCTGAGTAGTTAATTTAATAATTCAATAATTTAATTTTAATTTAAAAAATGTTCTAGATTGTTTCTTTGGCTGTAATTGCCGTAGTATCTGCTCAGCAGTATTCCGAGCAAACCCAACCACCAATCCCAATCGTCAAACAGAGCCAGGACCTGTCGCCCGAAGGTAATTACAAATACGAATACGAAACTGGCAACGGTATCCAGGTTCAAGAGACCGGAACATTGGTAAACGGACCAGAAGGGGATGCTATCGTTGCTCAGGGAGCATACCAGTACAGAGATGATGAAGGCAACGTCTTCCAAGTGAGCTACCTCGCTGACGAGAACGGATTCCAGCCACAAGGTGCCCACCTCCCAGTAGCTCCCCCAATTCCGGAAGCCATCCAACGTTCTCTTGAGTACATCAGAACCCACCCTCAACCTCAAGAACAATAATTAAGTAATGTTGTAAATTTACTAAAATCGAAAGTACATGTTTAAATAAATTTTTTATAAAAAAAGAATAAGAAATTTTTTATAATTTATTAGTCGTTTAAGTCATTAAATATTAATTCAATAATATAATAATAGAAATTAAAACTCTTTTCAATAGCTATTCAAAAGCTTGATCATAAAATTTAATTATTTATAATTTTGACAAGTAAAAAAAATTAAAATTTTTTGTAATTTTACAAATGTGTAACTGTATTTTATGTGTAAATGTATATTATCTTTTGAAATATATACATTGCATATTGTCTTAAGTGATAAAAAAAATGTAAAATTTGAAAAGACGTAAAATTTCTATTAAAAATGATAATAATAAGCACAATAGTTGTAAATTTTTTTTACAAATTAGCCATTGAAAAATAAAAATAAATTGAAAAATTTTAAGATGATAATTGATTCGTCGTTATGATTCAAGGACACCAAGTTTTTGAGTAACATAAACTGGTAAAAATCTTGTTTTGAGAATCAGAGAGGTTCGTGTAACAAACTGGTTAGTATTAAATTTTTTTTTTTTTTCACAAACCTATGTCCGGGTATTTAACAACACCTAAAACCATCTCATATACTTTCATAAAATACAATTAAATTAATTTTTTTTCAGACCTTTCGTATTTGAAATTTTTCTCAAAATGATAAATAAATTTTAATACATTAGTCCAATAAAACTAATTAAATTAAAAATTACCATTAAATATCGTATGTATAATTTATAATTTAGATCTAAAAACAAAAATAGTCATCGTCAAATAAAAGGGAAAGGATTATTGAGATGCCATGTGCAGCGAAGAAAGCAAGGGCTTTATCAGTTAAAACAAATGATCATTATAATTTCAACACAAACATTAACACGCAATAATAAAAAATAATTGTCTATAATTTAAGACTTGGAATAAATACTTCGTGGGTTATTCGTATAATAAGCAAGTAATAAAACATATATACAAAACGTAATTCGCGAGGAATTCAACCCACTGAATTAGTGACGCAACAAACAATAGAGTAACCCTCTACTCCGTGCATTATTATGAATTCTTTATACCTTACGCATGGTACTTCTTTTTACTATTCTTATTTTCATTCATATTATTATTGTTAAGTTGTCATCATATCATTCCTCTTCATACATATACTCTTAATCAATTTGTGTGGAATAGTTACACCTTTAAATCCATAAACCATTATAACAATATTAATATACTGAAACAAAAAAAAAACTCGTCGCATTCATCCACCCACGGATTCACAGTACAGAGAATAATTGTGGTATACATGACATGACCTATAGATACGAATCGCTATTCTCTAACCATATTTCTCCTAGCTAGCAAGATAATACATTTTTTCACCTATCCGATCTGTCAATTTTACTTTACGACCCATTCATCTCAATGAACTATCATTCAGTTGTTTAACACAATGTAACCGAAAAAAATTATCCAATTCATAGGTTAATCCGAGAAATTTAAAAGCAACACTACTTCTTATATATAGTAAAAAATTTGAAATACTAAATTAATTAATTAATAAAATATACATGTAAATTACCCGCCAAATACTACAGCATCAGTAGTTCGTAGTTTAACAAATTACAAATTTATTCATTGAAATTATCGTCTAATGTACTAGCATTAAGATAACCATTAAGTAGAATTATAATTTATTTACCGAGAAGATAAAGTTTCTAAAATATATAATAAATACAATATCTTAGATATGTATAATAATTTTTTTTTTATTCTTATTCAAACGTAAAGAAGATTATAGATGCAGATTTAATTTCAAAGAGGGCACATTTGTCCGTGAGGTCTTTAACTGACAACTCCCACTCTCAATAGTCAGTGAGTATTCCTATCGAGTAATGCTATCAACATTACTGGGAGGTTACACCTTGCGAGCAGTGATGGCTTTTACTCACCCCGCCCCATCTCACCGTCAGCAGGAGCAGGATCTCTGTTCTCATCGTCATAATCATCATTATCTACATTACACGATATAATACCACTTTAGTACCAGCATAAAGTAAAACCTCAAGTGAATACTCTATATGCAATGTGGTATGGCCAAAGGAAAGACTTTTTAATGTCAAGGCACCTTTTATTGTTGGAAGATTTTATATTCAAATAACCAACAACGGCAACTAATGTTACATTACATACTAGCTTTGATTTTTATCTTTTTTTCGTTTTATTATTATTATTTCAACCGGGATGTTTTATTTGGTACGCGGGGTACGTCCCTCTGAGATCCGACTACAGGAGAATCTTTCGATAGTAAAGAGTTTAAACAAAACATTACACTCAATCTAACTATTATATTGGCTCACCATGTAATAGAATTGTATACAACAAGTGTACACATAAGGTTTTGAGCAATATCTTTTTATTTTAGTTTTTGAAATTAGGCCGCAGTTCATGGACCGTGCATACCGATCTTCGATTCAAAGTTACTGTTTCTATTCCCCAAGACCGGACATATGAATTTTGAGTCTCACACAAGAACAATCACACTAAATGGTAATCGATGTCGCAAATTTAGATCCTATTGATCTAGATTAGATTTTTATAATTAAAAGATAAAAATTTTAGGGGATTTTTTGAATTTATATATCCCGGAACGAATTGCTTCCATAGTTGAATTCCCGCGATTGTATTGCGTGAGTGAGTTTGTATAGACATTTTAATGTACACATACACGGAGGACTGTGCACTACACTAGAGATAGGCAATGTTA
The DNA here is from genome assembly GCF_013202065.1 of Cotesia typhae. Taxonomy (NCBI): domain Eukaryota; kingdom Metazoa; phylum Arthropoda; class Insecta; order Hymenoptera; family Braconidae; genus Cotesia; species Cotesia typhae. The sequence continues at coordinate 9,686,170 of NW_027423756.1, read as the reverse complement.
AAACTGGCGATACGACCTCGTAGAGGTTTCTCGTCCAAGACAATAGTCTTGATTATCTTTAGCACGCATCTTACTTCATTAACATCGGATAATCTAATCGTTTCTTTCATTATATTAAAATAAAATATTTAAAGGATAAAAATATCCTGGATTATGTTAACGAATAATTTTCTTAAATGACGGGGATAGTTTGTATAATGGCTAATAGCTGATAAACAAGTGTATGCACGTGTAGGTTAATCATGTACGACAAATTATAACACCTCGTTAACTAAAGGTCACCACCAAGAGTTTATTAACAAAATATATATGTATATACTACGATGTAAAATTAAACAAGTCCTTTTTCATGTTTTATTACAAGATGATTTTTTTTATGGCATTTTAATAATTATAATTATGTTATTTATTTATTTTTAGTCTGTCAATAATGAAACATATAAGGCCGCTTATTTTTCTATTTCTTTTTAATACAATCTCGGGACTTAATATTCTTAATTGGTTATTAAGTTTGAAATTATTTTTAAATTTACTTCTTAAAATGAAAAACTTGTGGATCAAGTTTTGGAAATTAGATTAATTTCTGTTTGACAATTTCCAACATCAATAAAGTTTAAAAAAAAGTTTTTATAAATTCTTACTTTAGAATTTGTTTTTATCAATTAGCGATAAAAAAAATGCACTTCTAATTAATTTTTTTTTTAGTAAAAAAAAATCTTTCGTAATGATTCAAATGAAGAATTGGAGTAAATCAGTGAAAGGTTTACGCCACAAAATGTAATATGAATTAAGATTGATTGAACTATTATATGGTAAATTATAATAACAGTATCATAAAAACAACCGGGGTCGAGAAACAAACACACATAAAAGTCCTAAACATAACCCCTTGTCTCTGTAGCTGGCAATACAAATAGACCCAACCGAGCTACACTTAACTACATAAATATTATATTAGACGTAATATTGCGATTATGTGTGTGGCACATAATAATAATGAGCATGTATGGCTCATGAAAGAGCTGGTACCACCTACCAAGCCCGCTTACGTCTCTTACACACAATGTCCGTGGTGCAGTTGCTGCTGCTGAGAGCACCCCACTTTGAATTAACAGCCTGTACTTACATGTGTGTATTGTAATGCATGTTTTAGTCCTTCCACGCTGTCATGTGTTGGTTAAATCCCCACCTGTTGGCGTAATCGAGCCACCAAGAAGGAAGAAGCTGCATAAGCCCTCGCTGGTATAAATTCCCTACGGGTAGCCTGCAAGAGGATACTCATTCGCGGTAGCTACTAAGTTTCGTCTCTTGGCCATTTAATCGTCGCTTGTCATTGTATCGTCACGAATTTTGTCGTTTGCGTCACTTGTACTTATTCCTTATAATCATGAAAGTTTTCGTGAGTGTCGTTATTTTTATTTTTAATTTAATTGGATTAATTTTTTTGCAAAAATATTTTTTTTGTGACTATTATTTTACTCATTAATTAACCAGCTAAAGTTTTTTTTATAAATTCCGAATTAAATTTTTTAATCAATTTTGATTTATAATAATTTATTTAAAATTTGTATAAAAAGTTTTCCAATTAAAATTAAAACGTTTAATTAAAAAAAAAAAAAAAAAAAAAAAAAAAAAAAAAAATTAAAACAACTAAAATTTCAGTTAGCAGTTTTGGCTTTGGCGACAATAGTCAGCGCGCAGTTGAAATATCCTCAATATAATCCAGATTACTTTGGACGTCGTTACGCAATTCTTCGACAGAATCACGATCAAAATATCGACGGCTCTTACGCTTACAGGTAAATTTATTTTTTCAATTGAAATATTTGAAATATTACTCCGAACACAATAAAAATAATTTTTGCAATCCATCAATTCTATCGAAACATTACTAGACAATTGTAGATCGGACATGAGATATTATAATGATAATGTGCGAAACAATGGTTAATTAATAACATTTTCTCATGCAATCTATAATCAATCTTCTCTTCCTGCACTCGGCATGAAATAATAAAAATTGTAAACAAATAATTAAATACAGTATCATTGAATAGGTAGTACAGCTACTGTGTAAAATACATGACACCGCGAAGACAAATTGTCGTAGTCATAGATTGCAATAGGTGTGAAAACGTGATTTGAGTCGCGCGACGGCTCGTGTGCCGCGAGTGATGAATGAATTGTCTTTCACTTTTATTTATACTGTTGAAGAGAAACTAATTATTCTCTCATTCATTTTCATTACTTGGTTATTTATTGACTTGTTGACGTTTGATTATCCAAATTATCTGAATTGATTTGTTTTTTGAATTTAATAAAATATTTGCTATTATATTATATTTACTATTTTTTCTTTTTTTTAGAAAAAATATATGAGATAAAATTGTAATTGTAGTTCAATTTTATCACGATCTTGACATTTATGTTTATGGTAATGCGGGAATTGAAATAAAGAATTGTGTAGATTAATTCGTAGCAAACTCGTGTAATTCATATCAAGGGTAAGCGCGTTTTGATGAAAGGTGCAGTACCAACGGGGTGAGAAAAATAAGAATGAAGAATCACACGTAAAAACTAAAGTCAACACCTAGTGTAAGAATAATTAACATTGATGTTAATCATCCCGGGAATTACTGTGAGCTATTGCGTAAAATACAATTACCTTCATTCACTGGTAGCTATTTTTGTACACCTTACTGTTTCTATTTATATTTTTGAAATATTGCAATCAAATTTATTGCACATGAAAGCCCTAATCTTTTTTATCTATTTAAATAAATTTTCAATTTTGTTTGTTAATTTGAATTTAATATAATTTATTTCAATCACTTCAGCAAAATAAAAAATTGGGATCGATAAAAAATTCGATTTTGTATTAAAAATTGTATCAAACTCGATATTTAATTAGTTTTTCAGTAAGTTTGTCTTCAAAAAGAAAGTCTTAATGAAATTGTCAAAAAATTTTAAATAAAAGAATAACTAGCATTTACAAGCTCTTAGTACTAGTTATGTAATTTTCTACAATCAATTATTAGTCATAAATTAAATTAATGTGGAAAAATTTATTAAGAAATAAATATATTCTATTTTCATGTAATTTATTGGTTACTTTTTATAAAATAATAAATATTAATTCAACATTCATCAAAGTCGAAAATAATTTCTCCACTGTTACACAAATCGAATAATTTTTCTTTCGAAAGTGAAGGTATCATCGTATAAATTCTATTATATCATGATTAATTTTCTGAATAACATTTAAAAATGTGAATTTATCTGACCGACAGTTACGACACGGAGAATGGTATATCTGTAGCAGAGCAGGGAAGCCGAAAAAACTTGGGCGTGGGAGGAGAAGCCGAAGTTGTAAGAGGTCAATACAGTTACACCGCGCCCGACGGTACACCGATCTTAGTGACTTATGTGGCCGATGAGAATGGATTTCAAGCGGCTGGTGCCCACCTGCCAACACCACCACCCATACCCGCTGCTATCCAGCGAGCCTTGGCCTACAATGCAGCCCATCCCGAGGAAGAGGAGCCTTACAACCGAAGATTCTTCGGGCAGAAAAAGTAATTCGTTTAAAGGAAAAAAAAAAAAAAGGATTGAGAAAAACTTACAAGGAAAACTTACACAACGACAGAGGCAACGACTCGTTTTCCGTGCTACACATTTCCGTACCACAATAAATTGAATGAATAATTAGGTCGTATGACTGGATAAACAGTTCACTAATATCAGTAACAGTTATTGATAGAAATGCAATCAAATTCACCGATTACATCGACGGAAAAATTAAATTTAATTTGAAATTGATCTCCGGCTTCCGAGCCGTGATTGAGTTAAATAATTATTAAAATTAATTGTTTGTTTATATACTTACGAACTATTTATACCTATATATTTATTTTAGTACGGAAATTATAAATAGTACAGGTGATTAGTTGAAACGACTTTCTTCAACCGCAGTTTAATATTTAATTAGATTTACGGTATGACTCATGCATTCTTCCATCTCTATTATACTCCGCTATGCTTGCATATTCCATCTATAACGAGACTTTTACGCATAATTTCATGCAGTCATCTTCATCAATTGCACATATAAGAAAAAAATATAACTGGCGATCAACGGCATTTAATATAATTAAATGAATTGAGAAAAAAAATACAATTAAAATTATAATATTGACTTCAGTTGTGCAAACAATTTTTTAATACACATATGCATATATTATTTGAGAAATATTAACGAAATATGACGATATCTAATATCATAATTCGCGCTAGATATATAACAGATTATATTTTTCTATGTAATAAAAATTCAATGTCACTTATTACGTTATAAATAAATAAATAAATATGCAATAACAACAGATCTTACAAATAGTTATTATAATCGAATGATTATTTCCTTTAAGGGGATATAGATGTATTTTCAATATTGTAAATTAGTTTAGTTCAAATTGACTAAGCTTCAGAGAATATCGCTGTATTGCAAATATAATAAGTTGATAAGAAAAATAAAGATGTATTGATAATACAGAAAAACTAAAACAGATATGCAATAAATATTGTTTATCATAAATAATGGAGCTATTCACAAAAGTCAATCAGAAAAAAATTTATAACAGATTTTTCTATCTGATAGTTTTATACTCAAAAATTTGAAACGAATCCGCTTACGAACTTATCTATTTTTCGAACAAGTTTGTCTCCAACACCTTTACCCATGAACTTCATACCCAGAAATTTAAATTTGATCGCGAAAATTTTTATTACTTTCTAAAGTTCACCTTAGAAAAGTTACTACTCTATCGATAAGAGTGTTAGTCATGCCATATGAATATAGAGGCCGTACCTATACGCAGCATTTATTTAGCAAACTTTATATACGAATAGATAATATTTTGGATACTTCTCTCGATATTGACTACAACGATCAATAAATTTTATGAATATATTCATAACTTATAACCCTGAATCCGCAAGCTACCTCAATTAAATTTGTCTACTGGTTGATGAAATTATAATTCACGATATTCATAAAATACCCTCGAATTCTAGCTCGACTACAAATCCGACTCTTCGTCAATTACGTAAATTATTAATATATTTAGACTACATTATCCTATGTATTTTTTTAAACGAACACTGCAATTATCAGAAACAAGACAATTGATCTAAGGGACATTGATCTAATAGACATAAACAATTTTAATAAGCCATTAGTAACTTGAAAAAATAAGAATATCATGATTAATGATCGCCTATTACTGGTGGTTAATGAGCATAAAATATGTCTAGATGAGTAATATAGTGAGCTAGGATAGTTAGATGACTTATTGTTATCACAGGTGAAGGAAGACTTTCCTTTTGGAAAGGACTTCCTTTAGTCCTTCTAGTCTTTCCTTCAAAACATATTCACGCCTGGAACTCAGACAATTGAAATTGCTACTTATTTAACTATTGTCGTTTTTAATAAAGATCATTTACTGATCTTAAAAATAATGAAACTTATGGGTATCACCATTAGTACTGACGCTCAAACATTTGCTGTCAGACGTAACAAAGTTCGAATTGATCGCTCTGAACTGCGAGCTTATGCTGCTCCAAAAAAAGGCAGAACAGCTCGATTCACAGAAAGAACTTCGCAAGAAGTTGCATATAACGTAGAAGAAGGCCCAATGTATGGATTTGGGATCACCACTTAATCCAAAGTGAGTATTAAATATTACTATCCGAGTTATTCTACTGGAATTGTTTCTCAAACTTCAAGCGTGTTTTTCTCGAAACTACTTTTTTTGAAGTGGTTATTGGTTTTGATTTTTTTTGTATTCTCGAAATTTCAATAAATATCATATGAAAAAATGGATAATAATAATGTTTTCCATTTTTTTTTATCTTAGTTTGAAAAGTGTCTAAAATTTAGGCTTCTAGACCAGAATACCCCCTTCAGGAATACACATTTGGATCTACCGAACTTTTTGATAAAATATTGATAGATATTATTTACTTAAATTAGATGATACTTTTTTAAGCATGAGTTATGGGAAGATATGGTATGTCTAAAAATTACACTATAAAAATTTTAATAAACCATTACTAGTTTGTCAATTATCTATTTTACTTATTATTTCTGTACAGTCGACATTCACTAAATACTTTTTCAGCAAGGAACAACAGAATGAACAAAGTAACATTCCAGCCCGATTCCGTAATTTAATCTAAGATCATGAATACTTCTTTGCATATCAATCTATTAATACATGTTCAAGTATTTATTTATATAAATTAACAAAAGGTAACATGAATAAATTTCATTTGTTGACAACGCTTATTGTCTCGTTAAAATCATATTGTATGCATCTTTCGAACGCAAATTAATTCTCCTGACTATACATCAGAATCTATTCTTATTAACTTGACTTTTATGCGCGTTATGAATTAATTAATCACCGAGAAGTTTTTAGAATTATTTTACCTAAAGTCACCCATGGTCTGAATTTAAATGGGTGGTCTCACAAGTTACTCAACAAAGTTGCGCAATAAAAAAAAAACTATCTTTTGATTCTTGCTACAGTTATCGTTTTCGTTATTATTTTTTTCTCTCAATGCAACGTAATAATTAATGATGATTTACATCGTTTTTAAGCTCAGTTGATACTAATGAAGTAAAAAATCTTTATGATTTAACGACAGTAATATTTATGACAACTAATTTGATCCTTAATTTCAGTAATTATAGATGCTGATATAAATTATCAGGTCGATGAGAGTAATACGATTATAATAAAATAACATAATACGCTTAATTTTATTACTTCATCGTTGTATAATTCTAACTCTCCGATGAATTACCGAGTCTACTATGTCAAGTCGGTTAGTTAATAAAATAGTAAACAATGACGATGAGATTTAATTGATCATCAACTGTCCTTTTGCGTCATTTAAGAAGACTTCGATATGATAATTGGCTGTGTAGTTAAACGTGCAAGGATTTATTATATTAAAATAAATGTTACAAAAAAAAACTATTCAATTAAACAATTTTCTGCTATTAACATGAAACTCTATTGTTTGAATTATTTTTCCCCATAGGCATTTAGATTATCAGAAAAATTATCTACGTAAAAAAACAATGGATATGATTTAGATTATTCTTTAAAAAATAAATAATTTTAGTGTTTGTGTCACGATTATAATTTTAAAATGCTGCGTTAAATATCAAAATTGATATGATCAATAATTTGAATGGGTTAACAACAATCAAAGAAAACAAGAAAGGCATGTAGTTACTTATGAAATTATACAAACTCATAGAGGCATGACAAGAGACTGGAGAACCGAATGTAACGAAGCTCCAGATTATAAAGACGGGCGGTACAGCTCGAAAGTAAAGTCGTTTGAACCCGGGTCTGACCTTTCTCATTTTACGGGCACGAGGTGCCTCATCCATTATTATGATCATCTGCGTCACAATCATAATAATAACCATACCACTACAACTATAACTAACTACTGTTTTTTTGTTTTTATAGTGTTACTCCACACTAGCTGTAACATCCTTGCAATATCTCTCCCGTTTTTTTTTTTTTATTTCATTTCTATACTATACTAAGCTATACATATATTTGTGGCAAAAGGAGTCAGTGCACAAGGAAACATTGCTTATTTTAAATAGCAGAGTAAGGTTTCTTACATAGTTAACCGTACATACAGGTTGTGTTCACTGCTAATTGCATACTGTAGTGGTGAAAAGGTAGTGAAATTACTCCCGATTATTAAAAAAATTTTCTAACGCTTGAAAATATTCATGAGGAGAAATTTCAATCTATGAGGATTTTTTTGATTAATTAGATGAAACTTATCATTTACAATCGTGTTATATAATTATATAGAAAAGTTTACTAATAACTTAGGCTTAACTTTTGAAAATAAATCCAGAAATGTAAATTTATAATTTTGTAATATTATAATACGATATTATCGAGCGATCAATCTAATTTAATTAGGCATTTTAGTCAAATAACTGTCAACTTATGCAACAGCCAATGATTAGTGTAGTCGAAGTACGAGCAACCTATAATATCAAATGCGTGTCATAAATAAGCTACAGGTTGCACCCTATCCTATATATTTATATATTTCATTTCGATTTTTATGTCTCATTGTCTGAAGAGAGTAAAACGCGAGTACCTGCTTGAACATATTTACTCCCTCAGGCAATTGCTGATTGCGCATGAAAAGTTCAGTCTAAACATTTAAATCTGAATTATGGGAATTCTTTACTTCTATTAGTACTTTGTATGTAAGTCGTTTAATTCTATGATGTTCTTTCATATTGTAGTTACTGAGAATTAATTTTTTCGTTACGAAGAAATTTATTTTTTATTTTAAATTCAGCTAAATGACCTTGGACTTGAGAAAATTTTGTGAAAATTTTAAGCTGGAAATTTGTTCAAACATTTTGGAGTCGTCTAATTTGAACTTCACGGGAAGTTTGATACTAAAGAGTTTCCATTTGTCGGGGAGAAAATTCAACAGACTATGGGCAAAATGGGGAAAATATATTTAGTTAATTATAAAGAATTCCAACCTTTATAATAGACAATAAAATATGCATAAATAGTAATGATATAAGTAGTCACTTACATTCGATGTCTTCTCTCTTGCACCAATCACCTACCCTTGGTACGGACACGTGTCTGAAAAATAATATATACCTGTCAGTTTATGTCAAGGAGAACATACATCAATATATTTTGAAAACATATAAAAAATGTTAAACATAAGTACGGCATAGTATTGTTGATATTTCCTTAAGTAAATAAGCAATATTTCAAAGTATAACCTTATGATCTAGAGTTGGGAGGTTTCGCGGGAGTATACAGTTTAAAGTAGTTGCAAATAAAAGGAAGAGTGGCAAGAACACGATGGAGTGGGGTGTGTTAGGTCTTAGAACAACTGATCTTTACACGAGAAGGTGCCTGATTCACACACACATACACAAACATGAACGACAATCATCATCATCGCCATTATCATCACCACGGTTAGGCGTTCACACACACTCTAAGAGTGGTAAAATTACAGATCTAGTGAGCCCGTGCACGAGAATGGGAAGGGAAAGATCGGAACGTTTTCGTATAAATGCCGGCGGTGCTCCTCTTCGAGATGCAGATTCTATCTTACCAATTAGAGTTTACGGAGCTACAGCGCTATGAAGTTTTTAGTGAGTGTGGTGTCTAATTTATTTATGGATATAAAAAGTTTATTGGGCATTAAACATTTTTTTAGTCCTTAATTATTTCTAAGATAAAGTGTTTTGTGTGATTACAGATCATTAGCTTTGCCATTCTTGGCTGCGCATTCGCTCAATTCAGCGGTAATTATCGGCCTTATCAAAGACCTGGTGCTCCGAGACCGATCCCCCAACCGCAATTTCAACCTCAGTTTCAACCTCAGCAGCCTCAATATCAACCACAAGGACAATTTAGGTAATTTAAAAATTTTCTTATCAAAAAAATAGTCTTATGGATGAAATAAAATTCTAATCAATTTTAAATAATTTAGTCCCAGTGGGCCGATAATTCCAATTCGTAGTCAAACTCAAGACTCATCACCTGATGGCTCATATCAATTCAGTTATGAAACTGACAACGGAATTTCAGTGTCTGAAAGTGGAAGTCCCAAAGGAGCACCAACTCCAGAAGGGCAAGCTGAAGTAATATCAATGAAATTTTTATAAAAAATTTTATATTTTATTTGCAATAATTATTAATATATTATATGCATTGGATAAATATTTAATTCTATTTTGTAGATCGTCCAAGGACGGTACTCTTATGTAGCCCCTGACGGCACGCCAATAACCGTTGAGTATTACGCAGATGAAACTGGATTTCACGCAACAGGTAATCATATTCCGACTCCACCCCCGATCCCAGAAGCGATTCAACGCGCAATTGCCTCACTTCCACCCAGCAATGAAGGCCAGTACCAAGAGGATCAGTACAATAACCGCCCGTATAATCAGAACATAGGTGGACCATTCCGTAGATTCTAATAATCAACATCCTGTAATAATTAATTATCCTACTCAATCTTAAATACACTTAAAGCACGATCATCAGTATATATCATGTGAATAATATATTTTTAATCAAATTATGTTTTAAATTTTGTGTCGTGCTTACCCATTAACCTGTGATTAATTCTATTATAAATATGTAACGTATATATTGTATTTTTTGTATTGTTGTTCTAATTGAGACAAAGGATTATAATGCAAATAAATAATATTGCAATTAAAATAATTCATTTCTGAAAAATTATTTTGCAAATCTTTCCAAAAATTTTTTTTCTTAATTCATTTGAAGGCGATAGATTACAGGTATTCTGCCTATCTAAGCTAGTTGAAGGAACGATAACAACCTTACAGTAAAATGAAAATTTTTTACAATGATTAGAACTCAATGGCGGTTTAAGAAACTCAGACTAAGAATTTCCATATTGAATGGTTATCGTCTGACAACTAAATATTTTTTTAATAAAATAATATTCAACTATAAATATTTAATGTAATAATTTTTCTGGTAATAAATAAAAACCTTGTATGTAGATATTCTAATTTTTTCTGTGAAACTTTCATTTTCCAAGTATTTAATTTCCATATCTAAAGACATTTCAAAAACAAAGATAATAGAAATAAAATAATCTTTTACAAAGCGATAAACAAATCGGCTTGCAGAAAATTTTAATTATGCAATCAAAACGTTGGTATGAGTAATATTTCGAAATTGATAATTGAATGGAGAAATAAATCTAATTATACGATTAAAATTATATTGTTAAATAACTTGGATTGATTGTTCATTGAATGTCTTTCAAACCTCTACCAATTAGACAGTCATTATCCTATTAATTAATTATCTAATACTTTGTATTGATTCTTAGATTGTTGATAGAGTATATGCTTGCGAAATGTAAGTTATAAAATTTTAATTCATTTTGACTATTCATCACAATGAAAAGTAATAAATACCAAAAAAAAAAATGTACATATTTTCAAAGCATTAAGAGCTTAAGCTTAGATTTAAAATTTATAAAAAAAAATATTTTATATAATTTAATACAGTATCCACCCGAAAATCATTTTTAACAGTTCCGTAAAAATTATGGATTACTATTTTAGAAAATTATCGTTGTTAAATATATCTCTCAAAAAAAAAAAATTTAATTTGATAATTATATATATTTCAAAAATCAATAAATCAGATAGCAGACGTTCTAATTGAAGCAACCAAAAAATTATATTATATAATCCCGCGATCGATAATTCATTTCTTATAATCGTGACATAATCTTTCCAACACAGATTCCCTGCTCCAAGATCCAACTAATAAATAAATATCGATGTACCTATTGCTATCATAAAGTAGATTTAGCAGGTCAGAGAATAATCAACTGGCTAGTCAGCAGTTCACTCATCGGCACTTATGATTAACGTTAGCTTTCCTTCTTGAAGCAATTATTGGCTAAGTTTGTATAAGTTACATATATCTGTATGGATATGAATAGTACATTTTTTATAACTCTATCCCTATGTATAGTAACAAAATTATGTATTATAGTAACTACTCGATACTCAGCTACTACACGTCGAAATCACGTTAGGTGATTTATCTAACGGGTAAATAGTAAATCCAGACAAAGGACCACCGTTGGTTGTATATTATATTTGATCCCTCGAAAATGTCAGTAATCTACTCAATTATATACATCACAAGATTTTACTAAATATAATGACTCACGCAATTCAGACCTTTTAAAATAATTATTAAATTATAATAACAATCAAGAATACCATTTAATTATTTTTATAATAGCTAACTCGCGGAAAAATAATAATTGTTAATATTATTATCTTTATCGATTGTATCTGATATTTTCAAGAATATATTGTTAAGATAAATGATAATTTTAATGATAAAATTATTTAGAGCTCTGGAATTATTCCAAACAATACAATTTAAACTGAAAAAAAAAAAAATCTATATATAGATTGGCATTTTAATTAATTCTCTGTAAAATAAATAAATCGCTGATGATGGTAATAATTAAAAATAATTTCATTAAAGTATATATATTTAATTATAAATTGTAAAAAAATCTATGATGAAATTAATCGATTTTAATGTAATAAAGTTAGAGAACCGACTCATCCTGGTGAGGCGTAAGAAGGCGTAGCATTACCACGTCAGTAAAAGTGATAGTAAGTATAATATCGTTCGGAATATACGAAATAGCCTATTGGGGATGTGCTAGTGGCATTTGCCATGCCCTGGCATCTCAGACACTTCATTGCAGTGGAGGATTAATATAAACGTGAAGGGTTTTTCTCACGCACACAGATTCGCTATATACTATATTTACAACGTTGTTATGTGTAAATGACGCTGCTGATAGATCAAAACTATTTAAAAATAGTTTGTCGTCATCAAATGTCATAACGCGTAACTCGGTCATTAGATCGGTTGGCATATTTAAAGTTATTGTTATTCATTATTCTTTGTTCAGTTGATTCGAATAGCAAGCTTGGGGCGTATTACACTAGCAATAGATGCGCAATCCACTGATCTGATGGAAGTCTAATATTCACCGGCACCAACAGACAATGGAATAACAGTTGAGGTAAGGCAACTGCAATAAAAGTTGGCGCTCTCACGATGCTCTGCTATTAAAACTAGTTAATTATTGTGAAAATACCACACCTTTAATGGGCTAATACTTATTATTCTGTTTAATTAATGGAGCGTAATTATTTTAATTGTTGGATGAATTTGTTATTTTATGAATAAGGGATCAATTTTTGACTTTTTAAGTCAAATTTAATGATCACTTGCTTCGCACTAACATTAATGTTCCTATTTTTTAATTTTTTTTCATATTGCATCGACCAGCAATTACTCAAGGATTAAAATTATATTATTATATTTCAAAGAAATAGTAATTGTAATTATTTTACCAAAAATCATATTAAATTTTAAACCTAATTTTTAAAAAATTCTTAAAATTCATTTTAATGAAAAATTTTTTTTTACTAAAATGAAAATAAATTACCTCGAACAATTGATGAATAAAAAAGAAGTCAGGACTCAGCATCTCCACCGCTGATCCCACCAAAACATCGCTGTACATAAAATTTTTCATGCCTAAAAAATTCTACACAATAATTTCTGACTTTATCTTTTGCTATTTTTAAACAAACTCATTCTAAAAAAGACGCGTTTTAATTTTTAATATTCCGAATTATGTTTATTTCATGTCCAGTGTGGACAGCTAACATCAATGTCGTGTCAATAATTTTACCGGAATTCAAATCTACAATACCGAATAATATCATGTGCGTAATTACGTACTCGAGCTTTCAAAGTTTTATTTTCTATAATTGAGTTTAAATCAATAAAAAATGATTAAAAAAGTGATAAATGCCGGTTCGTTAAAAGCAGCCGACCGCTGGAGGGAATAAGCAACCGCAAGAGCAAGAGAATCGCGCGCCATCTAGTGGCTGTTTCCAGCCATGCGCGCGCGCGCATATTTAAAAAGTACATGTATAAAATAGTACAAGCACTATTATTTTATTTTTAGATATAAATAAAATTATCGTGAACTGTTTAAACAAAAATTAAAAAATTAAAAAATTGTAAAGTGGCAGCTAAATTAAATGTCTTTATAAATTTTCTAGATGACATTAGATGACATTAAAGTTAGCTGTCACTATTATAATTTTATATTATTTTCAATAAATAAATTTGCTCCGAAAAATTAATTCTAAAAAATTGCATTTTTTACTTTTTTAATTTTCTATATGTCAGTTTACTGTTCTAATTTTTTTCATTGCCATAATTTATTTGTTAAAAAAATTTTTTTAATTAATTATTATCTTCCAAATTGATTCTCATATTCTCTAGCGCATATAAATTTATTTACAATCATAAGAACATTAATTTTTGTTTATTTTACTGTCAATATTATATTTATAAAAATGTTGTTGTTAAATTATATTTATTTTTTTATAATTTAATATTCAAAATATTATGGATTGGTACAACAGAAGTCCGCTGGCACTTTTGTCGCTTATTTAACAAAGATGGCAGTTCAGTCGTATCATTTGTGCTAGTAATGGTCGTCCGTCAATTTTACTAGTAACGAAATAAATACCCAACCTCAATCGTCAAGACCATCTATAGTGTTTGTTAACAAAGATATAATTTTAATTATTATTAATTATTAGTAAAATTAATCTGCAAAAATGCCAGATCATTTGGGAGATGATATGAGAAAAGTTAAAGAGGAGGAAAAAGAAGAGAAAGAGATTAAATGTAAGTTATTTAATTCCCACTCTAACTGCAATTGATTAAATTTTCTATTTTATTTTCCAGCACTCGACGAAGGCGATATTCAATTATTGAAGACTTATGTAAGTAAAAAAAAAATATTGCCAGCGATTAAATAAATTTCATGCTTCAAAAAATAAAAAATTAATTTTTCCTTAGGGTCAAGGGCAGTACACAAAGTCTATCAAAGGAGTAGAGGAAGACATTCAGACAATTATTAAAAGAGTAAACGAATTGACTGGTATCAAAGAGTCAGACACTGGGTTGGCTCCTCCAGCTCTGTGGGACTTGGCAGCAGACAAACAAACTCTGCAAAATGAACAACCATTACAAGTTGCCCGCTGCACTAAAATCATCAACGCGGACTCTGATGATCCAAAGTACATCATCAATGTTAAACAGTTTGCCAAGTTCGTTGTTGATCTCGCGGACTCGGTAGCTCCTACTGACATCGAGGAAGGAATGAGAGTTGGAGTTGATAGGAATAAGTACCAAATTCATATCCCACTGCCTCCCAAGATCGACTCTACCGTCACCATGATGCAGGTTGAAGAAAAACCTGATGTCACTTACAGTGACGTTGGTGGATGTAAAGAACAAATCGAAAAACTACGAGAAGTTGTCGAAACACCCTTGTTACACGTATTTATTTTTTATTGAAACAGTTTTATTCTCAATATTATCTAATCATTAAATTGTTAAACATGAATACTTTTTATTTTATAGCCGGAGAAATTTGTCAACTTGGGTATTGAACCACCAAAAGGAGTTTTATTATTCGGCCCACCCGGTACCGGTAAAACTTTGTGTGCTCGTGCTGTTGCTAATCGAACTGATGCTTGTTTCATTCGTGTCATTGGTTCAGAATTGGTTCAAAAATATGTTGGAGAGGTTTGTTGATTTTTTTATCGTTGAAATTTTACTTAAAAAATCGCTGCTGGGAAATTTTTATGGAGATCCACACAAAGTAGTTAAATTTTTAAAACTTCCTGAAAATTTT
The DNA here is from genome assembly GCF_013202065.1 of Cotesia typhae. Lineage (NCBI taxonomy): Eukaryota > Metazoa > Arthropoda > Insecta > Hymenoptera > Braconidae > Cotesia > Cotesia typhae. Next base: position 9,670,762 of record NW_027423756.1, on the reverse strand, counting down.
TAAATTCAATCTACGTAGCCTAATAGTCAATAAAAAAATTTTATTTTCATTGAATTTGATTGAAAAAAAATTAAATGAAAGTTAAAAAAATTTTTCTAAATTTTAATGACAAATTATAACTTGAAAAAAAATGTTGAGCTAGCAATTTATTTCAACTAAACGAAATTAATTAATTACTATTAATTTTATTTAGGGAGCGAGAATGGTAAGAGAATTATTCGAAATGGCAAGAAGTAAAAAAGCTTGTTTAATATTCTTCGACGAAATTGATGCTATTGGAGGTGCTCGATTTGACGATGGGGCTGGTGGTGATAATGAAGTCCAACGTACTATGTTGGAGCTTATCAATCAACTAGACGGGTAAGTCTATCAATAATCTGTTTATATTTACGTTTACAATGTATAAATTAATTACAATAATTGATTGATATAAAAATAACAAAATTTTTTCTCTTGCAGTTTTGATCCACGAGGAAACATCAAAGTACTGATGGCAACCAACCGACCGGATACTTTGGATCCAGCGCTCATGCGTCCTGGTCGTCTGGATAGAAAAGTTGAATTTGGTCTTCCTGACTTGGAAGGCCGAACCCACATCTTCAAGATCCACGCTCGTTCTATGAGCGTAGAACGCGACATCAGATTTGAACTTCTTGCACGTCTTTGTCCTAACAGTACTGGAGCTGAAATCAGGTCGGTTTGCACAGAGGCTGGAATGTACGCGATCCGTGCCAGACGTAAAGTAGCCACCGAAAAAGACTTCCTTGATGCCGTCAGCAAGGTTATCAAGTCCTATGCGAAATTCTCCGCTACTCCTAAATATATGACTTACAACTAAACATTTATAAGAAAAAATACATAATTATCATTAATATTATTTAACTCTTTTTTTTCTATTTTCAATTTTTGCTATATTATGTGATATTTAATGTCATTTAACATTTAGTATAACAATTCACGTGAGTAGTTAATGATTGTTTTTCGAAGTAAACTCCATTTTGATAGGTAAATCTGGTTTATTTATTAATAGAGATACGTTATCAAGCAAACCTCCTTTCCATTTGAAATTATATTCCTTACTTAGCTGTAAAAAAATTAGTTGTTTATATTTAATATTATGAATAATAATTGAAATTTTTTTATTTTACCCGTAAGAGAACCATTTGAAGGTTTTGCTCAGCTAATCTGCGTGCGATACATGATCTAGGACCATGTCCAAATGGCAAAACTAAATAAGGATGTACAGAAGCTCCGTTCTTTGTTTTATTTTTATCATCTCGCAACCACCTTTCGGGTAGAAATGAATTTGGGTTGTCAAAGTATTCTGGTAAACGACAAGTAACTTGATTTTGCGTTACGACAATTGTCTGTTGGTAAAAATATTTCCAATCAATTGAGTTGAATAAATTTTAATTTTTAATTAAAAAATAATTTATACTCCTGCGGATATGTGGAAATTATTTAAAACAGTATCCACAGCAAGGATGCGCCCAACACCAACAGAAATTGGATTCATACGAAAAGTTTCTTTGATTACAGCCTTGGTGTAAGTCGCATCACGCAGTGTAGCTGCGGTTATCGGAGCATTATCGACTAATAGCATCGCAGCTTCAGTCTGGAGTTTCTCTAGTACTGTAGGATTATTTCCCAAGTGGTAGAGCGCGAAGGCAAGACTGTAGCTAGTCTAAAAGTATAATTCAACAAGACGTATTTAAATAGTCGTTTTAGATTTAGATTATAAATTTAAATTCATTATTTTTTACTGTGTCGACTCCGGCCAGTAACATGTCGCAGGCCATTCCCACGACGTCTTTTACATCTAAATTTTCGTTTTTTAAATAAATTTCTAACAGAGATTCATTGGTGGACACTGGCTTATTTTTCATGTCATCTATTTTTTTATTTACCAACTCAATGGCGACTCTAAAAAAATTCAATTATTATTTTGTCTAAATTTATTTTCAGATAAAAAATAATTGAACCTGTTGCGTACTCTTCCATTAACTTTTGGCTTGTACACAATTTTTTGTACAATGGAGTCTTAAAATATTTCCAAAGTTGAATTCCATTGTCCAACTTCAATATCGCACTATTGGTCGTCAATGCCGCGTCGATTAATTTTGAACTGCGAGAGTCAACTTGCATCTCTGCTGCGGAAAAACTATTCATCGAGACATCGAATGCTACTAAACATGTTACTGAAAAATTGTTTTTAATAAAAAAACTAATTTTAAAGTCAATCAAAGAGTGATTTAATAATCAATTCATTTTTTACAAATGAACGATCAATAGAGCGTAAATAAACAAGCGTACATTCAAGAAAAAGTCGCGACATCAATGGTAAAAGGTCATCGTATTTTTTGTCTCCACATAATTTAACAAATTGTCGCACAACATTATCAATTACATTGATATAATTAATAATATTCTGTGGCTTACTCAACGCCTTTTGAAATTCTTTTCTTATTCGCCACCAATCTGACCCGTTTCTTTAAAAAAAAAAATTTAATCATCAAAATGAATTAATTATAAATATTGATGCGTAGTTAAAAAAATGTAATTACGTGGGCAAAAGTCCTCCAGAGTTGTATACATGACTTCTATCTTTTCGGTATTTAAGAAGCGCTAAATGACTATGTCTCTCTGGATGTTTTCCAACCTCAGCTTTGAATATTTCTGCAATATCTTCCGGTCGAAATACCCAAACTATATTAACACCGGGTACTATTTCTTCCTTGACTAATGGACCGTATTTACTCAACTTTTTGAAACCATTTTTGTGCAATTTATTAAAATTGTATTCTCCTAATAATTTTTAATTTAAATTAAATAACAAAAAATAGTATTAATTTTATTTAAATGAATAATTATTGAATAAACACTACCTATGTAAGGAAGATACTTATACAAGGTGCCAATAATAGGGAGTGATTTTGGTCCAGGAATATCTTCAAATGGACGAGGATTTAATTTAAAACCGGTTGCAGTACACGAGCTGTAATTTTTCGCTCCGCCGAATAATCGCTGACACGGACAATTTAAATGCATCTTCATTAATTTAAATATTACACAAGTACACCTTGGAATTCAATCAACTCTTCACTTTTGCGTTTAATAATTTTGCAATAATCTTTGATCAATACGTTAAAAGTTGTGAAACATGCTATAAAAAGTTTTATGTGACTTTGTGGACCTACCGGTTTAAATACTCGGTCTAGAGTGAATTATATTCAAAAACGCCAGGTACAAATGTGCCCCAGAAAAATATGCGTTTGAGATTTTTAAGTGCGATAGTGATATTCTCAACTGATACCATAGACTAGTTTTGAAGAGTTAAAATTTTTTAGCCAGCTTCAATTTCTAATAAAATTTTTTTTTTTAATTCAATTATATTTATCGCGGTAATTGAGTCATTAAATTACTGATAAAATTTATTTTGATGTCTTGTAAATAAACGCTGAATTTTTTACTAAAATTTCTTCATTAAAAAAAAAAAAAAAAAAAAAAAAGAAAGAAAAAAAATGTAAACTCATCAAAATTTGAAATATAATATTTAGATATCATAAATTTTTAAATAATTTTTTTATTCGATAAACATACATCAGAATTACTTATTTATTTATTTTATAATTATTATTCAAGAAAAAAAAAATTTGAGTTATTTTGAAGAGTTTAAGTTTAAAGTTCAATATGAAATAAAAATTATTTAAAAATCTTTAATTTGTATCGGTAGAAAAGGGCCTGGGAGTAAAGATTACTTTCCTGGTGTGGTTTCCCCCACGGAGAGACCACGAGGGAAGAACCACTGGAAACCACACACTCAACACTTGGTTAGAGTGTTGAAGTTGCTACAATCCCATAACATTTATATATAAACTAGCCAAACCAAAGCAAACTTGACTCCCACCTGGTACATTGATAACGGTACTCAGTACAACAAGTAATCCTTATGCTTTCGTTGCATTAACAAGATATGTGCAGTGCGATATAACGGGTTTATAAATAATAATCTCTCTATGACAGTTATGCTTGTAAAGTTTTTGTTGTCAAGTATATCTCTCAAGATTTAGTAGATAATAATATAAATAATAAGGATCAAATTTAAATACACGAGTGGATCCTATCATGTGGCCATTTAGCCGTACATGTCAAAGTAAAATACGTCTAGTAGGTAAAACTGTCGTTATCACTGGAGCTAATACTGGGATAGGCAAAGAGACTGCGCGAGATCTTTACAGAAGAGGTATTTTTGTTTATTATCATTTTTTATTGTTAAACTCATTAAATAATAATTCATTTTCAAATATTTGCAATGAATAATTAAATTAATTATTTGTTAATTAAAAACAATGTAATTTATTTTTTATTTAACAATATTCAGCTTGTTGAATATGTCGAAATTTTAATGTCAGTTTTGACTTGAAAATAAATTTTGGAGTATTTATAATTTATTTTTTTAGATTTTTCTAATGATGTATGTGTAATTCATTCTTTAAATGTACAAAAATAATTTATAGTTATAAAGTACTATCTATTGTACTTAAATGAGTAATTATATCTGTACTATGAATCATTATTATTCTTCAAATATTCAAGAAATATTTAAAAAATTTAAAACGCCTCAATACTATTGCAAGTACTTTGATACGCATCACTAACTCACAATTTTTTGTTTTTTCTAATTGCTTTGAGTCGTTTGTAATAAGCAAACTTAATGAGACCAGATAATAAGAATGACCTTGAAAAACGTATGAAATTAACTACCGGTGATTACGAATGAGTATTGAATTTAATTCTCCATTGATATTCCGATCACGTCTCGCGCTTCTTTTTTACCAAGGCATACTGAGTTACAAAGTACAGATAAAAATACGCAATTATGATATTATGTAACAAGTAATTAATATTTTTAATCTCGATATCGAGGTGCAAGAGTCATTCTAGCATGCAGAGATGTTGCCAAGGCCAATGCAGCTGTGGAAGAGTTGAAAACTACGCCTCCTTCCAAGTAAGCATTTTTGATCACTCATTTCCTTTGTCGTCAATCAAAAAAATTTTTAACAGTCAAAATTAAATATTTAATATTTTTATTTTAAGGCCAGACCGCGAACAATTCCAAGGAGATCCAGGTGAATTGGTTGTATGCAAGCTAAATCTTTGCAGTTTAGCAAGTGTACGAGAATGCGCAAAAACTCTGAATGACACCGAGCCGAATATTCACATCCTCATAAATAATGCCGGTGTTATGATGTGTCCGTTTGGAAAAACAGAAGATGGATATGAAACTCAACTACAGTCTAACCATCTTGGACATTTTTTGTTAACTCTTTTATTACTTCCGAAAATAAAAAATTCAACTCCAGCACGAATTATAAATGTTTCTTCTATGGCACACTCTGGTAAACTAAAATAAAATTTTTTTTTTATCATTTTAACTTGGATGTCATGATGATGCTGGTCGGTATGCGGTTTTCATTGATTTTTATTTCCATTTATTAACTTTAAACTGTTTTTAACACATTAATCGATGTCGCATTCAATAATCATTCATAATTGACATATATCATCAGCTTTTTAATTTAACTTATAATTAATCAAATATTAAAAATTTTTAAATTAGGAAATTTAAAACGGAGCCCAGCAAAACTTTGACATTTTTTTATCAATGGATTTTTTTTTTATAAATCAAGTTCTAGGTGGTGACATTCATTTCGACGATATAAATTTGGAAAAATCTTACACTCCATTAAAAGCTTATGGACAAAGCAAACTGGCTAACATTTTATTTACAACAGAGTTATCTCGTCGTTTAAAAGGTTATTCATTTTTTTATAATATCAAAAAAAAAATTTTAATCCTCACTAAACTCATTTATAACAAATTATTCAATTTTCAGAAGCCAAAATAGAAGGCATTACGGTTTATTCATTACATCCCGGTGTAATTTCAACGGAATTAGGACGTCATTTAGACACGGCATTTATCAGAGGAGCAAGAGTCTTTTGGAAATACGTATCGGCTCCTTTTATCAAGACTCCAGAATTAGGTGCTCAAACCACCTTGCATTGTGCTTTAGACGAAGCTGCTGGTAAAGAAACCGGAATGTATTACAAGTAAGAACTTTTATTTCATAATATAAAGTTTCTGATCCAAGTGTTTAGAATAACGTAATTAATTTCGTTTTATTTTTTAAGGGAATGCGCGGTTACAACTCCATCAGCTAGAGCTAGGGATGCAGAGCTAGCGCAGAAGTTGTGGGATGTAAGCTGTAAAATGGTCGGACTTGAACAGAAAGATAATTTGGCTGAAATGTTGGCTATACTCGCACGCGACGTCTCAGTTAAATAGATTAGCTTTTTTTTTTAACTTACAAAAGTATTTTCGATAAAAATTTTTATATTTTTTTTTATAATTTATTCAATTAAAAAGCACAAACTTCCATGTTTTACTTAATCTAAAACTACAAACTAATCTTTAAATTAATTTTAAAAAATTACTCTAATAATTGCACTATTTACTTTATTTTTCACTTACTTTAATTTTTAAATCATGAGTTAATTGTTAAACTCTTAAAATTATAAACATTTTTCCTCGAAAAAACTGTAAACGCTTAATTTTTCTAAAGAGAAATATTTTTATAAATCACCTGCTCTATTTTTAAATGGTACATAGCTTATTATAAAAGGAGCTTTTAAGTATTGTTAAGAAAACTAACTGTATACAAAAAAAAATTACTATACTGTTGAATAATTATTTGAATGAAGAAAGGATAAACAAAAATTTTTCACGGAGATTTTTTACTACTTGATTTTTTGAACCCGTATATGTGTACTTAATGATTTATTACATTTTCCAAAGATTCGTGATGTCACTCTTGAAAGAGATAAACATTTCACGCGATGATGATGCACAAGGCATTCTTGAGTTAAAAGAGATTGAAACCGCGGCCACCCAAATCAGAGAAAGATCACGCAAGCTCTAAAGGTTTATTTCGTCCTTTTAATCTTTCTCCATTTTTTCTTATTCAACTTCTTGGTCTCAGCTACATTATACCAATACAACAACATGATAGGATGAGTAGCGAGTAGAGACATTAGCATCAGCGAGATCTCCGCAGATAATAGTAGAGCATCAGTGAGTGGATAAAAAGGTGAGTCTACTGAAAAGGTAAATTGCACGCGTGCTGACAGTCCGTTTTACATCTTCTCTTGTATGGTAACTAAACACTTTTATATATCCTGCGACTCGCGGTTTAAATTTGAGAACTACGTAATCGACTCCCGTTTATCAGCAAAGGATTTTAAAATTTATAAATAAATTTAAAAAGCTCGTAGGTGACTACATTCATTTGAAAGACCGTTATTCTACTTCGCAAGTCCTCGCACATTTAAATAAAAATATTTTTATGTTATCTCATAATCTTAAAGTCAACGAACTATACTTTACGAAGGCGGAAATCTGTTGGTTTTAAAACTGTTATAACCTTTGATTTATGAATTAAGATTGTTAAATATCCAGTTCTACATGACAATCCGTTAAAAAATTTTAATCACCAACAAAAAAAGTAAGTAAAGTATGTTAGACATCCAGAGATTAAAATTTTTTAAATAAGTTTGTTGTTATAAATGGAAATGAAATAATATAGATAAAATAAAAAATAATTTAGTAATCATTTAGATGTAATCAATTTAATTTAAATATATGTAAGTGTACGGTCAATTTAAGATGTCCACTCGTGACGAAAGTACCTTGGGTCACTTTCTCCAGCTGATACAGTCGTTGAAAGTAATGTGATATTATATATCGGCTGGGATCAAGGGGAGAAAGACGATCACCTTGACTTGAATATTTTTGCATCGCACTCTGTTTCCTTGTAAACACTGCCGCCCACAATAAGAGATGAGATGACAATAATAATTAATTATTCAAAGACGAAAATAAAAACAATGTGACTGTAAAATTTTTGCATTAGAAAAATTCTAAAAATTATCTTGTTGCATTTTTCGACAAAACAAAACTAAAATTGCTCATACAAAATTTTTATTGGAATAAGTAAATAAATAAATTATTTTTTTTTTAGTGTGCAATATTTTACGCGATTTATGATTGTAGATATTATGGATGTATTTAAGAAACATACAATGGAGATGATGAATTGCAAAAGTTTTGCAATACTTTCGACACATCCTTTGTTGGCCACATGAAGGCATTGAAAATATTTATTTCAAGTACATTAGACCGGTTAGGTTTTTTTCTGTGATATTTTCCTGCTAAACCAGTCGATTGATAAGACAACAAGCAGCGACAGTAATGATAAAAATAATAATAATAAATATTATTATTATTATTAAATGTTTCGAAATGTCAAGTATCATTGAAACCCGATCAAAAAAAATTTCGAAACACTTCCGACTAAAAGACTTCCGCCTATAATATTATGAATAAAACAAAGTTTTAAATTCAAAGTCAAAATTATAATTTTTTTTGGGATTTAAATTGAGATGTCCACACAATGTCAGGTGAGCTAAGCGGACAATGCCAAAAGAGAGACATCACACGGTTTATTATTAGTGTATTTTTATTTTTATTTTATTTATTTTAACTAAAAACTGAAAAAGGAGAATCGCGAAGGCGTGAGGCCAGTTCGGCCCTCCTGCCAACTACTCACTCGCTGCCCCCGTAAAAGAATCAGTTCTGCAATCCGGCTTTTAATGTGACTAGTCTGTTCAGTGCTTCAGTACGATTAATCCACCATATGACAGCTTCTCATTCTCGAATAATTCCCCAATCATATTTTACCGAAAGTCTTCTCAAGTGTCAGTTTAAAAAACAAAGTCTCGAAATATTAAATTTTTATTTCGAAATAAAATACAGCCTGTTAATCTACTCAAATGTTTGTAGAAGTTATTAATTTCCTTTTTGTTATTATTTGATGATAGATTGATTCATTTTATTTCAATATGAATTTTTATTTACTTCTGGTAAGTTTAATCTTTACTCTATTAATAAAAATTATTTTTTCATTCAATCAATATTCTTTTCTTAATAACAAACAGGGTTAATTTTTATTCTCACGTTATTGCATCAGAGAAGAATTTAATTCTAAATTTTTTTATGAGATTGTAATCCTAATCAACGGATGTAATCAATACTAACCCTTTCGCAACATACGTACAATATAAATATATGAACTTGAGAATTTTATTGCTGGTCATACTGGACAATAAAAGTAATGTATATAAATAATTTATTTAATAACATCAACAATAACAACATGAAACACGCAAAGGTACAGGCAAAATGAATCATATAATTTTAATAATACCTTTTTATCATGAAAACAATCGATACATATATTACATAATTTTATTAATAATGATCTTTTATCGCGAGTTAAAAAGAATAAATGCGGTAACAGGTTATAGTTAATGGGTGTGAGAATTTTTTTGATCGTAAAAGGTAAAAATATATTTAATAGAATGGACTTCTTGGTATTTATATCACCTTACAAGTCAAAAACTACTTTTATTTAGGTCTATGCTCCCAAAGCCGAAACGGTTTTAAGACACACCCATTATTTATCCGAACTCGAATTTATTTATTTGTGTTTTTGTATAGTGAAGTGCACCTGTGCTTGTTCACATCATGTCAGAGTTAAGTTGTATCATACGAATAAAAAAAAACATCACATGCATTATTGAGTCGTTCATTGTTTACCGTCATTTAAATTCGGTCAAAGGTTCACTGGAATACGCGTGACTCTCGCGTCTATCGAATTTTAATCAGCCGTCGAAATACTTTCAAATTTATTTTTAGAGTTTTTGTTATAAATGAAAAAACAATTAAAATTTTTACGATTTAATTTCATAAGAAAACACTTTCGTTATCGTTAAAGTAAAAATTGATTTTATTATTTATGACCGTGAGACTCATAAATCAATAAAAAAATAAATTACTAGAATACATAAAGAACTGACAAAAAATGGTTATTTCATAAAAATAAAATTACAGCAATAACATATATTTATATATGTATATATCTATGAATCTAATGGTTAAAAACTAAAACTTTCTCTAGATCAAGAGCACAACAATCTCCGATAATAACAAAACGTCGGAACATTAGATCGAGCACCGTTTAATAAAAATTAGTGACCGGCAGCCTTTCTTCCGCCAAATTTCACGTGATAAATACTGCGGTCGCGTTTTAATAAAATATTGTAATCAGTGAATTTAAATATTTGGGAGAAAAATAATTAATCATCGCATATTATGTTACATTACATTGGCTGCGTCCCAAAGCAACGGCCCTACTACTGACACTGTGTGGCATGTATCCTTAGTTTGTATATCCGGCGCCTCGTTATATTGCTCCCAGCATCTGTATAGTATACAGACTTAAGTTAACTTCGCCGCTCGTAAAAGTGAAAGCAATTTGGTGTAAGCATATACACGCTGTAGTAAACGAAGGAGAAAATATGTGTGCAGAAACAGTCGACGCACATGCGTTACATTTAATGTATTTAAAAAAAAACCAAACAAAAAATAACGAATATGTAAAAAAAACACAAGTCGTTACTGATCCCTTAAATTTAAAATAAAATTTATTATTTATCCATTTAATTTAACTCGTTGTTAATTTATGTCCTTCTCACTATCTTATGCTTTATCATTTTCAATGCCGGTAAAATAATAAGTTTGATAAAAAAATAAAAAGCTCGAATAAGAAACAAGTTTTAAGGGATTTAACGACTGTAGATAGGACAAACGCGTGTACAATTTCCTGCAAGCTAAAGACAACTCGTGGGTTTTTGCTCGCGGCTTAATCATCCGCGTACGTAGTCGAGATAGAAGTTTAGTCTAGTATTGTATATAATAATATAGCTTCGAGTACATTGGTATAGGTCTTTGTTTGAAGAACAAAAAATAAAATCCAACAAGAATCGAGCACACTCCCACGCGTCTTGCGAATCTACCGGATAACATCACTAAACCGTTCTTTTACTTTTTATTTCATTTTATTTTAGATTTTATTATCTATCTCTTTTTCTCTCTCATCTTTCCTATGTAATCTTCGACGTTTTCTCAAAACTTCCGCTTTTCGTTGCATTATTAATTACGCATAGTTACTTTGTTGCTAAATGCAACAGCGACGAACAATAAAAGGCGCGTCGTAATTCATTTTATTTATTTTTTTTCTCCTGTTATTACTGCTGATAATAATAACAATAATGGCAAAAGAAAAAAAAAGTAAATTTAAATATAAAATTAGTACGCGCAGTGATATCAAGTGTAATTTGCACGCATTTAGTGTAATGCGTTAGTGTGTAAGTAGGTATGAGTAAGAAGGTTATGACGACTTAAGTATAAAATCTATCCAATACGAATTTCTGCGACCACGTACCGGATAATGAGCTCGAAAGTTTATTTAAATACAAGTACACAATACTCTTCAATACATTGTATTCGAGAGGGTGTGTATTTCTGTCTATTACATTATAGATAATTTTTTCTTACATTCATACATAAATTTATTTAATAGCTCAATCATAAAGCTACTTAATTAAATCCATTAAATCAATATTTAACCTTCCCTACATTATATACCTTTTAATTTATTTCCTTATATTTTATATTAATTTGATGATACATTTAAAAGTCAATTAAAAGCTTCATAACTCCTTACACAAATAACGTAAACTCATTGCGATGACGTTTAAAAAATACCTCTATGATCTAATCTAAGGTCTGAGACGTCTCGCGTTCTTGAAAAATAATAAACGTATGTGACACTTTGAAATACCTACAAGGTAACGCGGTAGCTTACTCATTAGCTGTCTAATTTTTTCTAAATTACGATACACGTCACATTTTTTTAAAATAAATATTTGTAGACGTTTTATAAAAATAATTAGATGATAATTAAAAACTAAAGTGTGTCGTTAAAATGAATAAAGAGTAAGTCGGTTATAAATAAAATGTTACGAATAGTTGCCTTGAACTCTTGATGTTCTGATGGGTAGCGACACGGTTCATAAGCAAGGACGAGCTTCACTATTTAAACTTCAACTCTCAACTCCTTTGTAATATCCTGAACGTTTGTTTTTTTTAATTTTTTTTTTGAATTTAATAAATATCTCGTGAAGCTAAGTGACAGAGTGGAGTATAAATAAATGTACTATCGAATGTAATGTAGTGTGAGCGTGGGTCGTAATCAGAGGACACCTAATGTAATGTAATGTAATCATATTTATATACAGAGTATAAGTAAACTGACTCGCCCCTCTATCTACATAGACTTTAGTATAGTACACATTAATATTATTTTAAAAACTACAGAAAAAATAAAACGGACCAACTCTGCTGGTATCTGAGACCAAATTAAATGTCCATCTAGTTACATTACATTATACTCTAGATCAGAGTTAAGTCTATACAGAGTTAATACCACAGGAGTGTAAGCTCGAGACCAAGAAGCGAAGGTGGAGGCAAGCTAAGTGTGCAGCCAGCCCAAGTGATAGCGAGGAAACGTCGTCGTACCTCAGTCTCTCTCGGTATCGCATCCTCTCCGTGCTACTTAGACGTAACTTGTGATTCTATTAACCGGCATAGTGTTTATTGACTTTGTGAATTATTTCGGCGATTTATTTCTATAATTAATTATTAATTTTTTTTCATCGATAACTTCTTCATAGCCGGACAAAAGAGAAATTTTTAGAAATAATAATAATAACATTTACATTTTATCGAATTGAGAATCAGCGAACTTGTTCGCGGTATTGATAGCAGAAAATAGTCAACGATAATCATGAAAGTGTTTTATTGAGGTGTTAATAAAAAATTTATTCAGAGGCCAGTGAGAAAAATTAGTGAAATGTCGAAGCTCTGGATAATTATTGCGGCAATTTATTTAACTAGGGTGAGATTGTTGTTTTAATTAATAATTATTTTCTATTTAGCGGTTAAGCTGTTTGTGAGAAAATAAAAATTTTTTTTTATTAATATAATAGCAAGTTTGTGGGTAAATATAATAGTAATAATTTTGTAATAAAAAATTTGTTATTAAAAAGTAAGATCGTAGTTATAGTAACGAGACATTATCTCTCACAATTAGTAACGCCAGGACTAAAGCCTACTCTTACTCTTAGCACTCTGCTCTCATATTCGGAGTTTGCTCATACGGTACGTCGATTATGAGTCTACAAAAAATTAAATATGGGCATTATTGCTGTTAATAATTTAAATTTTACCTCCCTCGTAAGTAAATAAATAAATAAATAAGTAAAGTACAAAGATGATAATATGTGTGTACAATTACTCGACTTGGTAATTAGGTAATTATTAATGAGCCGGGTCTTATTTAATAGACTCGTATACGTCTTAATAAAGTGAGGCTGGTACTAGACGATGAAAGACGACATAAAAGAAAACAAAACGTTATTGAGTTTAAATTCACGTGAGATCGTGTTCACGTAGTATTGAAAGGATCAAATGCCATTGCCACACTAATTTACTGATCTCACTTCATTATACACAGCACAACTACTACCACCGTTAACTAGCATAATCTGTCAGACAAATGCATGAGAAAATAATTTACGTTTAATGACTGAGTACACCTATAATTTACAAATTATTTTCTTTTTTATTGATAAAATTATAAATCACCTACCATAGCTTTGATCAGTTAAATTGTTAATAATTATGATTATTCAAAAGAAAAATATAATCGTCATTTTTAAAAAAATACAATACAGACAAAATTATATAACATGAGATGGAACCAAATAAAAATTAATATATCTGGCCGCTTTTAATTATGACATAAAGAAGCGTGACCATTAGTTGCTAAAAAAAGTCATTTATTATTATTAAATGAAATAAAACATTTATTTATGTCTCTGCTCGGGTTAAAAAAACATTAAAATCATAAAAATCTATTGTTATTATTGCTATAAAAATTAAAGTGATGGTTCATCTGCCGGCGTTCAATTTTGAAAACTGACAGATTTATTCACCATTTAATGGGGCCTTAAATCTAGTCCATCGCATCACGAATTTGTGTGAGATTCATTGCCAACCCGTTACCGCGAAATACATAGTGCTCGTAATATAAGTATAACTATACGCGGGATTGTGTTTACTCGCTAGTCAATACAAGAGCACTCAGTACAAATACTTGGGAGCGTACTCATGTATTGCATTACCTGTATGTGAGATTTGATGTTTTAGTTGAGAAGTAATATAAGAACAACCGATTTAACCACTCCGGTATCGCTTCTACCTCCCATAACCTTTAACCCCACGCGATGACCGGCAGTAACATTTTATACTGTCGTTTTACGGCACGATTTCAGCGCATACCGTTGTTATTATTTTTTAGTTATTTACTACAACAATTGCCACCGACCTCCAGTCTCTAGCAAATAGAACCGGTCTTCGATTTTTTTTGTGGATTTTTTGTGGTTCTATGAATAAAAAATAACCGGGAATTCAATTGAAAAAAAAAAAATCTGACATGTTTCGTTTGATAAATTTTATCAATTTCAAATTTAATTGCCGCAATAAATTAGTTTGAAATTTTTCTCTCAATGAGAATGCTCGAGATAAATTTATTTACAACTATAAACGATACGATTGGCAAAATAAATAAGACCTTAACATTGAACTTTAAAAAATATATTCCTCGGAATCTTGATAGTTTCTCAAGGTCTTTAAAAGTAAAGTCTTTATATTCAAGAATGTGAATTAAATGCAAACATATCAGGCAATTGCGCCGGCTGACCGGTAACTGACCTCGACAATGAATTTTATCCGCTCGTCGCGTGCCTTCGTTGCTGAGGGCTCTTTATTTCCTTAACAACAACAATAACAACAGCATGCATATACTTATTTATATATGTGCTGGGTTTATATCCTCTCATCTTATCATTGTGCAGTATATTTGAAGCCCTTTCTCTTTCTCAGCAAATACATATGTATAGCTAAGACATAATACCGTGGATCTACAGCGTGACGATTCATGATCGTAAATCACGCTCGTGAATCTGAATGCTCTGGGCAAAATGTTGAGTGCATACTTATGTTTAGAGGTCGACGGTGTTACGAATAGTACCGCAGAGCATCATCAGGGCCAATCAGGAATTTACTTTGATATATATATATATATATATATATATATATATATATATATATATATATATATATATATATATATATATATATATATATATATATATATATATATATATATATATATATATATATATATATATATATATATATAGGTGGGTCAAAAAAATCGAATAATTTATTTTTGACTTTATACTCTGAAAAATATGTTCATAGACACATAAAAAGAATTCTCTCCAAGTATAAGCTCTTAATTATAACGGAAGGTCCTCCGCTTTGCGGGTTTCTATTTTTTCGAATAATCAGATAAAAAAATTTATATCTCGCTTCCAACTGCTTGGAAAAATATTCCGTGGCATAGATTTTGTGAGAAATTGAATGCTTTACAAAAAAGGTCTCTTATGACTTTTTCAAAAACTCAACCGATTAAAAGATATTCATAGTTGAAGTTTGGCTATTTTAAGGAAAATATTCGTTTTTATTATGAATTTTATAAGTCGATGAAAAAAATTATTTCGGATTGCGGAACTCATGATTTTGTAGGAAATTTACTGCTCTACAAAAATGGTCTCTTATGATTTTTGATTAAGTGAAGCCGTTACGAGATATTCATCGTCAAACATTAACGAATATCAATATTTCCAGTTTTTGATCAATAATTCGATAAATTTTAATTTAAACTATGAGTTTCAGGAAAATTTACATAAATTTGAGTTTCAATCGATAAAGAAATGTTATAAACAATTTTTTTAATATTGTTTTCAGTCTTGAGCTTGTTTGATTGCATTAAAACAAGAAATTAGAGCATTTTTTTCGACATATAGCCAATGATTAGTTTAATTTGAAGTGAATGACATATTTCTTTGTCAAATTTAATATGAAAAGTATTGAATCAAGTGAGAAACAACCAGTATTTAACTTTTTTATAGATAAATTTTTTATTGAATTATCAATTGCAATATAATTGTCTATATTTTTAACATAACAGTACGCTATTACTATAAATAATTTCTTTTATTACAATTTGGGAATGTTTTTTGATGTTCTTTGACAACTTGCAATAAGTACTGGAATTGTTCTTCATTTTTTGTCAAGCATTGATTATATTCACTGACTAATGCAACAGCTCGCTCTGCTGAATCATTGACAACTTTTAGTTGTTGAAAGTATTCTTTATTTTCGAGATAACTCTCATTAGTAGGCCATAATTCAACATCGACATATATATATATATATATATATATATATATATATATATATATATATATATATATATATATATAAACATGTACGTAGATATATTTGATACAATACAAAGATTGAAATTCTGTATAAAAGAGACACATTAACACATATGCAAAACGATTCGTTCATTTCCAATTACGGTTAGGCCGTTGCAATCGAGAGTGGGCTTTTAATGTGTATGTAATATATATATATATATATATATATATATATATATATATATATATATATATATATATATATATATATATATATATATAGATATATATTAATATAAATAGTCCTTTAGTGCATGCTGAGTCAGGACAGATCGATTCGATCGATTAGCAATCAAGAACATTTATTTCTTTACTTCAATCTAATTTCCACTAAAAAAAAATTTTTTTCATACATAATTAAATTGATTAAAATGAATTTTAATTGATTTTACTATCCCAAAATCAAAATTGAAAATTAGGTCGATAAATTTGACGAGCAATAAAAAGAATCGATAAAATAAACTGACATGATGTGACGTGAAGTGGAAAAAAATTAATAATGTAAATTTAGTCGGTGAGTAAAAAAAGAGCTTCTGAATTTAATTTCGTTGATTGCGCGGATAAAAAATGCTTTTAGTGCATCCGAAGATGGTGATTATAATTTACAATCTCTTTGAAGTGACAGTAAATGATTCAGTTTTGCTAAAAAGCTATCATTTATAATTATCAATGGACAATGGGTACAATTGTAGACATCAGACCTGTTGATTGATATAATGTATATTGATAATAATAATAATAATAATAATAATAATAATAATAATAATAATAATAATAATAATAATAATAATAATAATAATAATAATAATAATAATAATAATAATAATAATAATAATAATAATAATAATAATAATAATAATAATAATAATAATAATAATAATAATAATAATAATAATAATAATAATAATAATAATAATAATAATAATAATAATAATAATAATAATAATAATTTTAATAGTTGCTGTTATAGTTGTATAGTATGCAAAATGTGGAAAATAATATGACACGTAATAATGAGGCGTTGAAGTAAGATAAAAATAAATTGTATATAGATCTCTTTACGTACGGTTTGTTGTGATTAAGACATAAGAAATGTATTTTCTCATGATGGATTTTTTTTTTGTTAGAGTATATACAGTATAAAGGGATAGTTATCGTCAATTATCCGGTTACGTAATCGTATGATTAGTTGTATGTAAATGTGTGAAAGAAAATAAGACACAAAACTATTTAAAGTCTTCATCATTAGAATACGTTATGGTTTATGCTTATAATTGTGATTGTGATTATATTATTATTTAATGTATATTATAAATTGTAATATAAGGATAAAAGATGCAATATGTGATTAGTTAAATTGAATTTTATGAAATTCGCGGATAAAAAATTAGCAAATTTTTAATGATGAGAAACAAATTATATATTGATATCTTTATAAATATTTGCCTATGAAAGGATAAAGAACTGTCGTGATTTAAAATTGGTATTCCCTCGACATTCACCTTAACCTGAAAGCCGCTTCACCTCCAAGATCTACGTAATAAGCAGTTTAAGCTTTTTTTCGCTGAAGAGTATTAGAGTGAGCCGTTCAGCAGTGGTTTTGTCGGATAATAGACTACTCGACTAAAAAGACTTATTGTCAACTTCTCTTATTTTATTTTGTCATTTTCATCATACAATTCTTCTTTCGCTTACTGATTTTACTGCTTCATTTAACTGAGATTTACTAACGGAAGGCGTCGCTTGAACAACTAAGCAAACTTCTCATCTTGAGCTCTTTCAAATAAAATTTTTTAATTACCGTCATGACAATTATTTTTTTTTTTTTTTCCAGAACAAACTTATAATTTTATGTTTCCGGTGAATTTAATTGAAAAAAATTGAAAAATTAAAAACTCTCACTGTAAAGTTCTGAAGGGATTAAAAATTAAAAACTACTTGAGGCAATAAATGAAATATACAACTTTTTTTTATTAAATAATTAAATTGCAAAATAATTTAATAAACAAAAAAATTATTGTCATTAAAATTATTAATAACAAAGTTTGGAATATATTTTCTTAAAAAACAGATTTAATTATTAAGTTAATTAATTGCTTAATGTTAATACAAAATTTTGCAAGTGAATCAAACAATAAACCGTAAAAAAAAAAAAAATTACTTTAATTTTATTTATTGAATTTTTGTTCCGAAGGTGTGCAATCATTAAATAAGTAATTACAATTTCTAATCAATCAGTAAGTCAGTTAATTAAAGTACATAAATTTGACATAACTCAAGACATGACTTTATATTTGTAATAATAATAACAAAGGCCATGAAAATAAATGCCACTAATTTATTCAATGTATTATGTTGGACTTAAGAATGCGAATCGATAACTAACAAACGGAACAATGAATTGATTGCCGGAAAATAATTAATTGTTCAATCGATCCTCTTGCACTCTATTGAATACGAAATAACCTAATGGCCTTGAGCAAATCCCTATTGCACTTCGTCATACTCATGTTAGCTGCTCACATTATTATTATATATTATATATTTCTCATGGTACGCCAAATACTAACAATAAAATGTGCTAAGTAACTAGTATTAATCATCAGATACCGAATGACGGTAATAGATTGCAACAACTAATTGATTCCAGTTTAAAAAAAATTGCAGTGCATTTACTCAACTCGTACCATATTGATTATTATAATTAGTAATAAGCAGCAACTTTCTTCTTAATGTTTTTATTTATTTGACCGATAGCTGCTGTTAATAAAAATAAATAAATGTATAGTTTAATACGGAAATTTAAATAATTATGTTGTGACCAAAGACGTATCTTATTTACATAACCAGAAGTTTCATTCATTGATTCATTCGAAAATAAGTTCGTTAAAAATTAATTTATAGCTACTTTTTGAGAAAGAAGAAAGTTTGGATGATAAATTAAAAAAAAAAAATTATGTAACAATAAATTAAAAAAAGGTCAAAAGAAAATGTTTTATTTATTTAAATGATAATTTATAGAATTTTAATAATAGTAATAATATAAATTCTCCTGACAAACGGTTTAAATTTGATAAATTTTTACCGGATAAAATCGACTATTGTTGATAATTGGCTTTTTATAAATAAAATAAAACAACAATGATGAATAAAAATAAAAAGATGGTGAATGACAAGCCAGAAAATCCATTTCTACTGGAATCATCTTTCATCAAGTGCAACGAAAGCGTGTCTACATAATCACAATCACAATTGTTAGCATTCCTCAATCTCGTCTGATGCCTGATGTCTCTACTACTCTCTTACTGTACTGAGCGAGTTGGTACATCCCGTTGCTCGTTACACTCACTTAGTAATTCTGTTCGCTGACTATGTAGTTGAGTTGTATACTTCTGATGACAATAGTCTAGTTCCGTTTTAGAAAGTAAAAAAGTTATTAAACTTGTCAGAGATACTTATTGATGTCAAAATATAAAACAAAGAGGCTAAAAAAATTTTATAAATACTCTTGAACTTTTATTTTTTAAATGGAGTGATTTGAAAAAAAATTAATCAACATTTTATTGAGATCTCATGACATTGAAAAATTTCAATTGACAAAAATAAATCTCGTAAAAAATTTAATCTTATCTAAAATTATTAATATAACAAAAGATACTCATTCGTTTCTAAACAACAGCAGTAAATCATGACAAGTAATGTAATCATTATCGCCTAAACCGCAAGTACAACCCTTTCTCTTGATATAATACATAATAATTCTCAGTACAAGAGAAGACTAAGTAGAGACTGAAAGAGTAAAGCCTGAAGCCGAAAGACTATTCCAAGCCTTTAGAGAATGGCCGTGGGAAGTGTTCAGGATATTTAACCACCCACGCTGGCGTCAACCACTCGATAATGAAAAAAATAATTTTTAACTCTTCGCGACAAATGACAAACTGTATAATAGGTAATTGTCCAATGATGAGACTCTTCAAAGACCAACGACCGCGTAATTGGCTATTTGCACTTCTATTTCGTTCTATTCAAAAAATTTACATACTTTGCATAATAATAATAATTATTATTATAAACTTTATAGGACATTTAGAGCATAAAGTTTCCTGGGAAACTTTATGAATATCATCATAACGCCGCCTACAGATGACAGATATCTAAATAGTTCACTCAGTAGCCAGATAGTAGATGTAATATTTAGCTCACTATTTCTCATGTATTTAATAATGTGTCTGTATCTGAGTGATAAACATCGTAACATTCATATCCATTATACAGTTATAATCGTGACTGCGATGATGTGATAAAATACTACCCTGTTCCTCCAAAACAGTATATATGAAGCAAACTTTTTTAAAAAATATTTAAAAAGAAAAAATTTTTTTTTTACTTATACAAAAATAATGTCATATTTTTCCTCGAAAAATTTATTTTTTTTCTCATGAATTAAAAATTATATAAAAGATATAGAATTTTTTTTTTTTGAAATTACTCAATCGTACATAATATTTAATGTTACATAAGTTGAAAATAATTAAGAAAAAAAAATCTTTTCCTCCTTCGTCATGTTAACCCCCAACACTTATTAAGTATCAAGTGTTCTCTAAGTATAAAGTCAATGAATAAAACGAGGATACCGGCAAATAAATAGTGCAATACATAATTTAATATAAATTTTATTATGTATGTCTCCTGGCATCGAAAGCCGGGTGATATGGGATCTCTTAATATGGACCGTAGGCTGGAGACTTTCCCAATCCCACGCACGCCTCTCGTAAAGAACCCGGAGAGACGTATAGCAATAATATAACATGACATGTAAGTTAGTATTCGCTTACTCAACTTTGCCGCTATACCATGAAAATACTATAGAAATATACATAGAGATAAATACAGCACACCAGTACAACTCAAGTACAAACGAAATGCGATATTAAAACTCCGCGATGTGACTCAAAGCCTAAGATGGAATAAAGAAAAATAATCACAGTACTCGTAATTTTTTTTTTTTATTTATTACCCTCAAATTAAGTCGATCTTTCGTCATATGTGAATGAGCAATACTTAATAAAGTAATCGGAGAAATCATCTTGACATTGTTTTATTTTAACATTCTTGACATCAATTTAAATTCTCTCGGAATCTAATTCGTTTTACGTGAGATTATTTTAATTGTTAAATAAAAGAATCGATTGAAAAAAAATAATTTATGTAAGTACGTTATCTAATACGTATAACCTTGAATTTAATAAAGGACGTAACATTTTTTCAAGATCACATCAAGGTAAATAACATTATTATAATTTCGAGGTTTTCCCAACGCCCACTAATTTTCGCAGGTCAAACATTAAATTATGGTACACCTACGAAAAGTATCCGTTATTTATACATGTATTTTATTTTCAGATTGTCAAGACCTTTTGAATAATTCAAATGATTATGAGAATATGCACTTGATCCCGATATAATATTTATCAAGATCGATCTTGTTGACGCCTCTTAATGATGATTCTCCTTGATTTAATAGAACAATGTCCAATAAAATAAATTTAAATAAAAATTTTCGTATATTCAATAGAATCATCGGATCATTAATTATTTATCTGTATTATATTTAAATGTAGAATAAATAATAAACAATAAATAAATTAAAACACTAACATTGATAAAGTCTTAAATGGTCAGCGACATTGTTATGCTTATGTCACATTAAATTATTGCCGTGTTATTAAATTTTTCCATGTGCTACATGCATAAAAAAAATTATTTCAAAATTTCTCTGCGCTCAATTAAATAAAGCGAGCAAAAAAAACTTTATTAGCATTTAATTTTAATCTGATGTGACTTTTATGACACTGGAACTGGATGCTTAAATTGGTATTGTTTTTTGTTTAAGATTTCGGTATTTTGTCTGACACCAGACGAAATCGAAGCTCAAAGAAGTGGCTGGAATGTCGATCCGAATACCCAGTACCACATACAAACTGACGAGGGACCAGAGAGATACTTTCGATTTCAAACACTCAATGGACAATTTCGTAAAGAAAAGAGGCTCGAGGACGGTACTGTTATCGGTACTGAAGGATGGCTTGATCCCCTAGGTTATTTAAGAATCAAAGATTATATCGCTGATCGCGAAGGCTTTAGAATACTTAAGTAAGTTTTTTTTGTTTATTTTTAAAATTACTTGGTAAATTAAATAATTATTTTTTGAATCTAAATCTCAAATCTCAGATTAAATTTAATAATAAAGTATCTATTATTTTAGCAGTGATTAAGGTCATGAATAACCACAAAATCATGATAATAATAGAACAATTATTATGAAATACCTTGAGTTATTTCCGTAGGAAGACAAAAAACATTCTCGTTATTATTCTAGTAGTAATTTATTATTACTCGTCATTAAACAATTAAATTACGTACGTGACCGTGAAGACTTAAACAAATTTACAGTACCTAGTTTACTCAATTAACAAGTCTCGTTAGTTCCAAAGCAATTATTATTAATTTAATTAATTAATAATACCATCGCACATTTTTTTTTTATCAGATCTAAAACAGTTTACGTTGGAATCAATCGACCGATTGACGAAGCAGTGACCGCCAGTAAACGAGTACCGCCTACAAGTGGAGTTTTGGTTAAACCACGACGACCTCCTAATCCATTTAGGTTTGTATATTGGTTAATTAATTATTAATGAAATGAGGTATAAGGAACTGAATTATAATGCTAATTGTTTTGCAGACAACCAGTATTACAAGACTTTTCAAGCAACAGCATCGAAAGTAACACGATAAAACCATATCGAGCGTATTCATCAGCAGATTCACGAAGATTCATTGTACCTTCAACTCCGTCGTATCCGCATTCGAATTATTACTCAACAACAATAAGACCAATAGCAATAGCCAATGAATTACCAAAGCCTGCAACGAATAAATACATTCGACCATACCGAGTTTACAATCGATCTTACAGAAGATCTTATCCGTACGTTGGATCACCTACTGTTGAAATAGAACCACCAGAAGATAATAGCAATAATAATATTATTAATAGTAGTAATAATGACGACGCAATAAAAGGAACTCCAGAATCAAAATTTGGACTTTATCGGGCAGACAATCGGCGATACCGAGCCGCCCTAGCGTCAGGACGTTTTAACAGCACATCTCGACAAGTACGCACCCGTCGACCCAATTTCACAACTGAAAACTCCGACAGTCAGACAAAAGAAACAACAAGTCCCGTTTACTACACTCTACCGCCAGCGAATCCACGAACCAGACAGGCGCGACTTTCTCAGGGGATTTCATCAACACCACAAGAATACGAATTTCCTCAGTACGATGGAACTCACACGACCGCTGATGGTTTTCAGTATTACCTAAAAACTCACTATCATGAAGAAGAGCAACAGCCCGATAAAAGCGTCGGGTCATTCGGCTACGTGGATCCCTTTGGAATCAGACGAGTTGTCTACTACAAAGCTGACGGACAAAATGGATTTGTTCACAAGAAAAACAATCGGTATGTTGGGTTCGACGCTACTCCATATGATCCCGTGCCACCGAAATAAGAAAAAGATAATAAAATAACTGAAGTGTTATTATGCTCAGTTGTAAATTTTAGTCAAGAGCCTCCGTTCTAGATGCCTTACTTGTGAAAATTAACTCGACGTGCCAGTCGATAGTTTTATGGTTGTGTGAGTACGTAAATGTGTGAATGAGATTCATTTATGATTTAGAAAATAATAATAATAATACTGACAATAATGATGATGATAATAATAATAATAATCCTTAAGCTTCAAATTCACACAATCATTTATTTATCTTTATTATTATCATACTGCTTCATAATGATTGTTATTATTATTCTTTTTTTGTCTACATGTATAGTGAAAGATTAGTTACGAAAAAAGGTGCTTCAAGTCTTTAGATATTCATTTTAAAAAATACGCCGTACCTAAAAGTTTGACGTATGCGTACAGAGCGCGAAGTAACGTAACAGGATTATCAATTATTATTTTTTTGAATTACGTGGGAAGATTTGACACGTAACAACTAATATAACTGGACATTGAACTCTTAGTTGTCAATCTTTTAAACTCAAGTATCTGACGCAAGCTTGATTAAGAAGAAGAAAGAAAAAAAAGCGGGAAGTTGAAGATTAAAAATAAAATTTGCATTTAATTTGAGAAAATTTACAGGGATTGTCTCGTCTTGAATGGAAACTCGTAATATCCGGAAATAATTATTGCGTGTAATTTTCTCTTATGTATTTAAAAACACCGGAAGACTAGTATACGTACTGATTTATACAAGTAATGCGTATTGTTTTGGATTCGTGACCTACTAATGAGAAAAGTTATTTTTAAATATATTCCGAACATGTCGGAACAATTGACATTTTTTCTCGCCAAAACTTTCTTTCAAACTGGACTGCTCATTGTAATTGCGCTCGTGTGCTTATCATTTATATTGATTTACAATGACGCCATTTAATTTTCATTATAAAAAAATGTCAGTATATAAAATTTAAAAAATACTGGTAGTTTAAGTACCACGTAGATAAAAAATAAATAGATTAATAATTAATTTCATTGATTGATTTAATGTGTGAATAATTTATGCGTGTCAATAATTTATAATAAATATTTAAAAGAAGGCAAATTTCTAAGATAAAATTATGAAAGAAAATATCAATTAATTATTAATTAATTGATCATAAAATCGAATGCTGTCATTGCCCTGACGACCACAGTGCATTTTATTTAGTGTAAGAGTAATAATAAAAATATATTAATAAGAAATAATAAATAATTAATTATTTTAATGCACTTTGTTCGCAGGGCATTAATTAAATTGTATGTTTGTAAATGAATTACAAGATATACATTTGCAATCAGACAGCTTTCTTGCTCTCTTTATTGTTTTATCGAATTTTGTTCCATTTAGATGTACTTACTACCTCTTCTCTGTACTTAATACTAATTTACTTGCTGGGGAAATCAAAATTGTGTTTAAATAGGTCTTAATTTTTTTATAAACGATCTTGATCTCGTTGTAAGAAAAAAATGTAACAGATTCTTGTAAGGAAATCCAATCAAGATCTCGCGTAAATAATAATAATAATAAAAATAATAATAATAATAATAATAATAATAATAATAATAATAATAATAATAATAATAATGACGATGATAGTATAATAATAGTAATAATTATTACTATATATTTATGATTTATTCAACTGAGTAAATACTCACGCTAACATTTTATCCATAACTATCAAGATTTTAAAATCCGAATACTCAGATTTCTTTACGCTCGTGCGCCCAATTATTTCGTTTAGTTGAGGTAAATTAATTCGATTTTTTTTTCATTTTATATACATTAAATCTCATTAATAAAATGCTTTATAAACAATGTAATGGATTATTTATTTATTTTATTGCTATAATTTATTTATTTTTTCGTTATTTTCAGTTTCAATTCATGTAAAAAGAGAATAATAAACTGTTTTTATTTTTCAGTAAACTCGACACCTCAGATTACTATTTAGTTTAAGATAATAAAATATTCAGGAATTGTGATCACTTTTACTGATTTCTACTTTCAATTAAATGAAAGTAATATTACAATGTATAGGTGCATAAGCAATTATTAAATGCATAAATGGATCAATTATATGATTATTGAAACCTGATAATTCAGAAATTGGTGGTTCGGTAATGAGTACATTGATGGTAAATGAAAGAATAGAAGAAAGAAACTCGACTTACCGATCGCTGGCCTCTGATAGTAAAGACGTATGGGAGCTTTCTCGTAGCAGCATTGAAGTTATCTAGTCGCTGAAGAGATGACGATAATTTCAAGATGTTCATTCATGATTTTGAAGCAACCAACACTAAATAATAATAAAAAAAATTAGCATTTAACATTATAAATAAAATAGTGGATAAAAAAATAAAAATTGACTTACCAATCACTAATTTCTACTGATGGAAATAAAAACTGTATTAAATAAAGCACTAATCTTTATAATAAAAATCTAACATTAATTTTTTTTTTTTTTTCAATAATAAATATCACGAATGAATTCATTGAAATCACGACTTTACTGTTTTAAATATTAATTTAGAATTATGAGGCTGAAGTTAGCAGACACTTGACAATTTTTTGATTTTTCTTGAAAAATGAACTAGGCATAGAAAATTATTTATAAAAATGTCATTTAAAATTTTTAAGAGCTTCTAAAGATGAAATTTTTGAATAAAATTTTCTTGCTATAATTTGTTTGTTAGAAAAATTCTAAAAATTATCAGACGTCTCTCAACTTCAGTGTCATTTAGAATCTATTTATTTATCTGTGTACTATTGAAAAACCCTTTTTTTAATCGATTTAGAATAGGGTCGGGGAGAAGAAATGGCGAAGAGGTAGAACAACAACACTCGATCGGTTCGGTGATGTACACCGGCTGGGCGCCTTGGAAACGCAGCGAGCTTCGATGACGGAAAACACTACACAACACAATGGACCTCACCCACATCTCCCGAATATTTTAGACGATCATTCACTAGTACGAAACTTACTTCGATTTATATTTTTTTATAACAATTTAATATCGTATTGAATTAATCTAAAACTCGTTCATGATTTTGAATGAAGAAGCGATTTATTTACGCAATATTTCCGAGCTTTGTTCTAGACACTTATACACTTATACACAAACTTATTCGCATCACTCAATTTCAAGAAAATTATATTATTTAATTTTATTCACCAGGAAGCTACACTTACGACGACCAGGAGCCCGAAATCCCTGCTTATACTTTCCGGCAAAAAAAAAAAAATATTAAATTTAATTTTTTTTTACACAACTCTTTAATTATTTAGATCAAAATACTAATTTTAAGTCAAATTTATTCGACTACCGATATATTTTTTATTTAATTAAATTTTAATAAAAAAATTAATTATTTAAAATGAAATAATTATTATTTTTAAGTATAAAATAACCCGGAAAAGAATGTTATAGATAAATGGAGCAATTACTGTGAGATGCTATTATGGCGCAGTTTTGAGAGCGAGTGATGCTTTGTGGGTAATTTTCGCAGTCCGTTAAACACCAAAATTTTTCTATTGGTCAATATCTCCCGCGTAAAATTATTTACAACGGGATTGGTCAATTTTCGAATTTTTCAGTTACAGCTAAACTACAATAAAAAAAAAAAAAATAACACTGAAGTTGACAGATATTAAAATTTTTTTGGAATTTTATAGCAATTAAATTATTAAAAAATTTCACATGTGAAAATTAATAAAAATTACAAGTGAAAATTTTTAGAAGCATTTTTTTATTGTAATTAATTTGTTAAAACAATTATTAAAATTGACAGCTGACTATACTATAAAAAAAATTACTAGAGCCATCTAGTTATTTTTTATTCAAAACCTAGTTACTGTGAAAATTGTCATCTACGTTCTTTGTCTTTACTCAAATGAAGTTTGAAGTAAAAGCCGGTGCCAGCCGCTAGTTAAATTCTTAGAATTGGCTAGCTCGACTGTTCTTAGAGTTCTATTCTCGGGTCTTTGTTTTTTATTCTACACATGATATTCGCTTGCATGCTGTTTAGTTCTTTTACGGAAATTTAACTTCGTTTCGATTTGCTTTGTTTTTTTATATTATAGTTAAACTCAGTGACTTTCTTTGTGCTTAAAAAAAAAAAAAACGTAATCAAAATATATAAAGTGATCGAATGTGTATGTTGATTTTTTTTCTTAATAATTAATCTGGTGAAATTAATTGAATTTTTTTTTTAAAAAAAATCTGAGTTAAGATTTTTTAATAGAAAAATATATCTATAAAAATTAAGCATTTGGTGAAAAAGTTTTAATTAGTGGTATTTAATTAACATAAAAGTAATAGTGAGATAATTTGGTAAGTACAAGGAATATTGATTGATATATTTTTTTTTTATAAATTATTCAATTAGATAAATTTTTTTTTGTAGTTGATATTCAAGACAGCTGAAAAAAACATCCATTACAATAATTATGGTGAGTTCAATAGTTAATTACGAAAGCAGTAAAATCGTAAGTAACTAAATATTTATAAAATTTTTATTTTTATTCGAAAGCTATGAGCATGTAAACAAAGTTCGATAAAATGTGATTATTCTTGATAAACAGGTAGATCAATTCAGAAAATTCTGCATTACTTAAAACTAAAAATAATTATTCAAAAATTTAATATGTATATATATATATATATATATATATATATATATATATATATATATATATATATATATATATATATATATATATATATATATTTATTTTATAAAATTCAGTTTATCTCTATAAAAAATACATTTACATGATAAAGTACAAAATAATAGTAATAAAAGTAAAATACAGAGAATCATTCAGTACTATCATCTCGATCGATGAATGAAAAACACGTTAAAACATATAAAAAAAAATATTTATTGAAATTGAGTTGACAGTCCACTATCGTAGTCTTCATTTCACGTTTTATTTATTAAAACAAATCAATTATTTTAAATTTACTCTTTAATTAATTCTTTATAGACGGTATTTTTGTTGTCTTCGTGTCTGTCGATCTGTTGGTTGTAAGGTTGTTGTTGTTTCAACTGTTGTTCATGAGCTGACTCTTCCTGTAAAACCAAAAAAAAAAAAAAAAATTAGCAAATCACTATCAATAAATCTAAAATGAATGAATCAATCAACAGTAACCTGTTGCTTTCTAATCCCAGCGTAAATAAGATCCAGTCCTTTTTGGATTTCTTCGCTGACTGGTGGTGGTGTTGGAATATGATCACCAATAGGATGGAATCCAGTTTCATCAGCAGTGTAATGCACAGAAATTAATTGACCTTCAGGGCTTGTGTAAGAGTAGCTTCCCATTTGTACCAGTGATTCGATCTTGTCTTCACCCTCGCCTGAACTCTTGATGTATCCACTCTCTTCAGAGATTATATTGTTGCCAGTCTCGTAGCTAAGTAAATTAGATAAGAAAGTACTAAGTTAATAGTGTGCTGTTTTATATGATGTAATACACATCGATAGATAAAGTAAACGACCAGTAATACGTGTATCATCTATGTACCAAGATTGGGATCATTAAAACTATAGTTCAAGGATCTTCTTTACTTTTAAATAACAAGTTAAGGGAGTGGTAATAAGAAGACGAAGAAAAAGTTAACACTCCCATTGACTTTTACCTTGCTCGGTATGTTCCATCATGTTCCTGCTCTTTATTCCACTGCAAGATTGGAATAAACGTTGTTGTGCTGAATTGCCTGTCATTGTTTTGCGGTCTTTGTTGATCATCATCTTGGTATTGTTGCTGGCGGCCCTGATATTGATTTTGGGCGAGTGCAGTACCAGCGACCACCAATAAAACCTAAATTAAAATAAAAAAATTTACACATTAAATAATCATCATTATATTTTTAATTACAATATACTTCACTTGAATTTATTATCAATATAAATTCAAAGCAATAAAAATAAATGAAAGTTTAAACGCTTTAAGAAGATTAAAAAAATGAAAGTTATCCTCGATAATATCAAATGGATTTAAAAAATATAATTTATCGGTAATAAATATTGAAACTGATAATAATTGAAGATGAAGATGAAGAAACAGCAATAATGGAGTTTGGGAAAGCCCAACTACCCGGTACACTACATTACAGCAGTATGAGATAAAATTATGTAACGCGATGCAATATAACGGAATGGAATATAAAAAGTCTATGGCATTATAAATGCTCTGCGATGACTCGCAACCTCCTACTATGACTTCCCGGTTTAGTTTGGGTAGTGCAAGGTATGGTATTAATCTCAGCAGGCCACACCGGAGATGAGTGAAAGTGAAAACTAAATGCCAACCTGGGTCATTTAACTCGTGACCTGCTAACCCATCAGCCCATAGCCATATATACATATATTTAAATGATCGTATTTGAAACCCATCCCCTTTTATTTGCTGAAATATTTATTAGCTCGAATGTTAAAACACCGAGACGTGTAGTAGAGTCTTTATCTAATTACAAATGTTACGGTGTTGCCGCAAAAACATTTAGATAAAGATCGACATCGAGATAAATCAATGAGAGCTTTATTCAAATTTATATTAAATGTGATTTAATAATTAAATGGAGAAATGGATAAAGTTATCAAGCGTAACCATCTCAGTTAATCACTAGTCAATCTTTTGTTGCTTTACATTCTATTGTTTTTTATTTCATTTTTTCTATTTTTTTCGTCAAACATTTTTTATCTTCAAGCATCAACTCTCACTTTCTTTTACTATTTTAATTATTGATTTGTTCTTTAATTTATATAAATTAAATAATTTATATAAACTATTAAGTTTATTACATCGATGATTTTTCTATGACATTATTAATATTTCAATTAAAATAATTATTTGATAATAAACCGGTATTAAGAATTAATTTTATTATCTGAAAAAAATTACTTTAACTAATGAATTAATTATAAATTTTTTAATTAATTATTTAAAAAAATAAAATCAGATTTTTTATAGTCAAATTTATTTTAATTTGAAACTCTCAAGTTTTGAGTGCAAGTAATGTAATAAAATAAAATTTATCAAATGAAATGAAGCGTAACTTACGAAGAATCTCATAGTGTATCCTGAAAGCTCAAAACTCACAAAAATAAATACTAAAAATACCGTGAGTTGTCGGTAAATAAATAAATAAAACCAAGTATTGGTACGAAAGATCGGTTTTGGATTAAAAAATAATCAGCGAACTGCGAAGAAGCAACACTGAACTGTGTTTTTGAACAGGAAAGAAATCACCTTTTATACTTACTCTCACTTTATCCCTTCTTCGGAAGATCCATGAATTATGAAGGTAAATGTATGTGGATTACACACAGGTCGACGCCTATGTGTATGCTCTTCTCCCATCCCTACAAGACATAGGACACTTGCATTCTCATTGCAGGTATGAATAATTTTAGCTATATAAGTTGTAATAAAAGAATAAACGCCTCTGTAATTTACGGCAGCATCACTTCCAACAGCAGCAGCAAGTCTTTAATCCTTACTATATTTACTCCGACGCATACTTGCAATATTTAGTATCTCTACCTTAAAGCGCATCATGCGAATTCCTCGTCAATCAAATGTCTCGTTCAACGTCACTCATACTTTTTTATAATTTACAATATATAATTTCTATTACATTTATTTATATTGTCTCATCAGCATCAATTAAGTGTACGAGCTTTCAGTTTTATCAACTGTCCGTATCTATCCTATATTCTATTACAGATAATTAAAGGTCACTTTCTTTTACTTGTTTAAATAGCAATATTAATTAACTTTTACCGGTGTATTATAAATATAAATTTAAATAATCCTAATGATGCTAATTAAACGTGTACACACAAATTATGAAATTTAATTCCAGACATAGAGATTAATCATTAAAAATTGTACATGACATAAGTACATAAATTTCTCTCAAGCTATTTATCTTTATTTGATTTTTTTTTCTCATATACTTTTTTTATATTTATTTATTTATAAATAATATAATGTATTGCGTAGTCATTACTGATTCATGTCGACGATTATTCTATTGATGTTTTAAACATATGTTAGGTAATTTATTTATCAACCATCTTATTTTCCGGCACAATTTCGTCTACTCAGTTATTCTTTCCATAATTTGTTTTTTATCATAACTAATTTTATTACAAGTCATTAAAGATTTGACATTAAAAATTTTTAAATAAATAAGTACATAATATGTTTATTACATAAATTTATTTCACACTTAATCGATTTATTTATACTTATGATAAAATTGCTTAATAAATAAAAGTACAATAAAATAATTTCTTAATCTTAAAATTTTTCAGAAAAAAAAAATTTTTATTCAATTAATCATTTTTATATATAAAAATATTTAAATCAATTTTTATAGACAATCTTTTATTTTTATTCAGTTCATTTAACAATTCTTCTTTAAATTTCATTTAAATTTATAGAAAAAATTAAAATATAAACGAATTAAATTTATTAAGGTAATTAAAAGTAAATTTATTTTTACAATAATTTAAAAATGATTTATTTTTTGTCATGTACAAGTGTTAAGTATTAACAGCAAATAAATTATGGAAATAATGTGAAGACATATCGATAGAATTAATTAACTCAGTAACAGTGATGATACAAGAATAATCTGAAGCCCCATTAAATGGTCTCATAATCGAGTACCATATATATAAATCATATCCACCTTTCCACAAAGGTTCAGTACACTTGGTCACACCGTAATAGTCGTCGTCGGCTTGCTCGTAATATATGTAATGATATTTCGTAACAGTAAAGACGATGTGATGCTGAAGATACTTGCACCAGGGGAATTGAGCTAAGTGTGAGGAAGCGACCGTTACTTTCACATGGCCTTCGTAAATGTGGATCCATGGAATTCAGAAGCTGACATAAATGACTGATCTTCGGGATCTTTGATATTCACCCAGGGCGACTGATTGTACTTCCATAGTATTTATATTTATATTTTTTTCTGCACTGATCCTCCGATAATAATATATAGTTTAGCAACTTAAAGTCTGCCGCCTCATCGCAATTCGATTTGCTCAAAGACTCATTCTTTTTGCATTATTTTTTTCACCCTTTGTTACGAAATGCTTTTAAGACCGTTAAATATCCAATGTTCGCCTTGCTTTCTCTCAAAATCGCTCATTTTATTTATTTTTTTCCAATTCATTAAAATTTTATTTGTCATAAAAAATGTCAATTATTAAAATATAAAATATTAAGTGCTAATAAATAACACTAAATATTTGAAAAATAAATTTCATTGCCTTCACGAGGAACATTTTGAAACAAAAAATTTTTAATAATAATTATAATTATGTATCTTACAATTCCTTTTTTTTTTTTATCTTTCAAGCAAAAATTATTTACCTGCTATACAATAACTTTGTGGATATGCATTACACGTATCTGTAATTATTTAAACAATCAGATAATTTGAAAAATAACAGCCGATCAGGCGTTCACGAATAAATTTTTTAAATTTTACCTTGACCCATGTCTGACAGCAATTGAGGACAGGGTTGGTCACACGGCAATGCCTCCAAAGTACCCGGAGGAATGTAACTGAAAGTTCAATTCATTTTTAAGACATTATTTTTCCAGCAAAAAAAAATAAATAAAAAAGGATTATTGAACAATTTATCACTTCATTACAATATGAATAACTTTGAATAATAATAAATCTAATCATTGTTATTGTAGTAAAAAAGCACCTTTGGTTGTAAATGGTATTGTCTTCCATAAGTGTGAGCGGTGGGTGATACTCAATCCTCTGAGCCCACGGTTTTTCGCGCGGTAAGCAATCCACGGGCTGATAACTCAGTCGCATAGTTGTAGCTTCTTCAAAAGGAATATCAGGCGGTCGGTACCTATTGTCTGTGGGGGGCTTGAATGACTTGCTTTTTATCAACCCTTGAAGATCGTTGGGACAGTATGATAATTTATGCGTAGTGCAACCTAGACGAAATTTGATTCATTCATTTTTATTCAATAACAAATTTAAAACAATTTATATTGACTTTTAATTACACTCAAGAGGTAAAGACGAAAAGCCGAGATTATCCTCTGGTTTCGAAGCTGTTGGTCCAGGTTCACTGCACTTCCATGAAAAATCTTTCTTTTGTGTCGTTAATTTTTGCATTGGTCCACTTTCTAACCAATTTTTTATAGAAGAGCTCGGTAGGATTGGTTCTTCTGGTTTCACTCCGTAATTTCCCAAATAACTCAGCTAAATTCATTGTAAATTAATAATTAAATCAATTATACTAAAATATACGAGTCATTTGAAACCTTTAGTATATAAATTATTTCTAAAAATTATTTTTCAGCTTCTTATAAAGCTAAGAAATAATAATTTAAAAATAAAATCACCTTATAAACAGTATCATCATTCAATGGACCTTTAGAAAATTCGCTAGGTCTCGCAACAGGTCTGATTGGCTTCCTCTGAACGTTATCTCCGCAAGCGAAATAACTGAGCTTATAAGTAGTTTTTTCATCAAAACCTTCTCCAGTGTTCAATAAATTTTTCGTCTGTTTAACAGAGTGACTGAACGGTTTTCTGATGCGTTGATTATTCGGCCAATAGCTTAAGTTATAAACCGTGGTGTCATCAAGCGGTGTTGATGGCACTTGATACTGTACTTTTTGATTCCACGAATGGATTTCCTAACAAAATAGAATTCGATGTTAATTAAAAAAGAACGTACAGGCTAACTATCAGCAGAAGACGAGTAGAGTATTGAGCGTAAATAAATACCTTGGACGGTGTTTCGTAAGGCCAATAACTGAGCTTGTAAGTAGTTTTTTCATCCATCGGAACGTCACTCTTGGTATATATTTTCTTTGGTTTGAAAGATTCTGGTACTGAAATGCGACAGCCTGATTCGTAATAGCTTGACTTGTAGGTCGTTTTATCTTCAGGTATAAATATAAAAATGATTTATTTTAGTTCTTTATTAAAAAAAAAAAAAAAAAAACTCATTAGAGAAATATTAGTCAATGTTTATTTTTTTTTTTTTTTTTTTTAGAATTTTTAATTATATTTATTTTTATTACTTATTTCAATTACCATCTATAGAGGCACAAGGACAGCGTAAGTTGGTTGACGCTTTGAAAGGTTTAGATCGTGCAATACACTTCCATGTATAAGCATCTTTGCTTGTTGTATTATCTTGGATTGGTCCTCTGCCTAGCCATTGTTGAACTGCTCTCCACAGCCCTGATTCATTCGGAATTTCTCGTTTCACAGACCAATTACCTAAATAACTTAGCTTGATAAAAAAATTAATTGTTAATTTTTTTTATTAATTAATTAATTGATGAGCTAAATTTTTAATGTTACTTTATGAATTGTTTCGTCATTTAATTTTCCATCGCCAACTGTCAGAGAATCTTCTGGAAGTACCGGCTTGACCGAATTTCCACTTGGTGTTGGTCCGTCTAAAAAGGACAATTTATAGGTTGTATCAGCTTCAAACGGTATGTCGTTGCACCAATAATACTGTTGATGAAAGATTAATATTACTGTTGTTTAAATTAAAAATAAAATTATTTTATTAATTTTTTTATTTACTCGGACGGGTTTGAATGATTTTGGAACGGAAGGTTGAACATATTTCTGGAATAATTAAATATTTTAGGACAAGTTTATAAAAGTAGTAATTAGAAAATTTATTTATGATTTACGAGGTACGCTGGTTGAGGATTAGAGCAACAGCAACAATTACATGTGTCTTCATGACCTAACTGTCGATAAAAAATTAGAAACTGATTAAATCCATGTGTTTATAAATTAAAAAAAATTATTGAGAAATATTTAGTTAAAATTTACGCAAATAGTATTTCTTATCGTGATTATTGAATGGGGAATTTCTGATCGCGTTACTCTACAAATTAAATATAATAATTTTAGTAAATAAATATAAATTAATACTTGACTTAAATTTTACTTACGGCGCTGGACAAATTTCCATATTAAAAATAATTGTTAAAAAAAAAAATTATAAAATTTAGGTGTTTAAAAATAATTGACAATTACTTGAAGTTTTCGTTTTAATAAAAGTTATAAATTTGTACAGCTAAAATAAAACTATTCAGGGTGTACAATAATTACAAAACAGTCTCATGTAAAAAATAGTTTATTATCGTATTTATACATATTATTATTAAATAAATCTTTTATCAATGTGTACTTTTAAAAAGCTACCAGCTTATAAACACACAATTAATTTTTTGCCGGAATAAATCTTGATTTAAAAAAATTTTAAATTGCACAAATACAACAATGATCAAAAATATATTTACTTTTTTCAACAGTATTAAAAATTTACCATCACAATGTCAAGTTTATATAAAATTATTAATTAATAAATATAAATTTAAATAATCACATTACGTATACTATTTTTGAAACTACATGTATGAGAGCATCAAGTGAATTTCAATATTAAAAATCTTTTCACAGCAATATTAATTATTCATATTAATCATTCATTCATCTTAATCTTTGAAATAAAGTATTAATAATATTTATAACTAAATTAAAATCTTAAGTAAGCATTAGCCCAAATCGTTGGGCAATTTGTGGTGAATGAGTGGTAGCAACAGCGAGTAAAAGTGGCAAATCGGCAGCATCAAGGTCTAGAGTATTCGTTAAATTTGACAAGCTCATATCACAAACATCTCCAGTCATTAGTAACTTAGCCAGTACTTCGCTTCTCAGCCATATTTCTCGCATTTTATTTTCCAGTAGATTCAAACACTGAAACAAATAATAAAATTAATAAATATCATCAATTATTTAATTAATTAATTTAAAAAAAAAAAAAAAAAAAAAAAAATTTAATACTCACATGTCCGGGTGACCTATATTTAGTCCATAAATAAACGAAAGCCTCGAGCATGTTTGAAACCAACGCAGACATGCCAATGGGTAGTAAAGGACTTTGAATCGGTGAATTATTGGATATAAGTCCAACTTGCCAATTGTCAACATCAGCAAGTACACAAAGTGACTCGGAAATAGTGTGATCAACCATTGGAAATTGTGTATTAATACTCATTTCTTCTCTCAATTCATCAACCAACCGTTCTACCGCTTCATCTTTTTCATCATCAGTTTTCCGCTCTTTACAATCATTCTTATCCTTGTTTTTAATTAATCCCTGTATGACTAGACCTGACGTGTACCCTGAATCTAATTTACAATTATTCATAACTTTAGTAACGGTTCTACGCAAAAGTGTGTCTGTAAATCCGGTTACTTGTTCAAAATTATATTTATTATTTGATTTGTTAGCATTAATGACTTTAGATCTTGGCATTGGTAGTTCAATTACATTATTGGCTTCTAATAATTCATCAAGTGAGTCAATTCCTCTTGAATAGACGGTAACTTTTTCTTTGCTTCCACCGGCATTGCCACTGCTATTACTACTGCTACTACCAGCACGTGTACTAACAGAATTACCGCAAGTTCTTAGTACTTCAGTAGCATTTGTAGGCGTTTCTAACAAGAGCTTACCGCTTTCGTAACTGGTACTTCCGCTACCGTTGCATTTTGGACAAAGGCCAAGAAAATTCGTACGATCTTTCTGCCCGAACGATGTACCTGGTTGCCTTTGCTGAATACTTTTCGATGATTCTGGAAAATTTCTTTGCAAAATTTTACGCAACACACCTTCTGGTAGCTGAGCTGATGTACTCGGAACCCGATTAAATGCAAGAGAACATTGACAATTATTGTTAATATTAATATTATTATTATTAGGACTATTTAAATTATCTGTTGAAGGAATATTATCACCAAGTGTTTTATCTTCGCCACCAAGTGTAAAAAATACTTGATTTTGTTTATTTTCATCTTGTTGCTGCTGAGTATATTCAACTTGAGAGTAGTAAACTTCTGTTGTTGCATTAGACGCACAACTCTCTTGAATATTATCGTGTAAAAATGAAAATTTTTGTGCCAATGTCGGGGATTCGGAATCACTCCAATCATTTTTCTGCTCAAAATCATCAGCCCTTAATAATAATCCACTTGGAAAATTTTTATCTTTATCTAAAGTACTATTTTGCGATTCTATTTCGCTGATTATTATTTTTACCGAACTTGAAGTTTCTTCTTTGTCGGAATCATTTGAACACATTGTTGAGTAATCAGTAACTAAATCGTCTTGACAAGATTCAAGCTTTAACGGCAACTTGGTTGTTTCCGGCTTTAAATAATTAAGATTTTTGTGCAAACTTACGGTTTTACGTAATTTTGGAATGTTCAAATTAACACGTGTCTTGTTAATACTTTTAGCTTCTGAATTAGTTGTTAATGGGTTGCTTTTACCGTCATTGGATCTTGATTTAAATGAATGTTTAAGTTTACTGCTCTTGGTAATTGATTTTCGTTGCAAAATTTCAATAGCTTTTTGTACTTCTTCCTCAGGTGAATAGCGCACCTCATAATTTTTTTTAACAATTG
This sequence comes from Cotesia typhae, assembly GCF_013202065.1. Classification (NCBI taxonomy): domain Eukaryota; kingdom Metazoa; phylum Arthropoda; class Insecta; order Hymenoptera; family Braconidae; genus Cotesia; species Cotesia typhae. Next base: position 9,632,228 of record NW_027423756.1, on the reverse strand, counting down.
CACTTCGTAAAAAGTATGACAAAAATGTTAGGATTGCATTTATAAGTGTTTCTTTTTCTGGGTCACCAATAATTACTGTATTGACAAATTTAACTGGATTACCTAGTGTTCCATATAAATCACCCAATTGACCCCACAGTGGATTATATGGATATTTTAATTTTATGTTTTCTATCTGAAATCAAAAAATTTTGTTCGGTAAAATAAAATTTAATAAATTAATTTTTAAATCAACTAAGATTAAAAAAAAAATATTTCTCTTTTTTTAAATATTTTATAAATTGTACAAGACAAAAAAAATTTCAAGCAGTTTGATACTTTCTCTTTACAACTATAAATTAAAAAAAAAAAAAAATGATTACCAGTGTATTATCGTGTGATAACATTATGGTATTGACCCAGCCAAGATGATAAGTTAAAACAGCTGTTACAAGTGTACTGAGAAAGCTAAAAACATAAAATAACTCAATATTAATGAATATCGTAAATGACAATCCAATCCTGATGAATAAACCTTACAAGTTGGTTGATTTAGTGTCAATCTTATTTAATAACATAGACATTTGATGAAAACTACGGGACAACATATTAACTCGTATTTCCATACAAACAGAGGAGTTAAGCAATACTTGATGCCATATAGATGGTATTCCAATGTTCTCTGTGGTCATAAGCAACCGCAGTAACCAGAGAGTGCACCGTAATGCGGTCTGGTGAAGTCTCACAGTCGATCCTTTGCGATCAAAATTTATTTTTCTCCTCGTAGGCTGGATGCAGGCATAGCACAATCGGTTCAACATCGCTTCAAGCTGAGCCGCGTGCTCCAGAAGTCTTACTTTCATCAACCTATGCCCAAAAATTTAAATAAATTCATAATAACTGCGTAAAACAAAACAATTTATCATTTAAAAATACATACCGCTCTTGGCCGAGTGTTAGTTTAATCAAAATAGCCAATCCGAGTCTTGTTTTATGTCTTCGTATATTAAAATCACCGGATGTATCGCCACATGGTTGAAATCCAAATATTTCATCTGACTCAGTGATACTTAGCGACGTCGACATGGCTCGTAGCCATCGTCTACGTAGGCTTGATAAACTACCAAATCCTGACGACAAATTGCTATCTATTGACTGCGAACCTATTTTTTAAAATAAAAAAAATATATATTTTTTTTTTTAGTTAATATATTTATGTAAGCAAACAACTTACTTCCCAATAAAGGAACATCTATGTCCCATCCACTACAAGTACTTGAACAAGTTGAACTTTTTCTTAAGCTACCCGTTGATAAATTACCCGAACTCGGTGATGAAACTAAAAAATTATTATTATATTAAATTGAATGAATAATTATAAACTAGCAACCTTGGAGTCACTATGTGACTGCCGTGACTTGTGAAATATAAATAACTAAAATTTTGCTTTATTAAACAATGACTTTTGTTAAATTGCATTGTACTTTTTTAAATATTGACGTTTTTAAAGATATAAGCTCATCCCGGTATTACTCGTCAAGAGCTTTCATTTGAGTACCCACATGCATTTTTTATATATTTTTCATATATACCTATATATAAAATATATAAATATATGAAAAAATGATGTAGGTACTCAAATGAAAGGTTTCGATGAGTGTAATGTCGGGGTGAGCTTATATGTTTAAAAATGTCAGTAGTTAACAAGATACAAGGTTTCTTAATTCTTAATTATGTATCTAGAGATTGAGCATTTTCGAATGCAGCCTAAATAATAGATAATTCAATAAAAATACTTACGATTATTACGAATACTTCCATTACTAGAATTAGAATCATGACTACCCAGCGTTTCATCTGACAATCTTCCACTGTAAAGTGAATATAAAATAATAATAAAGTAAAAAATAAATAAAGTTATTAAAATATAAAAAATTACATCTGTTTATGAGGATAATGGTCAGAAGCAGGAAAAACTTTACAGCACATAATACATTTAGTATTATCAAAAGTGTGAACTTTGAACAAAGGTCCTCTGTATGTCATCGCTACTGTGCCAAATATCATTTCGCTCAACAGACTCAGATTATCACAAGGATACTTTTCATTCTGAATAAAGCAAAATAAATAAAATCATTTTAATGATAATTATTAAGTAAAAAAAAATTATTACCTCCTGCGGTAATCCATTTCCGTTTCTTGGACATGAATTGTCATCATGTGACTTGGTATTTCCATTTATTTTATTAGATACTGAGTCAAACAATAATCTTCTTCCTCGCCACTCACACTCACGGAACAATAATATTCTTATTTGATCAGGCCTAAATTTAAGTTTGTTCTTACTGAAATAAAAAATACATTTTAGTTAATTTTTTTTCAAGGTGTAATTTGGTTGAAAAATAATCCATTAAATTATTTGACATTGATTTTTTTCAGGAGCATAAATAAAAATTTATGCAAAAAAATAATTTAAAATTGAAGACAAGTAGTGACATAAATCATTGAGTGCAAAACATATGAATGAGATCGAAAGATAACAAAGTCTTCGGAGTAATAAAAATAAATAACTAAATACTTACACTAGTGTGTAGATGTGTATTGTAAAGCTAAATATAACAATACAAATTGTACAAACTAATGGATAAATAATAAGATAAATTAAGCAGACTGAATGACAAAAGCTGTGTTAAAAAAAGTGACAGCACAGATCTGTATATGTGTATTTATAATTCTTACCAATCACGAGGAGGAAATTCGATCTTGAATGGCAGTAAATCATCAAAATTTCTGCAATTATTTTTTTTCCCAACAAATAATTTATCGAAGAAAGGCATTATAAATTTACAATAAATATTATTTAATGATTACGATTCCGCATCTCGTGATTAAAGCTAGATTTACGGTCTACCACCGCGGCAGGAAACTGTCCTATACATATTCACAATTTATAAAGTAAACTGTAAATAAAGTCACGTGCATCACAGTCATATGATTCCCACGAGATAATTACCACCACTTTCAGATAATATTGTACTACACTCTCTTCTCAGCAATACTTCCATTAATAATTGCTAGATAAATATTTATCTCGCGGAGACTGACGTCATGAGGTAAAAATCAAAGTATGATATTATTCACGTGATTTAATCTCTCTCTTGAGTAAACGATCTGGGTCACTTGATTTTATTATACACATATCGGTTCGTGTATTTACAGATAGAAGTACAGGTATTAATAAAATGATTGACTTTTCGTTGTTGTTATTTCGTACTTATCAATAATAAATATAAGGTATAACTGTTAAAATTCTGAGGTAGTAATGGACACTTGAAAAACTTTGGTGAATACAGTAGAATTCATTTCTACCGAGTGCTGATAAAATATTTAAAATTTTCTTTTTTTATTGTTTATAAAATTATTTTATTGTTAATTTTTTTTTAACATTAATTATCAATAATTTCGTTAAATTTTATTAAAACTCCATGAGTGTATAAAATATTGCTGGAATTTTTAATGACAATTAGGATTTAATATTTTGGAGCAATATTCTACATAAAAATCCCTATAAAATTATTTTGCAAGAGAATAAAAATTTTAAGATCAATAAAAATTAAAATTTAAAACACAATACTAAAGTTAGCTGACGTTTTTAATTTTTTTATTTTTTTTCATTTATTAAATTATAACAAAAAAAAATTTTTTTTAAATTGCATGTGTAATTTTTAAAATTTTCTACATGGTGAAATTTTTTCTTTTAATTTTTTTTAAAATAATTTTTCAATAAAATAAATTTTTAAATGTCAGCTAACTTAGCTTTCATATTTAAAATATACTGTAAATTTTTTATTATAGGAGAAAAAAACAATATTTTTTTATTATTAAAATTAACATTTCAAAACTAACTAAAATTTTTTTTAATAGCAAAATAGAAATTATTTTTTCTAATGATATTTTTTAGAAAAAAAGATTTTATAAATTTAAATTCCGACGAATTAAAATATTATCATCAAAACTTTTTTGTAATCGAGGAGCTGACAAAAATTGATTAAAGTATTTACTGTGATCAATATTTAAATTTTCCTGAGTGGTTTTTCCAAGTGCTTTTTCAATGTAATATTTACTTGCAATCGGCAAATAAACTGGAAACTCGATTTTAAAATTTATTACAAAGTCACCGCGTTCTTTTACATCCTTTACAAGAGGTAGTCCTTCGTTGGGTATGCATTTCCGATAGTCTGGCCTGTAAAAAGTAAAAATTTTCCGGGGTTTTATGACCCTCGTAAATTATGAAAGCGAGTCAAATAGATCAAAGATTTCCGTTCTTTTATTTCAGTGCGCTTTAATGGCAAATAAAAATTTCAACAATATAATTTATTGAACGAAAAGAAATTTTTTTACGTACGTGACTATTGAAGTTATCGGCACGCGAATAATTCTATCGTCTAGAGTATTTACAATAATAACTGTACCAACGAGTGCATCTTTTAAAGAAATTGAAGCCGTCATTAGCAAATTATCACCTTCTCTCCGAAATATCTCATGCGGGCTGTCTTCAGTGACAAATATTATGTCCGCTGTAATAATATATAGCACGTAACACCGTAAAATTGTTTTATGAAAGAATTTTTAATAAAATAAATAAACCGATTTATTCACCAGGTATTCTATCTAGATTTTGATCACCTTCTTCACTAAAGACAATTTCCGTTCCTGTCGGAAGACCTGGTTTTATGGATATAGGAAGAATTTTTTCTTCTAAAACAGTATTCATTTCTTCTCTATTGACAATTACTCGTTTTTGTATCTTTATTTCTTTTAAAGTACCAAAAAATATCTAAAAAATTATAAATAGAAACAAAATAACTAAATAAAAATGAAATAAGCAGATATTTAAAAATTTTTATGATTTTTCTTATTGACAAAATTATTAAAAAAAAAAAAATTAAAATTAAATTTAATTAATGGAAAACAAAAATAAAAAAATTATCAAATGTCTGCTGATTTAATTATCATAACAAATAAACACACAATAATTACCTCTTTCAATGTCAATGCTAAAGATTTTTTAATAGGGTCATCTTTGGGTTTATTGGCTGTCCATTTTTTATAAATAATTTCCATTGTCTGGGGGTCATTGAGAATATTAACCAGATCACCGTAAGGATTTAGCGTTCCAAAAAAATCTCTGGAATATTTGCAAATCAATTACCACCTATCGCATGTCATTGAGTGTTAAGTATTGTAGACTCATACTTATGTATATACATGTAAAAATATGTAGCAATAAAAGGAGTAAATATGTCGTTACACCGCATAAAAATAACTTACGGGGCAAATACCAACAGCTTTTTATAGAGTTACAATAAAGAGGTAAGTTTTGTCGTAAAAGCTAAGCCGGGTTAAAGCTTTGTACCTTAAAGTACGTTGTGGTTCCCCATGGAATACATAGGGTGGTATATGACCATTTGGTCCTGAGATTCCTCTTTTCAGGCCCGTCTCACCGTACTGGTCATGGATAGCTCGCTTGAGTGGATCTGAAAGGACTTCGTACGCCTCAGCTACCAGAGCTAAAACTTCTTTAATATTCTCATTCCTCTTACTTTTTCTCCCGGGATTCTGATGACGTATTGCCAGACGTCTGAAGCTAAAAGATAATGTTTTGTTACAGAATACTTATTCTTGTTTTTTTATTACTTATTTTTTTTTCTTGTAATTATTTCTACGACCACCAAAAAAAAATTTATTAAAAAGTTTTATTCAATTGTCTGTAATCCTCCAATAGTGAAAAAAAAAAAAAAATTAGATACATTTGCAAACATATTTACGCTTTTTTTATGTCGAAATCATTGCAATCTCTGTTCAACTCTAATACTCCATAATAATCCGTATCGAATTTTTGTTTAAAATGGTTAAAGTTACTTGAATGCATTGTGTCGTCAAAAATAATATTTTATCAATAAAATTTCATTATTCTTTTATTACAGAGCGATAAAACTTAAACATAAAATGAAAAGTTTTATTTTATTTTATTATATATATATATATATATATATATATATATATATATATATATATATATATATATATAAATGGCTATCGTAAAAAAGACAAAAATAGAATTGAACACAGCAGCATGATAACTACCGACAATCGGCAGTCCTTTGTCGAGAACAATCGGAAGTGTAGCATACAAGAGTGAGACGCAAAGAGATGGACCGAGGGAGACCAAGCTATTGCTGAAAGCTTTTTTTTTTTTGTTACTATTAAAAAACAAAAGAGACATTCGACATTAACCACGGAACGGTTGACAATCGAGATCATATATATGTATTGATTTTAACAGAGATTGTTCATTATTTTATTTAATTATAACAACTGAGGATTATTATTTGCAACCATAGTTACGTTTATCGTCAGACCAAGTTCGTTTAAAATTAGTAACACTAATTTTTATTTTTATTCAGTTTTGTAATTGACAGTTGTGATTATTATAATTTATTCTAAGCCCATTGTCTCTGTAAGAAGTAATTTAACCTAAAATTCAGCCGCAATAATGAGTAATTATCAGTTTGTTGTATTCTCAGGCAAAAGTAAGTATTTTATTTTTATTTATTTAATTTTTTTTTTTTTTTTTTTTATTACTATTGTTATTGACAAAATAATTTTATCAGATAAAAATAAGTCAACAATAAAACAAGAAGACGTAGAATCGGAAACAGAAGAACTGTCAATAAACCAGCGTGAAGTTGATTCCTCGTCATCTTCGTCGTTGTCAAGAACCTCATCTTCTAGTTCGTCTACGTCTTCAAGGAAACAACTGATAGTCTTAACGACGTCATCAGACGGCATTAGCAATTGCGCAACAATTGAAAGTGACTCAAGAAAACGAAGAATTAATAATACTGATAAGCAGTCGTCATCTTCACGGAAACGTGACTCTTCTGTGTCAGTATCTGGAAAGATTTTAAAAGTTGATATTGGCCAGAAGCAAGTATCCGTCGACGCAGGCGCTTCTCAGTTTGGCGGGAAGTACTCCAACAGCAATGCACCGGGTAAAGCTAAAATTCCTCGTCCAGCAAATGCATTTATGCTCTTCGCAAATGAGTGGCGCAGAAAACTTGCCAATGAAAATCCGAGGGAATCCAATAAAGATATCAGCGTCAGGCTAGTCCTCTACTTACATTAATCCTTTCCTTAACCATTACTACTAATCACTCTTTTATTTACATCTTTTACTACTTAAAATCCTCTCCTTTGAGTCCTATGAGTCCTCTTTTACCCTTGATCCTTTGTATTCACTATCCAGGTTGGGAGTCCTGTGGAAAAATATGGAGAAAGACGCCAAAGAAAAGTACTTTTCCCTTGCGCGACAGGTCGACGCTGAGCACAAAAGAAAATATCCTGGTAAGAGTTTTTTTTTTTATCATTAATGGTTCATTTTAAAATGGCTTGATAGATGAGAGAAGATACAAAATGAAAAAGGTGGGTTGGGGAAACTCCAAAAAGGTAAAAAGTTAAATATTTGGTAAAATAAATAAAAAGCTTTTACGGTTATTGAAGAGCTTCTGTGCTTAAAGCGATGTGTAGAAAAAGAGAAACAGAATGAGAATGGGCATCAACGGAGTTGTATCAGAGGACAATTGGGTCGTTTGACAAGCCGGAGCCGTGCCTAGATTCTGAGTCATGCGTTATCTGTACCACTAATATATATCTATGTACATAAATATATATTTTAAAAGGTGCGCGCGGCGAAAAAATCGATAGGAACATCAAGAGGAATTAAACGCAGTTGCTCTTTCAAAATGATCAATGAAAACTACAATTGCATAAAACTACACATAACTTTGAGTCTTGGTTATGATAGATACTGGATACTGGATAAGCAATATCGGTTTACCGTAAAAACGGTTGGACATGTTCCAAACCATACCACGGATGTATCCAACGAGTGTAAAGAGATAAAAGATCGAGATTAGGCTGAAAGTTTTGATCAAAACAACGCGTTCTGTCTCAAAACAATGCTACCCATTGTTTTCGTCTCTGCGTTTGAAATTTGAGGTAGTCGGCAAGGTTTTTTTTTTTTTTAATCAAATTTTATTCTATGAAAAAAAAAAAAAAAAAAAAACAACTAGATACTTTAAAAAATCAACTGATTTAAATTAAAAAAAAATCTGTCTTTACTTTTTTTTTAATTTAATATATTAACATTATTCCTAACTTTATGTATCATAATTCAGCTCCAAAAAATCTCTATTGCCACTATATAATTCGTGGAAAATTCCTCGCACATCACCGATCAAGACAGTGATGAGATACGAGAACAAGACGAACTATACTGAACGTACCAATAAAAGAGACAAGGACTATGATTCAGTAAAACAGCAAAAGAGGGTTTATCGACACACTACCGGGACTTTGGGGTCATCGAGCTGTTTGCCAACTCGCGCCAAAAGCTTTAGAAGCCCTTTACCCTTTGCCCGTTTTAGCGACACCTACTCTTACACTATACATTCTACTACATTCGTCAGCGTGAATGTTGGTGTTAGTGTGAGTCAATAAGTTAAAGGGAAGATCGATTTATCCAACCCTAAACCGCGATGACGTGCTTTTAATAGTCCTGTCTGTGTCGTAACTCTGCTCGAGCGTCAAGCAATGTCACGGTCTTATTCCTTGTCCTCGCAGCTTCTATCCCAAAACTCATCAAATTCTCATTTAATTTAATCTTATCTGAAATACTTATCACGTAAATCAATTTCTTCGAGATAAAAATACGTTCTAGTTTAATGGAAGGAATAATCCACTGTGGAAATAAATAAAAAGTTTTATTTTATTACTTATATTGAGCTATAAATAATGAAACAATAATAATGAAAAAGAACCGGGTGGTAACTAGTAGAGTAGTAATCAATCAATCTAATAAAGTGATCAATATCCAACATATTAACGAACAACTAAAGTATCTCTACAAGGAATAAAAGGATTAACGACTGACTGTCGTACGTTCCTTCCTCTTTTACTTTCTTATATCTGCACATTCTGCGGTGGCGGATTGGTATGGTATGGTATGGTATAAGAATAGACGAGATCGAACACCGAGGGATGGAATGGGATAAAAGTGTAGTATACGTGTCGCGGCTCTTGGGGTTGAAAGATGCGGAGGCGTAAAGGAGGCTAAAGAACCGGTACACCAACACACCAGCATAAGCAAGCTCAACACCGATAGAACAGAAGTTTAGTCACAGCAACGCATAGTACACCAGCACAATCAAGGGTGTAAAGAACCTAAGTGGTGACGAAGAGTGAATCGTGTATATAACAGTAAGGTTTTTCGAGGGTCGTACAAAAAATACCGAAGAGTAGCATGGAGCAGAACGTCGAGGATGCACAAGGAAAACGCCGAGGAGCGAGGAGCAGAGTGAAAATTAAAGAGTAGGGGCCGTTCTCGAGGAGATTGGCGGCTTGCTGGCAAGCACAGGATGGCAAGAAAATGTAAAAAATAAAAAATAAAAAAGCTGGGGGAAATATTCCCTCTCGGTGAGCTAGAGGTTGTCGGGTGAGTGACGGGGGTCGGGGACCAGAGGTATTGATTGCGACGCGACTACGGTCATGCTACTTCTCTCTTCTCACTCGGTCGATCTCCTGCTCGCTTCTCTGACCGACAACTGCCGACTACAGGGTCGCATATATAACAGGGCCAGGCGCTCGATGTAGGTGGTTATAGTTACTCCAGGTGGAGGTGGAGGGTATTGTATGGCGGGCATGATAAAGCGCGAGCGCGAGCGCGGTGCTGTGATAACACGTTGTTTTCCACTAAGCTTATATTTATTATATATATATAATATCTTCAGGTGTTATGGTACTTTCTCAAAGGATTTTTATTTTTCTCCTCCTATGAAAATTTCAAAAATTCAATTTATCATTTTAATGTTTATTGGGTAAAAAAAACTCCATTATCAAATCTTAAAATTTTTGAAATTACACATTACAAAAAAAATGTTTAAACTAAAAATTACACCGAATTTTTTTTTAATGTGTAAGATATACATGTTTGGACAATACCATCAGCAGATCTTGACCATTTTTTGATTTTATTTATAAAATAAATTACACAGAAAAAAAAACTTCTTGCACCAAGAAAATTTTAAGATAGACACAAGTTATTTTGAAGCAAATTTATAATTTATAATTTATAATAATTATTAATGTGTTAATAAGAATAATCAGATGTCTCTTGATTTCAGTAAAGTTTAAAATAACAATGAAAAATCTATTTTTACTGCTCCTAAAACTGTAATTTGTTTGTAAACATTCCATAATATGGACCATATAATTTTAACGATGATACTCGTAATTGTTGGCATGTGCAACTGTGTACCCATAGACGAAAAAAAAAAAAAATATGTAGATCACAGTTTGTAGCAATGATGGGTCGTGGCGGCAAGTGAGAGAGTGCGTCTGGTTCTGGTATCTAGTATGGTGTAACTACGATCGGGTAGTAGCAGTATGCCCCAGCACTCTCCATATGGTGCTAAACTCATACTATTTATATAATACATAACAGTATAATACTAGTACTCGTGATAGTGTTGTCGATCGACCGAGAAAGAGGTGTATACAATAATATAATGGATGTTGAAGCTAAACAAGTACAGAGGATAGGACCAGTAGAGACAGAGATACAGAGAAGTGCATACTATAAGCGATACGAGACACGAGGAGAGCGAGTGAGAAAAGAGAGAATCCGGCCTGGCGCGTCACCGTCAGTAGCGGCGTGCATGCGTCGCGACGGTTAGACGGTATTGCGAGCAGAGGTAGAACTAGTGGAATTTTAGCAGTATAGAGTAGAGAGGAGAGCGAGAGTACCAAGGCGGGTTGCGGGTTGGGGGCTGGGGGCGGCAGAGTGTAAGAGTAGTGGAGAGAGACAGACTAGAAGCCAGCGAAATGTCAGGAAAACTACCAACGTCCTCCTGGTTATCTTGCTCGTCGTCGCGCCACGGCGGAGACCTACCTAGTGGGCGTTGTTATCACACCACCAGCTCCAGTAGTTTGTTGTCATCTAAGTTGTCATCATCTCCATTGACGAGGATCTCATCATCATCATCACCATCATTGTTATTGTCATCACCGGTGACTTTAAGGATTACCAGACTCAGCCGATTTGCCAGGACGTCAAACCCGAATTATTTTGCCAAATATCCGCCTGGGGAGAAGATGTCGTTGACCACCATCCACTATCCCAGTCACAGTATAGACTTGATTACACGCCGCTCAGTATGAGGGGGAAAATGGGGATGTCGATGTTCAGTTACCGCTTGCGTCTTCGACATTGATCTCCTATCACACATCACACACTTAACTGCTTTGCGTTATATATTACATTAACTGTATGTACATATTTTGTTCCACGACGACAACATAAACTCTATCAACCGCGAGTATCTTATATATTACCAAGAAAAGTTTGAATTGCAGACGAGATAAAATACTGCATCAAAACACACCATCAGTTAAGTGTGAAATTTTATTAAATATAAAATAAATAAATAATTAAAACCGGATATCGTGCATCGATAAAAATATAAATATTGATATTAAATAAATAAATGCTTAATATTTTATAATTGTGGAGGTAAATTACTTTGAAGATTTTAATAGATCAGTGATATCAAGGAAAGGTAGATATAGATAAAAAGTTTTATAATTAAATACAATACGGCGAAAAATATATTTATATAATTAAATCTTTTGATTTATTTAATATTTACAGTTGCAATTCCACGTGTGCAGTGAATGTTGTTGTTGTTATTTTTGTTATTGCTGAGAAGAATAGAAGAGATAAGAAGGAAGAAGTAGAAAACTAAGGATTTATATTTATATAAAAATAACCAATTAAATGTTAGCAAGTAAAGGATAAAAAAAGTTAAATGAAGAGGAAAATTTTAGTAAAAGGAAAAAGTGCTGGTATGTTTTATTTCGAGCGAATCGATTCCACACTGGTAACATCCTTGATAAAATATAAAATTTAGTTGGTGGTCGCGGTTTTTATCTGGTAGTGAAAGCTCGTGTAAGAGCTAAGAGCTGTTCGCACGGTACTCGTGTGACAACGGGGTAATCCCTTGGACAGAAAACTCTCCGTACCGGCGTCGTTGATCCCTTCAGCGTTGACCTCGCGCAACTTGGTTACAGCATCTGGCTGGTTGGCAGCCGAGCACACCACGCAGAGCCAGAGCCAGCTCTGAGGGATTGGAGTAGAGGGAGATCGATGCCTCAAAGACTGCTGCTGCTGCTGCTGGCTAGTTCAAGAGAATCCACGACTCTCGCGTCAATCTGTCAGCCGTTGAGCGGCAATCCACATCTAAACATCCCAGTGTGATAATGACTCGTTGGAAAATAATGCCGCCTGTTTTTAAATCTACTGCTAATACAAACGATAATAATTATTATTTTAAAAATATCAATCATACTGATAATAATAATAATAATAATAATAATAATAATAATAATAATAATAATAATAATAATAATAAAATTAAAATAATAAATAATTATAATAAATTAAAAATTACGGAAATAACAGCACAACTTGTCGTTATATAGTTTTGGCGGGTTTATTCCAACAACGCCGGTTCCGTTTTCGAGGGATGTTTTTGATGAGGGATTACAATACCAGTTTATAATTATTAACAACAAATCACTGGAATAATTAAAATACAGTGGCCAATTTCCTCGTATCTTCCATTGATAAAAAGTGTTTACGGATGCGGACGTTTAAAACTTTAAAAGCACTTCCTGTGTTAATCAACAATAATAAACAACAGATAAAGAATAATAAGAAATACAAATAGCAAGTTTAAAGTTTTTATTACGGATATTATTTATTGTTTGAAGATAAAGTTTGTTACTGTAATACAAGAAAGATGGATTGTTGTAATTACGTGCAACCGTATCACCCTGGACACGGTAATTTTTATCAGCAACAGCACTTTTGTTATGACAACATGACCGGCTACGCGACAACCTCCACGGCCTATGGTACGGCTCCGATTTCTGATTCGATCGAAGTTAATGCCCGATACGCCAGGCTCCAGGCTGCCTATCCGACAGGTAGTACACATTATAAATAATATGTTCACAGTACATCTTTGTTGTGAATATTTTGTTGTGTTTATCTGTTTGTTTTACCTGATTTTTTTTAATTGTTTTATAAAACACTGTTTAAAATTTTTCATTAAATTCCAGCAGAATTTGTGTAATAATTAAATAATTATTTTATTTATTGATGCAATATTACTGCAATATTCAAATTAATGATTTGAAATTAAAATTTTTATTTATTTATTTATTTATTTTTTTTTTTTTTTTTTTCCAGTAGAATAATATTTTTAAATTTAAAAGTTTGTAAAAAAAAAAAACTTAAATATTATTAAAGATTTTGTACTGTTAAGTTTAATTTTCTCCCTGTATCTATCACATAAGTTGAAAGAAAATATAATAGAACTGAACGGTATATTACATTAGTAAGTAGGTATGGTCAGTTAGAGGCAGACATAGACATCCGGACATCTGCAGATACTTGTCATTTAAATCCCAGTCGTTGTGTGCACTTTGTTAACATTTACTCAATTTATCGATTACAAGTCGGTATAATTTAATTGTTTTATTATTACCGTTCTCATTACTTTTATTATTATGTTCTATGAAATCCAGAAGTCCGGCAAATGTTTAAATAGTTTTAAGTTATTGTTATTTTATATACCTATATATGTATATTAGTTATTGTATTGATTAACGAGTTAACGATAAGTAATAATTCTAAAATCAATATCTTTTAATAGAAAGTCATGGAAATTTTTAATTGATCTAATTTAAAAAAAAAAAAAAAATTATCAATTAAATTTTTTATTTATTGATTTTATTGTTAAAAGTAGGAAAGGATGGAAGTAATATAACACAAGAATAATCGATTTTCTGGATAATATATAACATTATTTAATATTGTATTGTATTGTATTGTATTTTACAGATTACGTGTACAACCCGAAGGAAGCTCGACTTCGAAAAGCGATGCGTGAGCAGTGTCGCGAATTATCGCGGCAATCTATTCTTCAGAGTACAGTTACGACGACGAGCGGCAATGCCTCGGCAACTGGTGCAAATAGTACTAATGGATCTGTTGGCGAACGTGGAGTAGCTGGAGTTGGAGTTGGAGTTGGAGCTGGAAGCGGAGGTGGAGGAGGCGGAGGAGGAGGAAACAGGAGTGGAAGTGCCGGTGTTGAGATTTCGGGATCCGGTAATTTTCTAAGTCACCCAATGTCTTCTGGTGCGTCACCGGCCCCAGCAGCCGCAGTCAGTGTTTCTTCGTTACCTTCCAGCAGTTCAGGGTACAACTCCGGGAGGATCATCAACCCCTGGTTCCCGGTCGGTCACACCGGACCTGCTAGTCACATCAAGCCAATGCTCTCGCATCGGGTCAGTTTTATTTTTATTATTTTATTATTTTATTATTTTATTATTTAATTATTGTTTATTTATTTTTATTTCAGATACAGGAAATAAAAAACTTAAACATAAAAGTATAAATAAATATTTTATTTTTAGTTTTAAAAAAAATATCAACCCAAAAATAGACAGATAAAAAATATTGCGTAGATAAGAACGAATATTTTTTATCTAGTAAATATATATATATTGCCTGTTGTCAGTGTGATTCCGTTTGAACGTTATAGGAGGTTTAATATTAGATTATCGATTCCAGGTCATGCAGGCCCACCAGCGAACGTTCGATAAGACCAAAGAGGTTTTGAGAAAGCAACCCGAGTGCGCCGGTGCTTTTTCCGCAGCCTCCGCCGCGGCGGCGTCATGTTACCCCGGTGATTTTACTGTTCACGGAGCGCCCACGCAGGCGGCTAGCGACACGAGTGTCGGTGGCCTCGAGAGCAACGATTATTGTAGCGGTGGCGGTATCGGGGAATTCTCCGATGCCCAGAAGTGGCATCCTTACCAAGTAAGTGCCCCTAAATATGCAAATGGATCGATTGCATTGACATCATTATGTATTGCTAATCCTCTTTCTCCTCGTTCTCCTTTCTTTTACTCTATTTAATAATAATAATAATAATAATAATAATAATAATAACTAACTTTATTCTTTACCTATCAATTATTTACAATGCATTTATTTTAAATTCACAGAGTACCGCTGCTTATCATGCTAGAGGACCAATTAATAAAATGACAAGTCGTCATGCCATGCAAAGTATTAACACACATGGTCATGGACCCTGGAATCAATTTTGCGGCGTTCCATTGTGTGAGACATTTTTTATTTTATTTTTTATTCTTTTAACTTTTTAATTAAAGTGTTCAAAGAAAATATTGATTATTCCTGGCGGTCATATTACCGGAAAAACTTAAATGTCAGGGAATTATTAAGTTAAAGAACTGGAAAAATTTTTATTAATTTTTTTTTTTTTTTTTTTTTTTTTTTTTTTTTTTTAATGAGTAGAGTTTTAAAAAATATTCATCGGAGTTGTTATTTATTTAATGATTTAAGAATTAAACCGGAAAGAAACATTAGCTCTATTGAATCATACTTGATGTTTTATATATTTTGTCTTACTAATTTATTGCTTTATGTTTGGGCCCTATTTGGTATTTAATCTTAAATAAATAATCTCTTTTATGTAAACACATTTTATGAAGAGTAATTTTGTTTTATTCTGCGGGCTTTTTTTTCAAATAAAGTGTCGAAAATAAATATGTATTGAATACCATCATAGATTAAAGTTTGAATTCTGGCGTCATTGTAACAAGAGACTAAACGATAATACTCCACTTTAAAAGTACTAAACTTTCAAATTAGTCACGGGAAAAAGTTTGTTTATGAATTTGAAAAAATATAATAAATCATAGTCTATTGTAAATATTATACTTGGGTTGTAAAGTTTTGTTATTTAATGTGTGCAGGTTTTTAATATTATACTGCGTACTAATAAATAACTTAAAACTTTGAAGAAAGTATCATTTTACGTAGTTTCAAGTATAAAAATTTATTTTACAATTGATAAAGATTAAATAAATGAAAAAATTTTTAAAATTAGTAATTGCCATGTTTATTAATTTAAAAAATTAATTTTCAGTTTCTATGGCTGCCCAAAATCAAATGGTTCGTGGTCCGAGACACATGGTCTTCCTCCAAGACCAGCAAGAACGGCATTGTGGATATCCTGATGAAATGCCAATGAATTATATGACTAATAAAATAGATAGTCATAGATTGCAGCCTAGTTACACGCAAAATTATCAAGTAATATATTTATTTATTTATTTTTATTAAGTAAATATTTTTTTTTTGCAATCAACAGTATAATATTTATACAAATCAAGTAAAATATAAAATTAAAAGCATTAAATTTTTATCGATAAAATAAAAGTAGCATGAAAAGTAACCGTTACTAAGTTTAACGAGCAAAAAAAAGTCTATCGACTAATTTATTGTTGAGCGACGGCATTAATTTTTAACAAGATAAACATCAAGATTTCTTAAGTTAATTAGCTAACTTTTTTATTAAGACTTTTTTTCTACAAAGTTTAAACTCTTTCCTTGCAACTCAAAGCTTTTACGACCTTTGAAGTCTAGTAAATTAGCACAATTTTTGTTCTTGTCGTTAAAAAAATTAATTGACTCGTAGCCATAGTTAATTAGATGAAATAAAACAATGAGCCTCGAAATAGAATAGTGAATAATATTAAATGAATAAATTCAGCAGGAAACCGAAAAGTGTATTGAAGATGGACCCAGGTGGGAGCCGCCTTCTGCCGAGCCGGCGTTAACAAACTTGGTGAGCTCTCCCCGGGAGCAAGAGCGTGAACGAGTTAGAGAAAAGCACCCGCCGAAAAAGGAGGAGCCTAACAATAAGGAGTATCAAGAGAATGTTGAACCGCAGACAAAAACTCCGCGAAAACAACCTCTCCCGGGGTTCCATCAAGCTTTTGGTTCCACGGAGATCGGAAGGTTCTCGAGATCCGAATTTTTCGCCAGCATGGTAGGCGATAATAATGTCAGCTGCTCTGGAAGTGTCACCAGCAGCACCAGTAGCAGCGCAATTGGGGTCGGAGTTGTCGGTAGTAATAGTAACGGAGTAAGTAAAAATCGCAATTCTAGTATCGATACGTCGTCAGACATCAACAGTCAGTCGTCAAGAGTAGATTCAGTAGATCTTGAATCATTGTCAAACCCGTCGGATGACGCTGTTACCAGCGACGATGTTGATAATACGTCACCGAATAATTTTAATAGCTTGTCTAGTTTGTCGACGATGACGAGCCACTTCGACAGTGTCAGAACAACAATGCCCAGGTGGCATAGTCCTTACATTAGTGCTATAGGCAGTCAAATATAATTTTATTGTTCACATTATTTATATTTAGTAATTACTACCCGTGGAAAAAAATTGTGGAATTCCGCAGGTAATCCACTGAATATTATGTGGAAGTCATATTTTGACACAAATATGAATTCAAAATTAATTCCGGATGAATATACAAAGATAGTTCTAGTGATAGATTGTATGAAAAATTTTATAGGTACTCAGTAAAAAATTTTGCGTCATTGCGTCAAAAAATTTTGGGTTAAAATTTTTATGTTAAATATTTAACATTAGTTTGTGTTGATTTACGTGATTTTATTATTGCATAAAAGCTACTGTTCTCACAATTTACAACACAGTTGTCGTTATAATCACAGAAACAAATTATTGTAAATTTTTAACTGTAACTTAAGAATATTTAGGATAAATTTTACGTATAAAATATTCTTACAAATCAATTTCATATCTCAAAACTTATTTATATTTGTGTCAAAACATGACTTCCACATAATATTCAGCAGATCACCTGCGGAATTCCGTAACTTTTTTACACGGGAAAGTTTAATTAATTAATAATATCATAATTATCATTTATAACGATATGATGGTGATTAAAATGATAAAAGTTTTAAGATAAAATTTATGCATATTGCATTTTATTGACATTGATATATGAGTTGTCATGTGTATCGTAGACTTATCATGTTAACATGAAACTTAAAAATAATAAAATATATATATATATATATATATATATATATATATATATATAAATATAATATATATACTGTCTTTTTAGACACGAAATTGTGAGTTATATCATGTGAACTCGATTCCAATTAGGTGATACATGAAAATATACATATGTAATATATATATATATATATATATATATATATATATATATATGTTTCGTTGAAAGTTTATATGAGACAGACAACTTTATAATAATTGAAAGATTTTTATTTAAGGGTACTCTTAGACGGTATCCTCTTTTTTTATTAAATTTAATGATCTTGAAATATTTTAGCTGTATTGTAATTTTATTATTAAATTAGTATTTTTTTTTTTTTTTAATTTTTATTAAGCCATGAAACAAGTACTGGCTTATCAAAGTTTATAGTTTCCAGAGCTTTCACCAAAGATATTCATTACATTTCATCTTGATAAATCTTTCAATAACTTTTTTTTTTTTTTTATTAAAAAGATTACTTTAAATAAATCCGCGTTTTATAAATTTTTTGGAGCTTAACGCAGTTGTGAGTTTAAAAGAGATAAATTTCATTGTAGCAAAAATTGGCTATCAAAATTGTGCCTTTCGATGGACTGGATATATATCTAAGTATTAACGATAGTTAGATGAGAAAATATATATGAAAATAAAAAAAATGTTTAGAACCAAAAATATTAAAACAAATTTCATCATTTTCTCAATAAAATGTCTGTCTGTTTGGTAATAATTACACATTATTTATTTTAATTGAAAATACTTTAACAACAAATTAATCAAAGTTTTAAAAAATATATTTATCTAGATGCTAGTTGTTTCAAATTAAATGAGTTTTCCATTGCAGATAATTCAATAGCGCCTGACTATTTTAAAATGTTTTAATACTTGATAAATAAATAAATAAATAAATAAACAATAAACAAACCAAACATAAACTGCTGATATCGAAAATATAAATATTAATGAATAAATATATTATTTTCGAGCAACAATGTACGTACGTATATTTAAAAATAAATAAATAAATAAATTAGATAGATCAATTATATGATGTCTATTAATAAATTGGATAATTGAATAAAAATTTAATTAAACCCATTGGGCGTTTCTCTGTCAAGTAATGTTCATTATATGTGATCTTTATCAATTATAACATTAAAAAAATTAATATAATTATATGACGATAAATTTACAAGTACATAATTAATTAAAAAATTAAATTAATTCGCAAGAATGTTTTTAATTAATTGTTTAGATTAATTACGGTAATAACTTGACATTGAAAATTCTTTGGTGTTACTATGGATAATTAAAAAAAAAAAAAAGACAGCATGAATCTTGTTCAATAAAATAATCAAAATTTGGAGCATTCATATTATATATAAGTATAAGTAAATAAATATGTTAACAATTTATTGTTAATAAGTTTAACTAATATTTATTATCAAAGGATTAAATATGTGATAAAAATATAATTTTAAGCATACATATAAATATAAACATATATATATATATATATATATATATATATATATATATATATATATATATATATATATATATATATATATTATGTATGTATATTTATATTTATATATATGAATATATTATATATACAAGGAAAATATAAATTAATAAGTAGTAGTAACATAATGGACGAAGAAAATCTTAGAGTGAATATAAAATATTAGCGAAATGTTACGTGCATAGAGCGGAAGGTGAGAGGGTTAAAAAATCAATTTCACATACATTAGATGTGTAAAGTATCATTATAAAATATTGATTTTTATTCCGTACAACCATTTACGTTCAATAACCCATCGTCTACTTATAATGGGACCAACTTTTTTATTTACGTCTTTCGCTTCACCATTTATTAATCAATAAATTAAATTTTAGCATGTAAATTTATTCAAATGGTTGAATTATGATGATGATAATAATAATAATAATAAGTAAATTTAATACTTATTGGCAGCTTTATCGGTTGACACGAGGGCACGTGAATATTTTTTTTTTTTTTTTTTTTTTTTTTTTCCAAACAAAATTTAATCTTTTATTTATGAATCAATAAAGTTAAAAAATTTTCTGTAGAAATTGACCAAAAAAAATTATGTTATTTTTAACGCCTGTCAAAAATATATATAAATTTTTAATTTAAATCTTGACGAAATTAAAATAAAATTTAAATTAAATTTTGTGAAAGTACTATGAAGTCTATTAATGGAATAATTAAATTATTAAAGCTCAATATCAATCAACGATTATAGAAAAAAAAATTTATCAGGCTTAAAATTAAGTGGAGCTTTTACAAATTTAAATAATAAATATATCGAATGATGAAAAAAAAAAATATCACAAACTACTTGAATATCATATCATTCAGAATCTAAAAAGTAAAGTACAATTTAAAAGTGTTTTGATTGTTAATTAATAAAAATTGATCTTCACAAATCTACTAAATAAAAATAAATAAAAAATTTTGGTACTATAACTATAATATAGCTTAAAACGTAGCCTCGTGTGAACGATTAATAATATTTAAAAGCACAAAATTAGTATCGAGTATAAAGATAAAAAAAGTAGAGATTTAAATTTGCGAATAATAAATTTGCTTGAGTAATCATAAAGATAAAATTAACAATTCTTGGCTTTATGAAGAATAAAGGTGGAGCTAATTGACTACCTGAGGTGTCCCATCAATAAATAAAATTCCGCCGATAATAAAGTATCAGAACAAATTGGTGCTGTTTATTAACTTTTAAATTATTTTTAATTTTATAATATTATTGTATCTTTTATTAGTACAATAATTTTATTTTATTGGTCACAATTATTATCATTTGAATTCCCAATTTGGTTGTATGAATTATCGTATATGGATAATAAAAGGCGCACGACGCATTATTTATACATATAGATAAATGAATGACTTATAATTAATTAAAGTAAATAATTATTATTAAATGTAATATTTAAAATGAGAGGATAACCTTCCTCCAAATCCGTCCAGTGTCTGATTTGGAGCAAGGATCGATTAGAAAATTTTGAGCGGCTATCAAGAGATCTTCCATAGATTAGAAAATAATAAAAATAAATGTAATACTTATTTGAGTGATTAAAAAAAAAAATTAAAAAATTAATTATTTGGCAGTTGTGTTTAACAAAAACATGTTTTATTGTTAACGAGCACAATTATATAAAATCAAGTTGAAACTTTAAATAAGATTGTTTAGTGCCACATTTAAAAATAAAAAACTAAATTTATTACAATGTCATCGTTGCTCCCACAATTAAAACTATATACTTAGCGAGAAAAATCAATTATTAAATAATAGATATTCAAAATAATACAGCCTAGTTTAGTTAGTATCTCTAAATAAACGAGTCCGAATAACAGAAATATAATTATTTTAAACAAATAAAATCTGTCACTTGTCAGTGCTGTTTGTTCCATTACACACTACTCAATGACATAATTGTGACAAGATATCAAAAACATTTATATATAATATATATAAATAATATCAATGATTTAAAAAAGCTACTGTTTATTATAATTTATTTGTCTTTTCCCTCTCAGCTGATTCCCGATGGCTATCTTCCTGTTTCTATGTTTCCGTTCCATCCTGCCTCCTCTAATAATTTAAGAAGCGGTATATCTATTCCACGGGGTCATTCCGCGGCTAAAGAAATTATTTTGCCAAGTGATTGTTACTGGATTGCGCAGAATGTTGGGTACCCTGTTACTAATATTTCAGATCCTAATTCGGTAATTATATTTGCTATAAATATTTTTAGGAAGTTCAATCGCTTTGCATATTAATTAAAATCATCGAAATTTTTGGTAATTATTTACAAATGGGGTCAACCCCATTTTGGGTTATAACTAAGTGAAAAATTTTTATTTTGCTTATTTTTATGGCGCATTTATGATAAAAAAAATGTCGTGAAAGGAAAAAATAAAGATTTCAATAAATTTTTTTTGCCTTTAAAAATTGGAATTAAAAATTGGCTTTCATATTTTTGGATAAAATTTATATTTTATCTTTTTTCAATGTTTTCTTGATCTATTTAAAAAAAAAAAATTAAATTAAATAGAAATTTTAATAAAAAAAATCAAAATTAAAATAGTAGACCCCACTTGTAAATAATTACTAAAAATTATTTAAAAAATTGCATTCATAGTTTTTTACAACTTCTAAACATGGAATTATTTTTTTTCCTATAATTTAGTTGTTAAATTTATAATTTAATTTATCAATCCATTAATTAACATAAATCAATTACTAAAATAAAATTTTAGAACTATGTAACATTTTTGGAAGTGCCTCGAATGAACCATGAGTGGATCCATCACCCAAATGCAATACAAGTGCCTCCAAATTACGCTCCCTTAATTGAGCGACCGTCTTTTGTGTATCAAGACACACGAATCCACCCTGAAGCATCGAGACAAGCCAATCAATCACCGGATAAAAAATCTTCTGATAGTGACACCAGCTACTCCAGTGTTAACAGTTTGCTTTATTCAGCTTCCGACAAATTTAACTCGGGCAATAAAAAAGACCCACTAATAAAAGAAGATACCGAAGAAAACGACGAAGAACAAGAAGAAGAAGAAGAAGAAGAAGAAGAAGACGATGACGAAGATGATGATGACGAAGATTATAATGAAGAAGAAGAAGACGATGATGAAGATGAAGATGACCATTCAATTAATATAACTTCATAATTTTTATTTATTACTTTTTCTAATTTAAAAATATTATTTTATTGCATTTAATTTGTTCAATTAAAAAATATTTTATTGCATAAGTTTTGATCTTGAATGTTAATTTTATATTTACACAGTAAAAAAATTTGCGTGATTGCGTCAAAAAATTTTGTGTTAAAAATTTAACACTTTTATGTGTAAATTTTACACTTTTGTGTTAAATTAACGCAAAGAAAGTATCAAATTAACACAAAAAAATGTTAAATTAATAAAAAAAAGTGTTAAATTCACGTAAAAAAGTGTTAAATATTTAACAAAAAAATTTTTAACAAATTTTAAAAGCCGTCGGTGGGGTAATCGTTGTTGAGCACGAGGAAAAGATAGGATTTTATATGACGGCGGCATACTTCAAATATAATAGACAGTATAAATGAAAAATGAATACCAGTTGGATAAGTCGGGTACGGGTTATTGCCCACCCATCACAAGTTCAGACTCACACTCATCAGCGTGATTATCATCAGCATCGTCAGATCTCCACAGCATCTTAATATAAATATAAAATTCCCGTCTTTTTTTCTTTAATATTATATCTTCAATCTACAATAACACATTAAATAGAAAAAAAATATATTTATATCTGTATTCTGTATTATTAAAAGAGAGACCGACGGGCGTCGGTCAGGTGTCGTAAAAATTTTACTCGGGCACTGCGTAACATTAAACACTGATTAACCCAAGAATTTTTATGGCACACACCTGAACCCGGGTAACCGCATACATCTTATTGTTGATTGTTGACGGGTTTGTTTGTTCTATCTATGCACAGATAAATTTTTTTTTTTTTTTTTAGTTTACTTAACAATTAACATTTTAGTATTTATCAAGCATTAATAATACATTTCTATTTTAAAATAAAAATTAAAATTAAAAAAAAAAAAATAAATTAAGTGTTTTTGTTTTACACGACGAATCATTCGAGGAAAGTTCATAATATAACTGATATTTCGTAAAAATTTTAAATTACATGAACAAATATTAGTGAACAGTTACTCAAAAAATAAATATAATATTATTTGAAACAACCGCTCGCAGCCAGTCAAACACCGAAAAAATATACTTAAATTTAATTTTATTCTGTTGATTTTTTTCATTTATTTCCTTTTTAAATTTTTTTTATTCTCAATTTACTTTTAACACTTTTGTTTCATTTAATTAAACATCCATTAGTTATACTACTTTAATATTCATTTTTACTCAATTTTATCTTTGTTAATTTATCATTATTAATAATTACAATTAGTTATTAATTTCAACATTGTATAAAGTAAATTTAATTTAATAATTAGTCAATAGAATGAATAAAAAATTTGTTAAATATTTTTAAAAAATTATAAACGGGTGTTTTGCATTCTATTGAAAAATTTATATAAAAATCACTTACTTTTTGTAAAAAAAAAAAAAAAAAAAAAAAAAAAAATTGTTTTTACACTGTAAACACTGATTAACAAGCTTTATAAACAAAACTAAGAAAAACAAACCAATGAATCATTAGTAAATAATAAAATTTTCTATTTTTCACAAAAATCACAAAAATAATAATCAGTGTAAAAAAAAGCTCCTGAATATTTGAATTTAACAAAGATTATCGCGGATTTCCAAAAAATTTTTAACAAAACTAATAGCCGGTACCGTAACCAAACCAGCAACCAGCGACCAGTAGTATAATGGGCGGCGACTTCCTGGTTTATTTAGTACAGTACCTTGACTGCAATAGTTTTGGTGTAGAGCACGTAGTTTAACTAATCCGAAGGTGCTGTATTGGCTAAAGTTTAAGAGGAAAAGGCGTGTCAAGTTCTCGGTTAAAACGATCTTTCATCCAATAAAAATTCTCACAGGTGTACCAGCAGGTGAGAACCAATGGTCTTCCAGGTCGGCCATACACGCAAGCCCTAAATGATCCTAATAACCGGTAATTATCACTTGTATCTCGGTCTTGAAGCTACAACCAGAGACAGAGAGTGGGTGGCTGATTCAGTGGATATGACACGTCATACCATCTCGACCAGGCTACTCGGGAGTCCTCGATTCTTCACCAGCTAGTGTGAAATATCGCGACCAAGTGTTACAACCGTATCTTGCTTTACATTCGGTCTCACTTTTACTTGTTGTGTACTGATACAAGAGTTACTTTTAAATACGTCATCATCATCATCATCCTTCTGATCGTGGTTGATGTCTGGTAATGTACTAGAAGACATTACTCGTTTTGTTGATGATAATTCTCACCACAACAGACATATAAAATGTTAATACTCACATTTATCAAAAATACATGTATTTATGGAAGATATTTAAACAAATTAAACGCCAACTGAGTAGTAATTATTTTGTTTAGTCAAGTGTTAGTGTATTGCCGTAAAACGGCCCGAGGCAATTATTAAATCACATTTCTAATTGATAAATTCATCAAATAATAACAATTATGTGAGTTATCGTTAAGTATATATTTGTTAGTATACATAGATAAGAATTATTTGTTTTTACAAATAAAACTTTGGTGTAAAAGAAAAATAAACGTAGGTGTGGGAGTTTAGCGCTTTAAAATTCAATTTTTATATTAATTATTACTGTTATTACAAAAAAAAAAAAAAAAAAAAAAAAAAAAAAAAAGAGTTGCAAAAAATGCAATCAACCACGACCCTAGATCTTGAGGCATCTACCGGCAGATCGTCTGGCTGCTGCGGAGATGGCGACCACCGAGGAGCTGAAGATGATGATGACCGCTCAGAACGCGCGAGATCCTGCCAATTGTCTCTCTCGCTGGAGGATCGCGAGCTCTGGACCAGGTTTCAGACTATCACCAATGAGATGATTGTTACCAAAAATGGAAGGTAAAGTTTTTGAATTTTTTTTTTTAATTTTTTTTATCTGTTTTCAAGTAGTCTTTGGTTTCGGTGGTCGTAAAAATAAAAATTTAGTAAGGAAATTATCTTTTGTTACAGACGGATGTTTCCAGTTGTAAAAGTTGTTGCGAGAGGTTTAGAACCGGCGGCGATGTATACCTTGCTTCTGGAATTTGTACAGATTGATCCTCACAGGTAGGAATTTATGTATTTGAATAATTGTAAGATTTTTTTTTATGTAAGGGTAAAAAACGCTTTTTATAAGTTAAATTATATAATGTTATCTTTTTAATTAATTATTTTGCTTATTTTCATGTATTTTATGATTAATAATTTAATTTACATTAATAATCATAAATTTTCACAGAAATTTCAATTTTTACACCACTTAAATCATATAATTTATATTATTAAGAGAATAAACTAAATTTTGTGGCCAGTGATTTTTTTTTAATATTAAATTTAAATTATCTATTAAATAAACAAGATCCTAGAAAGTAAAAAAAAAAAAAAATTAATAAATAACAGGATAATGAACTTTAAAATTTTATTTGTAAAATAGATGGAAATATGTGAACGGTGAATGGGTACCAGGTGGTAAAGCTGAAGTAGCACCACCAAATCCAATCTATATCCATCCGGAGAGTCCAAATTTCGGCGCCCACTGGATGAAAGAAGCAATATCATTCGCAAAAGTCAAGCTCACTAACAAGTCAAACGGCAATGGCCAGATAATGTTGAATTCTTTGCACAAATACGAGCCCCGAGTGCATTTAGTTCGCGTCGGTGCTGAAGAACAGCGAACGGTATTATGAGTTAAAAGAGTTTGGAAAATAAAAAAAAAAAAAATAACTAATCAATTTAATTAATTTTGTAGGTTCTGACATACAGATTTCCTGAAACACAATTTATCGCCGTAACTGCGTATCAAAATGAAGAAGTTACAGGATTGAAAATAAAATACAATCCCTTCGCCAAGGCATTTTTGGATGCTAAAGAACGACCGACAGATCAGCAAACATATCCTCAATGTATGATTTTATTTATTTTTTTTTAATTGTTTATTAATTGCCGCCTTTGAATTAAATTATTTGTTTTATTTATTATTGATTTAGACACAAGCGCTTGGTTTTTACCTCAACCGGCAATGACCTATGAATACGCTCCACCGTCGGCGATAGCAATGACTCAAAGTCAAGTACCTAATTCATCGTGTAATCTGTCAAATACTTGTACAGTCTCACCAGGAAGTCATAAAAGTTCTTGTAGAACGTCACCTTATACTATTAGGCATAAATATCTTCAAGAAGGTGAATATTATTATTTTTTTATTTTATCATCTTTATTTTTAAGAGAATAAGAAAAATTTTGTCTCGAGAGTAGGAGGCATATGATAAAATCGGTTAATTTTTTTTTTTTTTTTGGTGAATTTTTGCCTTTTCAAGGTTTCACATCATTCTCACCGATAGTTAATTTATTATGATAAATATTTAGGCTGCATTCGAAAATGCTCCATCTCTAGATTCATAATTAGAAAATGACCTTGTATCTGGTGAATTATTGACATTTTTAAAGATATAAGCTCATCCCGACATTACACTCATCGAAACCTTTCATTTGAGTACCCACATAATTTTTTCATATATTTATATATTTTATATATATGTATATATGAAAAATATATCAAAAATGCATGTGGGTACTCAAATGAAAGCTCTTGATGAGTGTAACATCGGGATGAGCTTATATCTTTAAAAATATCAATAGTTAAGAAATGACGTAATAAAAATAAATTTTTCTGTTTATAGAAGAAAATGTCGATCCCTACGGTACAGTACCACTTCTTCACTCAGCATACGTAACAAGTAATTGGTCACCCAGAAGTCCTGAGCCTTTACCAGCATTGCCACAAGAATGGCCAGCGTCGCCTCTACCATCGCCAACTTCCTCATCACCGGCACCTTACACCCACCTGTCTCCACTCGGAAGACCAGGCAATTCATCAACGGTGCCCACTACCTGCACATTTTACATTCCCCAAGCTTGCAACACGACCCACGAACACGAATCGTCGAATTGGCTGCATCCTGGGATGTCCGATCAAGTGACCCAGCAGCAACAGCAACAGCAGTCTTACTTGAACCTGAACCTCCACCTGCATCACCAGTTACCGAGTTACTCTCCTCGTGGAACTACTCTTCAGGTTCTCCAGCAAGCCAATGACATCACGCAGC
Source organism: Cotesia typhae (assembly GCF_013202065.1). Classification (NCBI taxonomy): domain Eukaryota; kingdom Metazoa; phylum Arthropoda; class Insecta; order Hymenoptera; family Braconidae; genus Cotesia; species Cotesia typhae. The sequence continues at coordinate 9,604,290 of NW_027423756.1, read as the reverse complement.
ATTCAACCGGACAGGAACACACGTACGACCATCAGGGATACCATCAGTCTTCAGATCAAAATCACCCTGACCAGACTCATCTGCTAGAATTGCACTCTCAGAGCGAATCGACTTCGGCTATTTCTGGCGATCAATATGACCCCAAGACTCACAATCAAAATCATAGTCATAATCATGATTTAACTGGCTATCAGGATAATCAAGACAATGACACGCGAGTGAGCGAAGCCAGACGCTATGTTACAAGTGTAATCGATCATCGACACCCGGTAGTTTCTCCAGCAGCTGCTTCTGCGACTGCTGTTAGCAATCAAAGAGATCCAGGGGATGGAGATAATCAAACTTGGACTCCGCTAACTCCATCCCCGGTCACACAAAACTCCAGTATTTGACAAAATAACTTTTTTACAATACAATTCATTGTTTTGTGTTTTTAAAGATAAAAGTTACAAGATATAGGATGTAGAAAATAATAATTTTATTTTTAATATAGCGGCTGCTCAATTTTAAAACACAGTAGCTGACAATTTTGAGATTTTTTAAAATTTTTATTACTAAAAAAAAGTGATGGAAAATTTGATTTACGAGTAGAAAATACTTAAATATAAATGTTTAAAAAAAAATACTTTAAATTAAGATCTAAAAGTTATAATAAATGCAGCTATACTAAAAAAAATCAGGTATAAAAATTTTTCAGTTACTGTGTTTTAAAATTGAGCCGATAGGGTAAAAGACCCCATTACTGACACTTTCTTAGATTTTGGTACTTATTCAATTAATGAAATCATTAATTTCAATAATGAATATATTATTTATAATCTTTAAGATTTTTAGATCAAAAAAAATTTTTATTTTTATTCCAGATAGAACATTTTTTCATTGAAAGAAAAAGTGCCACTAATGGGGTCTTTTACCTTAATAATTTTAAATTAAAATTATAATCAACTTGATTAATAAAATTCCGTCCGTTAAAATATTAATTATTGATTTAATAATAATGGTAGTCTTTAAGTAGACTTGTATATAAAAATAATTAAAACAATAAATAATTGTTCTTATTATCATTATAAATTTCATTTAATTAACAACTTTAGTAAAATAAATTACTTGCTATTATTGTATAATTAAATTTTTAAAACATTAATATATATATATTATATAAATAATATTTTATTTTAATGATTAAAGATTAGTTTATGGGTGAACTGTGATTGCAGTTATCCAAACCAATGGTTTCCCATGCAGTCACGAGTCCAAGGGGTTTGGCACATCCAACACCACTGAAAATTACAACCAGCACGTGTGCAAAACATGTGCATACAACCACCTGAAAAAAATAATAATTCATTAAAAATATTAAATTTTGGTATAAAAAAAAAAATAAATACCATCACGTTCAGTGGGCGTACGACACTTAGGACAAGGTTTTGTTGACTTCTGAATTGTTTTTGTACTTGCATCGTCCCATTTAGCCTTAAAATAATAATTTACATTAAAATGTTGAGTAAAAAATAATGATGATGATTAAAAAAAAATTAATTTTACATCTTTAGCTCTCGCAGGATCTACAGAATAACCAGACCGTGACTGAAAGCTGGACGTAATAGATTGCTGGGTATCGCAGTCTCCCAAATGATAACCATGCAAACATTTTTTACAAAATACGTATCCACATCCTCCGACGCACTGAATTTTCCTGCAGTCTTCTTCAGTGAAATTTTCATCTGGAGCTGGAGGAATTATTCCCATACCGCAGTCTGGCTGTGGGCACAGAAGGCCACCAGCTCTGAGGACGTATTCTTCAGCTCCGAAGCGCTGATATTGATCATACTGACAACAGAATTATAAAACTAAAGATCTCTTGTGAGAATGTACAATTTAACATAAATAAAAAAAATAATTACTTGAGCGGGTTTTAGCAGTCTGAAATGATGAATTTCTCGTATGTATGAATTATCACAGCCCGCTGGACAAGCTAATGTGTAATAACCGGTGCTCTGGTCAAAATCAAACTGACGTTCGGATAACTTTATACTGCAGTACTCTTTGAAGCACTCTAGACAAGTTACATGAGCTGCCTCGCAAGGAAATACTAAAACGGTTTCTCTGTTGGAATTAAAACTATTATTGGTAAATTTTACTAAAGTAAAAAGCCTATTTATTGACACTTGCAATTTTATTTTAATTAAAAGAAAAAAGCAATTCTAATAAATTCATAAGTACTAGCACCGTTGCAGTCACTATGGGACTGCCGTGACTTGTAAACTATAAATAAATAAAATTTTGATTTATTAAATAGTGATTAATAATATAATAATATAAATAATTTTTTAATTATAAGTTTTAAGGTAAGATAATTGGTTTTTTAAAAACATTTCAATTTTTTAAATAGAATAAAATTTTAAGTGTCCAAAAACTAAGCCAGTGTCAATAACTAGGTCTTTTACATAATAAAAAAAAATTAACTGATTTTATAAAATCAAGTGCACCTTACGTCAGTACAAGCGAGACAGGGAATTTTTCTGAGATTCGGTCGAATAAGATAGAGCGGAACCGCTTCATCAGTTTCACCTCTACTAGGATGATTCGCACACTTGAAGTAAAATTGAGCGTAGGGGATTTGTATATCTGAATCGCTTGTCGGACAATTATCGTTTTCGCAATGTACGGTAATACGGTTTGGCTGCATTACATCTGGCCATGACTGAGGGTCACGATCTACAGTGACAGCTCCACTACCACAAAGTGCACACCGAACTCGTAATTTTCCTACTTCTACTGACTTACAGGGTACTGAGCAGAATATATAAAAATGAGCCCGCTTTTCTTCTAAAAGTAAAATAAAATATTTTAAATATTATGAATCATCTTTTGAAGCTTTGTAAATTTTTTACTACATTTACAACCTTGATTTAAGGGTTTAGATTTCGATTGATCATTAATTTCATCAAGCGAAAGGTCTGAGAGAGTTTCATTCATTGGTTTGCTACCAGTGTCGTCGTCTAATTCTTCAATTGACGGTGTGATACCAGTGTTTAAAGGTTTACGATTTTTACGAGGTGCTTTTACAGCATGTAATATACTCTGCTGTCCCAAATCGCATTCCTAAAACATTCAAATTTTTTGTTATACTGAAAAATAAAAATTAAGTCAGCCCACATCTGAAAATTTTTAGAATTTTTTTTTTATTAATTTTTTTTCGCAATAATTTCATTGCTATAAAATGATGCTAAAAAAATTTTGTAATGACTGTCCATTTCACTATCAAATTTTATTATTGTTTTATTTAGTTTTATTTACCTCAATAATTGTAGAATTATGTAATTCCTTGCCAGCAAATATTATTTTAATATCTTCAGCTGGCATTCCCATCTGCGGTGCCAATATTTCTTTGACATTTTTTATATCCCACTTTGGATCCAAATCAACTGTCAGAGTGTTTCCAGTATTTGTTTTTATGTAAATACTCAATGAATTTGTAATTTTTCGTTTACCAAACCATATTAGTTCCAACATTTTTATTATTGCGTTTCTAATTATTGACAATAAAAAATTCATTGTTTTGTTTATTTATAAATTGGTCATTGCTAAATCAGCTGTAAAAATATCCTCAATTAAATTATTTTTTTAACAATCAAAACTATAATACTGAAATTGACAGACATTAAAAATTTTTTAATAAAAAGTTTCACATGTGAAAATTAATAAAAATTACAAGTGAAAATTTTTAGAAGCATTTTTTTTATTGTAATTAATTTATTAAAAAAATTTTGTAAATTAATAGCTAGCTGCTAACTTCAGTATTATTCAAAACTTATAAAATTAAAAATGATAATTATTTAAACAATAATTTCTTACCAAAATATTTATTAGTTCCTAATAATTACAGATAACTAAATAAATAAAATAATTCATCAATGTATGTAAATAAATATAAAATTATAAAACCTCAAGGTGAGTTTTTATGTATACATATTGGAATAAATATAGCGCCCAGATATTTTATATAAACTCTTATATATTTACAAGTGTGTCATTTAACACACTACACAGTAGTTTATAGTTGACGTAATTTTAGAATAAACAATTGCACTCCGAAACAAAATCATTTAATAAATTAATTTATAAATAAAAATTGAATTTATCATTAAAATAATTAAATTAAATGAATATAAATAAATATTTTTTTGAAGCAAATAAATAACTTGAAGTTTGTAAGTAATATCATTTTGTGTTAGAGGTTATATTCGGAGAATGTCTTTTTACGAATGACAAATTAATAATATTTATAGATATATAAAGATAATTAAAAATAAATATATATTTTATAAAGTTACAAGAGACATTTATTTCTTCAATTGTTAATATCATTGTATGTTTTTATTTAATTTGCTGAAAATGGCGTCTGGAGCTGGTAATTTTTTTAAAAAATATTTTTATTAATTAATATTTATCGTATAAATATTATCTAATAATTTTATCCGCATGATTAAAAGTTGAATTAATTAATAATTTATAATTTTTTATAGAAAACACAACGGAAGAACGTACTGAAGCAGTGCCAAGTCAGACTGTGAGTAATTCAAACTCCGAAAGTGGACATGTATGTCTTGTAATTTATTTCAACTCATTATTGAGTATTTTGATTGAATATTAAAATTATTAATGTGATTATTTAAATATAATTTAATAGAAAAGAATTGGAGCAGACAAAGAGTCAGAATTATCCGGATCAGCACAAAAAAAATCCCGAGTTGAAATTCAATCACTACCGACAAGGCAGTACCTAGACCAAACGGTGGTACCTATATTGCTGCAAGCACTCTCGAGTTTAGCCAAGGAACGACCCGAGGACCCGATAAATTATCTTGCTAACTACCTCCAAAAAAATAAAAGCCAGTATGACAACAGTGACTCGCCACCAGCTAGTCAATAATTAAATTGATAAAAATACACGTTAAATTTTTAATAATATACTTACACACAAACTTATTTATATTGTTATAGTAAAACTAAACGTCTTCTTATAATACAACTCTCTAAATGAAGGTAATTATTATAACTGGTAATAAACAGCTAATAAAAATAAAAATTGTTTATATAAATATATATACATAAAGACATTGTGATGCGTAAAATATTTACTCCAACTGATTAATTTTTATAATGAACGATTTTATAAATTTTTTGTGGTTTAGATTATATATATATATATACATCATTTTTGCGAATAAATTTTTCTTAATTAAAAATTACTGAATTTAATTAATTTTTTTTTTTATATAACGTGAATTTTACTGCCAATCTTATAACTTATAATTCTTATAAATTTTTTTGGACTTAAAAAAAAAACAGAATTTTTATTATACGCCCTTGTGGTTTCTGGGTGCCATAAGGACGTGAATTATTATTTAATTTAATTCCGACAAATAATTTAAAAAAAATTTTTTAAATTATTGCGCATTTACCCACGCGCAAGAAATATTCTACACGCATGCGTGTATATATGTAAACACGCTTGCATTTTGTAGCTATATAAGTATGTATGTAATGGACATTCACATCATTAAAAAATACTACCTACGTGTATAAAAAAAAAAATGTTTTAGTATAACATGTTGATTAATATTTAACACAACACATGTAATATTAAAAAATTATTTTTTCCAATCAATTTAATTTACAAAGTAATAATGATTAGTCAATTTATTTTTATACTATTATTTTACAACAGTGTTAATGTCAATTTATTTGTTTTCGGATACAACTATAATTACCATGATATTGTCGGTGTGTATTGTTCTATGATTTCACAAATTATCAATGAAAATTAAAATAGCAGATACTTGATAATTTTTAGAATTTTTTTAAGAAATAAATTAGTGCAAAAAAAAATTGACATGTAGAAATTTAAAGAAATTAAAGATGCAATTTTTTTCAAATAATTTTATGACATTGTTTTAATTTTTTTAGCAAATAAATTATAGCAAAAAAAATTATTAAAAAAAATGGACTTGTAGAAATTTTAATAAATTAAAAATCATTTTTTTGTTAAAGAAAATATAAAAATTGTCAATTGACAGCTAACTTTAATGTCATATAATTTTTTAGAACAAATTTGTTTGTTAAATAAAATTAAAAAATGGTCAAATGACTGCTAAAAATTATCATCAAAACAATTGTCATTAGTAAATTAATTTTTTTAACCAATTTTTCTAGAGAGACAAAGTAATAATTTACAGGACATACTAGGCCTTAGAAAACATATTTTGGAGCAAGACAACATCAACACTCGTCCCTATTACAGCAATGACAAGACAGAATACCAGAATAATAATATAAGAAATGTTGACAATCCACTGAAATATGAATTAGATAATTGGACTGGTAGATGGATGCCTGACAAAGATAGTTCTAACACAAACAAGAACCCAAATATAAAAAACTCGGATAGTCCACTGAAATCCGAATTGGATAATTGGACAGGTAGATGGATGCCTGATAAAGATTCCAAAGCGATTCCGATTCCTGTTGCTGATTCTGATGTTAATCATTTTTCAGATCATAATATACAAATGGGAAAAATTCCTAAATGTGATGACGGAAAAGTATTTATCATATTTTTATTACTTTAATCTTTTTAATTATTATTAAATTAATGAAATAAATTACAGAATCTTCTGGAAGTCGACTGGGATGGTTCACCGATAAATTACACATGTTTCAGTAGAAAAATAATACCCAGTGATGAGATACACCCTGAATTGTATTGTGAGAAAATACCCAAATTATACAGTGTCAGTAAATTACTTTAATCATAAGAGTTACTGTTTTCTGAGAATCATTTCCAGGAAATGCGAGCTCGTGGTTTTAATTTAATTTTATTTTTTATTTTTTTTAATCATAAAAGCAAAGTTATAAATCATTAACATCAAAATTTATATTTCAGGCTCGTCATGCATGCATGAATGAATCTATAGATTATTATGATAAAATTCCCATGTAGTATGTATTTATTTATTTATTTATTTAATTTTATAATCTAATTATTTATCTATTTAATTATTTGTATTATTTAAATTTTAAAGTGGAACCCATCGGTCAGTTTGGCCAGTTTATGGTGAATATAAATTTGTACCAAAGCAGCGATGGATTCATAGTCTTGAAGTATGGTTTATTTTTTATTTTTTATTTTTTTTTAATTATATCACAAATTAAATTAATAATCAATATTATTACAGCATGGAGCAGTCGTGATGCTTTATCATCCATGTGCCAACAAAAATCAAGTTAATTTATTAAGAAAACTAGTAACTCAGTGTTTACGACGACATGTTATAACACCGTATGCTGAATTAGATGAAGCGCGGGTATATATTAGTTTATTTTTAAATTCTCAGTTGACTATTGACATTTTAAATAATAATAATAATAATAATAATAATAATAATAATAATAAAAAAATAAATAAATTAATATGATTAACTAATTAATAATTATTTTACAGCCATTTGCATTAGTGACGTGGGGCTGTCGATTAACAATGTCAACCATAAATCCTTACATTGTTAAAAATTTTATCCTTACCAAAGCTCTTCACGGAGCTGAAACTACTCCAAAGGATGGTGAATTTAATGAAGGATTAATACAGAAAGCTAAAATAGTATCAGATGAAAATGATTCCAAGTTATGCCCATTAGACAGTGTAGTAATAATGTAATTGCTTAATTATTTTCATTGACATTATTTATATTTTCATTACTACTAAAACTTAATAATTATTTGATAATTTACAAACTCATCCGGTATATAGCTTTTATTTTTATGTAAATAATTTATTTAATTAATTAAATATATCTATGATAACATATATTTACAATTAATTATATTTAAAAATTATTTTTACAATTTTAGAATTATCAAGGTTCAGTATACTGAAAGTTTTGTAAATTTGGAGATTAGAAAAAATTTAATTTAATTTTGACACCGTAAAATATGTAAACAAACTATTAAATTTTTTGGATATTACAGGAACAAAACTAATTTCTATATTATTAACCCAGTAATTTAATTAGTCTATTAAATAAGTGATAAACAAAAAATTTTTATTTATTATTTAGAGAAAAAAAATAAAAGTAAACAAAAGTCATTATCTAATAAAGAAAAATTTTATTTATTTATAGTTCACAAGGTTGCTAATAATAATAATAATAATAATCAGGAAATTCATTAATAATAATTAAAAAAATAAATGAGTATTTTTTAAATTTTTATTTTAATTTTCATTTATCATTCAAAATTTAATCAGTGATATAATATTCTGATATTTTACATATTAATATTATTATTTTATTAAATATATATGCATATGTATGTATATATATATATATATATATATATATATATATATATATATATATATATATATATATATATATATATATATATATATAATATATTTCAATGAATTATAAATATAAAATTAACGTAATAGATATCTACTATATATAATGTAAAATATACACTGAACTATCTGAATATATTTCATAGTGGTAAGTAATAACGTAAAAGAATATAATTGTACATTAACAAGTGATTTATTTTATTTTATTTATTAATCAATGTTTCGATTTTTATTTCTGCCATTAAATCCTTAACTTTTAATTAATAATTATTAACTTGCTTAATTGCCGTATCTTTTCTTCCCGGTAAGTGTACGATCAAACTGACCGGCGCCTTTAAGGATAATTATTGTTTGTATTTACTCACAATTTAAAAATTTTAAATGATTAACTAGTTAACTAATTAAATACATAAAACTATTTATCATAAATTCTATTTTACACAATTATTTTTTTATTTTTATTCACACATTGTTTGATTAAAAGCTATTTTATGCGCGTATATTCTTCTTATAGTTTAGTAAATATAGCACAGTAATAGCTTCTTAACATTTATAATTAATAATAATTATATTTAATCATTATTAATGAATGTTAAAAAAAGAAGAATAATAATTTCTACAGAACCGAATTTTTAATTATTTTTTTATAAGTGAAGAAATGATTGATGATAGTTTATAAAGTAAACTACTGAAGTTTAATTTATTTTAAGCTACATAAATTGATATGATTGTTACAAATGAACAATAGTATCTCCAAAGGCCTGCCAGTTTGATACGTAAACAATTTTATACTTCTATCCTTAATATTTCATAAACTTTTAATTAATCGTCGTAATGGTTCATTTAAATAAACTACATCTAGTATAACTTGGTAGAGAAATTTAATATCTTCAGCTTGTTATTTGCAATTTTGAATTTATAAACTACGCACTTGTTCTTCTTTATCGTCTTCTTTGTGCAGATTACACATTTTAGAAAGGGCACAGTTTTTTAATATATATTTATATATAATAATAATAATTATAATGATAATAATAGAATAAAATCACATACTGTCTACCATAATCATACCCATTGACTCAACATGTGGTAATTTATTTGATAATTATAATTAATATTAATATTAACGCGGGCTTATTAAATACTCAAAGCGTTGCCTCTGATTAAACAATGCGGTGAATTTATACTTTTTTTTTCTTTTTTTTTTTTAGAGTCTTGTCACCTAGACAGGAATTTTTTTATTAATATATATCTTCCTGCTGATTAATAAGCTGAATTATTATCGATAAAGATAGTTAATTAATTAGTAGATAGCAAAGTCATATCTTTTATTCTGATATGCTTGATATACAATTGCTGAAAGCGAAGTAATGATTATGGAAGGTACTTAATATTATTGCCAACTTTGTACAGTATTGTATTGATTTTTTATTTATTTTTTTTTATTAATATTTTTACTTAATATTTAAAAAATTAATAATAAATAATTATAATTTACGACACGTAATTATTTAGGCAGAAAACACAATTGATTTATTTATTTATTTTTTTTTTTTTTCATACATTATAATTTTTATTATTATTTATTTCTTCCTAGTAATATCCTACAATAAAAAGTACTCGTATTTTAAAATGCTTGTTGTTTATTATTTTTAGATTTAATAATTTGCTACATTTAAGTAAATTTTTTTTTTTATTATTATTTTAATTAATTATCAATAATCTCACTTTGTCGCAATAATGCCGAGTGCTATCTTCACCATTTTCTATTTATTTCCCCCGTAATTAGTAAATTTAATTAATTAAAAAATTGTTTATTTTTTTTTCTTTTTTTATACGTACTGAGTTTAATTTAAAGTGAAATTGACGATCATAAGGATATTGAAATAGATCTTTAAAATATGTTGTTAGTTTCGTTATTAATTAATTAATTTTTTTTTTCTTTTAATAATTGCACAGTTGTAACACGACCCATTTACATTTTTGATGTTTATTTAATGTCGTGTTGTAATTATCACACTTTAATTTACTAATTGTAATTTTTTTTTTTTTCATTTATTATTGTACACATTTATTATTTATAATTTATTAAACCCATTTTACGATTAATAAAATTCCAATAATTATTAAATAAATTTCATTATTCAAATATACAAAAATGCAGATGAGTTGCGTTTCAGCAATGCCAATTAATTATTTAATCGAATAATCAAACATTTATCTATTCATTTATTTTCTTTTTTTTTTCTTTCTTTCTTTCTTTTTTTTTTTTTTTTTTAAATAATAAAAATTGCACATTTCTGTATGCATATTAATATAATATAATTAAATGCAATTAATTATCAATAATAACAACAATAATTATTTAATAAAGGTCGAGGTTGAATTCTGTGCTCTTTAAAATTATTTATCCTCGATAATTTTATTAATTAATAATTATATATTACTGTTACAGTAATTTAAACCTCAATTAAATTTTTTATAAATTTTATATTTCTTCACTAAATTTTTTTTTTTACATTATTTTATTAGGAAGACAATCTTCCAAATACCCGTTTTTAAAATCAATTTTTTTTTTTCCAATTTAAATTAGCGAATAAACGCTTTTAAAATTTTAATAAAAATTTTTTTAGTGGTGTAATTATAAAACTTAAAATAGAATTAATAAATCAAGATTTTTTTAGAGAAGAAAATTTTTTCAAATTATTATTTTCAATTATCAATTTTCATTATCTGAATTATCAATACACAGAGCAATGAATAATTAATTTAATTAGTGTACTGCTTGAATAGTAATTATACTGTATTAAATAAAGTGAAATTTCGCACAACTAAATATTGAGGATAATGAAACTGAATACAAGGCAATGGCACTAGAGCAGAGTCAACCTCAACGAATGAAGTTTAGGCCAAACTCGTTAATACACAGTCGATTGTGCACTTCTAATTATATATCAATATCAATAAATATCATATAACATTATTTTATTATTATTATTATTATTATTTAATATTTATAATTCATTATTGTTTTACTTATTAAATCTAATTGATAAGAAAGTAATATTTTAAATAAAGTTTTTTTTTCTCTCAATTCCTATTTAATGAAGATTGCCTAAGCTACGCTAATTTTTTTTTTTTTTTTTTTTTTTTTTTTTCAATTTTTTATTTAATTATTAATGCTTATTTCTACGCCTGACTAGTTTTTTATTATAATTCATTATTATTACACACATCAATTTTTTGGAGAGTGAAAAATTGCTCTTATTTCAATAATTGAATAAAGTACATTATTAATTAATTAAACAAATATTGAATTAATTAATTGCATGAACAGTAAAAATAATAATTGATAATAAATAAATAATTCATATACTCAATTGTGTACTTTATTCAATTTATAGATTAATTCATTTTTTACATTCAATAATTTACAGTATTAAAATAATAATAATAAATAATTATAATATTTATTAATTATATTATGATGATCATTGATTGTATAGTTAGTAAAATAAATGTGCTCTCTATCTAAAATATTGTATTTATCTAAAATTACGTACAAGAGAATAAATTTTTGTTTTTCACTTAAAAAATTTCATTTTAAAAAAATTAAAGCAAAAAAATGGAGATTTATTCTCTTTAATTGTTAAATTAAATATTGTAGGCAATTATTTTTAAATATTTATTTTTTTCAATAATTATCCTTGACAGATCCTATACAACATTAATATAGAGATACATTACCCACTTTAATTATTATTTTTTTTCTTTTAGTTTATTTATTTAGGTAAGCTTATTTATTTTAATGAACACCGAGAAAGCTTATGCAATTGCTTGCTTTAATATAATTAGTATCACCGCTGCAATCTGTATAGTAACGCACTTTTACAAGAATTAATCAACTCATTATCAAATTATTATTTATTATTAATCAAGTTCTTCATCATTAATAATTCTTTAATTTCTGTAAATTCAAAATTTCCATTCTCGTTTTTCAATAAAATTTTTTATGTTTTGTTTTGTCTTCTTCATACAATTACATTACAGAGATGTTTTATAGCTATAATTGCATAATTGTAATTATATTCACATATTCTCTGTTTAATCGATTTCATGAGATTCTATATTTATATGCTTTAATTGGAATAACTGTCAGTGACGCAAAATTTTAATTGTTTATCGTTAATTTATCTGTATAATACATGTACCGGGTATTTTCAATTTTAAAAAAAAAAAAAAAAATGTACGGATACTAATTACAGAGGATTAAAATTTTTGTAAAAAAAATATATTTTTACTTAATCTCCAATTTGCAATATACTTCCAGTCAAAGTATTTTAATTTTAATTGTTGATTGAACTTTTTTAAGCTTGTGATTATAGCGCGTTAAAATTGGTTTTTTGTTGAAGAATATATCAACGTTTTTTTCAGAAAATTTAATCCTTTATAAATTTGTATCTCTGCATTTTTCTTTGATAGTTTTGTATCAATTTCAATTTAAAGTATGGATATGGTGCATATTTACATCTTATTTTTATATTTTTCGTTCAAATTTATACGTAAAAAAATATAAATAAAAAAAATATACTCAATAAATCTTTAAGAAATTTATAAAAAAAAAATTTTACAATTATTATTAAAAACTAAAATAAAAAAAATTATTTAATGCACCATACCCCACAATATTTTTTCAATAAAATACAAATAATCTAATACACAGAAAGAACAAGATGACACTGGATATCATCCCAGATTATACTCAGTGATATCTGTGGTAAAAAAAAAAATTTCAGATAATAACTAAAAAAATCTAGATTATACTGCGTGATATCTGGATTATACTCATTGTAATCTGGATTATACTAGCTACTATCTAAAAATTTTTTTCACTCAGTATAATCTGGGATGATATCCAGTGTCATCTTATTCTTTCCGTGTAGTTTTACAATATGCTTAAAAAATAATAATTTATTTTTTATAAACAATCTAACAAAAATTACAAACATAAAATATCATTCCAATTTTTCTTCTTTTAAACAAAATAATACAAATACTCGTAACAAATAGCGGTAAGTCATGAAAGAGATTAAAAGTTTAAATTTATTGAATATATTTTGAATTTAATTACTGAAGGTAATAGATAACGTAGCTACCTAAACTAACAATTACAATTACACTGAGTTCTGTACAATATATAATAAATGATTTAAGTATAAGTAATTAATTAAATATTAATTACCATATACATATATATATGTCAATTAAACAATTTATAATCTGCATATACTTGCCAACTTTCGTACTCGATAAAACATTTAACTTATTTTTATTAACATTACACTTTATTGGCTATATTATTATTAATCAATAGGCTGCCAATTACAATTATTATTATCATCATCAATATTATTAATTAATAGTGATAATAATAACAACAATAATAGTAATTTCATTATTCTCAATTATTATTTAATTATCGCGATGCCTAACTATACATATATGATTCAATAATAATAAATATTAATAATTACACCGCGCAGTACATAAGTGATATGTAAACGCGAGTGTATAAATTGATAAATTTATTTATTTATTATTTATTTAAAACAAAATTAATAGTAAGATTTACCACAATAATTATTAACCATTAAATACTTCCAGTAACACCTATTATACTTATTATTGCTGCAGCAAAATGCATAATATCATTTGCTATTTAACTTTACGTTCATATTAATCGACAATATTTTTTTTTTTTCCATTTTTCATTTATTTATATTTATAATTGTAATTAAAATTAATAATTATTAACTATACGTGATTCTGCCTCATAGTAATGCTCTTCTATTATTTCGTTATTTTAAATACTCTTCTCATTTCTTCTATACTCTTAATTAAATGATTTATTTAATTTTTAATTTTCAATTAACTTATGCTTCAAGTACCGACCAGCTAAATGATTATTTTTTAATGATGGACTATTTTTAATTAGTAATAATAATAATAAAAATCTAATTATGTTTATTTCACTGTGTCGTAACTCATTAACGTCGCTTCTTGTTTAATTTAATTAAATCGACTTTCGAATACTTGATTAGTACTTCAATTAATATTAATTCAATTAATTAAATCGAATATTACAGTAACAATTAAAATAATCATGATTATTATTACTTTAAATAAAAATTACGACTCTAAAAAAAAATTGTAATTTTTTTTTCTCTTCAAATAAAATTACGGGCAGCGATTTTCGACTTAATGAAGGTGCAATGGTTTTTTTTAATCATGACCTACTGATAATGATTGTTATGACAGTGATTATGTGAATAATGTCACTATTATTAGTATTATAGTTATAATTATTATTTATATTAATTTTATTATTATTACTGTTATGAATATTATAATGGTAATGAGGTGTAATGATCACCTTGCTGTATGATTTAAATTGTAACAGTGAATTGTTACTCATCGGCGTGCCAGACGATTTTTTATTATTAATATAATTATTATTATTATTGTTATAAGTGTGATACAACGTATTGAGAACAAACGAAGCGCACTTGATTAACCAGACGTTTGTTGCTCTTCGTTTGATCTCGTTGTTCGTGAACTTCCCTGTAATTATTAATTATAATTAGTTATTAATCATTTTTATTTTTTCTTCTTACAAGTAATTTTATTATAATGAAGATGAATTTTTTTATTTGCAAGTAATTTTATTATAAAGAAGGTGAATTTTTTTTTTACAAGTATTTTATTAAATAAATTTACCAAAATTAAATAATAATTTTTTTTTTTTGCAATTAAGAAGGGAAGAAATAGAAAAAAAATTTTTTTTTAAATCTTCAATATGATTATTGAAAATTAAATATCTTTAAATTGTTAAACAAAAAAAAAGAGTTTATTTTTTTTACTGAAAGGAATATGCAGATCTTTATAAAAAGACAACGAGTAAAATAATTAAAGTCATAAAAAGAAGAAATAAAAATTGAAATTCATATCCATTGAAGCTGATAAATAATACAAAAAATAAAGATCAATATTCTACAATTCTAAAGTGAAGATATTAAACTCGAGATAACATTTTTTAAAAGTGAACCAAGCAAAAAAATTCAGCGTTATTTAAAAAAAATAAAATTCCTTATTTTTATGAATAAATAAATAAATAAATATTAAAAAGTTACCTAGTTTAGGTGTTCACAGTCCGAAGTATCCACCAATAGTAGTGGCAACAATAACGGCAAGAATAGCAAGGCAAATCATGATCATGATCTTCTTCTACTCGTGGCAATAACAGACATTTAAACATTGTTATTATAAATATAAACAATACATTATTACAAATGATAATCGATATAAAACGTGCCAATAATTATTGATAACATAAATTTATTGACTAATAACAGTGTGTTTTATATAAAAGATTCATTTAATTATAATTAATAGTTTTCATTTAATATTAATTGTTACAGAACGTAATGGGCTTATTGATCGCGTTCTGTAAAAATTGTCTTTTTTTTTTTTTTTTTTTTTTTCAACATATTGACACTCTGTCCACTGCTACTCTATTTTAAAGCACTTATACATAAATCTACAAATGACAGCAGCACCTGAAATAAATCACAGCAACAGCCACCGTGAAATTGAATATCAACACCTACTTCACTCGCATATACTACGTTTATTAAGTTAAGTCCGAGATGTAATATTCAACATTTACATTCGAATGTGTATATAATCTACATATCATCTATATGTGTTTGATGTATTCGACCGCTGTTAAGTAAATACAGTATATTAATTTTGATTATTATTATTATTATATATTTATGATTGACAATTCACATATTTACTAAATACACATTACATATTTTATATTAATATTTTTCTATATAAATATTAATTTGAAATTTTTTGATCATATTTTATTATAGTTTATAAATACTATTTATTTGTCTTAATCATAACAAAATTAAATGCGTAATTGTTTTAAATAATTAACATAATTTTTTTTTTTTTTTTTCAAAGATTTTTCCATAAAATTTAATTGCACATTTTTATAAAAAATAATTTTTCACAAAATAAAGCACCGTGAAATATTATTTTATATGAAATTCTGTTTCCGCTGAATCTACCTTAAATATTATATTTTGAAATCCGATTGTTATGCAAAGCCGTAAGCTTCAACGTATATTTTTATGTATAGCACACAATAGCTCAGCATTGAATTTCAAACAAATAAAAAAATTTCCAAAGCCCTGCCAATTTTATGTTTTTTTTTTTTTTAAAGATTAGCTGTTACAATTAAATTTTACAAAACAATTTTATGGTACACAGATTTTTTAACAATTAAAATAACACATCATGCATTTTGTACGTAATTAAAATTATAATAACTATCAGCGAATGTATACATAAATAATATGACGTAAACATTGAAATAAAAAATATTTAAGGCGGTAAAAAATTAAATTAAAGGACAGATAACGGTCGTTGATTAATTTCAATTAAAATAATCCATGTGGCAAATGAAGAATTTTGAATAAATTGGTAACATTTAATTTTTTAAATGTACACAGAAAAAAAAAAATATTAACTTAAATTAAGTAAATATTTTTTTCGAAATTTATTTTTTTAATTTGAGTGGAAAAAATTTTAATCTTGAATCCTTTCAAAATTATTTTTTTGGTTCAAGAATTTTTTTCTTGATTTAATTTTTTTATCAGTGCAAGTATAAAAAACATAAATTGCATTATGATTAATACAATAAATTATTAAACTCTTTTCACTTGACAACATCAATAATAATAATTATTATTCAAATAAAATATGACAATAATATAAAGTTATAATAAAGAGCACGGATAAACATAAATATCCAATGGATACTTACTGATAAATCCTCGAGGCATACAACGAAACTATGTACAAAATCTTGAAGTTCTTGAATAATATTTGCCTTGCTTCCTTGTAATAATCAAGCATTATAATCACTCATACCCTTAACTACTAAATTCAAACACGTCTTAATAAAATGTATTCCCGTACTTACTACTGTATACTGTGTACAATCGCAACTATTAAATATTTAATCAAGTAACGTTTGTTGAAATAATAATTCATTGTTTTACATATCTGTACAATGTGAATTATCTTAAATACATGTTCACTTTAATAATTTATTACATAAAACACGTAAACCAATTTTTATCAATCAATATTTTTCTATTGTGTTCTGACGCTACACACTAGTTTATATTTTATATCATTAATGCTGAAATTTATGTATTGTGTGATAATTGTTGACGTATATTAAGGATTATCTCTATTAAATTTATCATTTTATTTAATTTACTTTTATTATCGCTTTATTTCATCAAACTATTCACGCAATTATTCTTTCGTCCGTAAGTACCTATACAATAAAATTTATTTCAAATTGACTCTCTCTCTCTCTCTCTCTCTCTCTCTCTCTCTCTCTCTCTCTCTCTCTCTCTCTCTCTCTCTCTCTCTCTCTCTCTCTCTCTCTCTCTCTCTTTTGACTTAAATATTTACGAATTTATTTACATTTTAAATAAATTTCAATAAAAATTTTTTTCAATAAATAAATACAATAATGTAAATTACGTATTACATTTACCATGTGTAATTATTTTAATAATAATTTTTTCAACGAAAATGAAGATGTCAGAACGTAATCAATTTTTTTTTTTCGTGATACAAAAAGACAAATATTAAAGCCATTTATTTTATTTTATTTTTAAAGAAAGGGAAACATTCGTGATAAAAAATAGAAGAGTAGATTTACGAGGATTAGGTTGATCTCTAGCGTGTTTGCTTGTCATAACGGTCAGTTATGACAAGTTTAACTCGAAAAGAAGGACTAAACTCGAATAAAAGTACTAAATAAATCAAATAAAACAAAATATAAAGATAAAGTTGAGGAAACGTTAAATAAAGTTACGTCTAAGTGTAGAACCACCTTGTGATACATTTTAAATTACAAATAGATTGCAATTAATATCACAAGGACTGTTAAAAGTTAAATACTTAATTGGACAGACGATAACTTTGCGGTTGGAATTTATAATCAACTTTATTATTACGACATTTCATCTTCATTATCGTTCGTAGAACTTTTAACCAATAACTACTGTACCAAGCTAAAAATGTTATAATTTTATTTCTAGTTCAATTAAAATTAGAATTAAAGTTAGAATAAAAAATCATTTTATTTGAGTGGTGATCGTTTAACTGTTTTAGTGAGATTTTTTTTTGTTTTTTTTAAAGAAGGGCTTACGTTAAACTAACAACTAAAATAACAATTAAAATGATGACCGCCACTGTCAGGCAAACTATTATCAGGATCATTTTCTGTAAAAACAAAAATAAACAATAAATTTTCTAGAGTAAAAAATAATTTTGAACCACGGTCGAAAAATTCCAAACTATAAGTTTTTATCTAAATCCATAATTGTTTTAATCAGATTCAAGGGAATGTATAATTTAAATAATCAGGTTGATCTGAATACAAAAGCAATGTTGATAATTAATTCACATTTTATTGCTACGTTTCGTCGGACATTTTTAATTAAATGTAATTATCTGTGAAATTTCATACTGCGATTAATTTTTCATTGCTTCAAGTCAAATTTTGAGTTTAATATGTCACTTGATAGTTTATTATTTGTCAAAATAAATTATTCAGTGAAACTAATTCCAAATTAAATAAAGTTGAGAAGTTTTCTTTCTCGAATTAAAATAACAAGTTTATATATTGGACTTACATTAATTTTTAATATTTTAAAAAGTGGATATTTAATATTAAAAAAATAGCTATGCCGTATTTTTTCATTGAAAGTTTTTTTATAAAAATGATCAAACCGTGAAACAAAGAGTTTCACCCTGTTAAAAATCGATAGTTTTACCCTGTAATAAAACCGCGAGCAATTGATGAGTATATGTGATTGGAGTGGACAGTAAAACAGTATAATTTAAATTTCAATCTAAATTCAAATCAATAACAAAAAATCGTAATTTTCTATTCGTTATGGGACTTTGCATGAGTAAAACAATGAAAAATCGACTAGTTGAAAATATAATTTCTGTATGTAATAAAATTGCCAGTTTTATTTAAATTTTTATTTAAATAAAGTTGTCGAAAATTTATTTTTGTAGTAATTTTAAAAATTCATAAATAAACAAAATTTTAAATGCAAACTTGAAATATTGTAAATGTGAAAAATATAAAACAAAAAGTTTTATTTATTTAAACTCAATAATTAATTATTGATGATTGATTTTTCAATAAAAAATAATTATCAACTACTGCAAATTTCAATAGAAATGTTTGGAATTTTTTTAACGTGTAAAAAAAATTAAAAAATGAAATGAAAATATCCGATCACCAGTGCTAGTGTTACGAACTTCGAGAAAACTTATACTTTGAAAAAAAAAAAAAAAAAAATCAAGTAAATAAATAAAGAAAGGCTTTATTTACAGATTTTACTTAGATTAATAAATAATTAACAAACTTGTTGAATAAGGCAATCTCGATACCCGTCTGCGTCTCACTTAGACTTTGAGACATGTAATAACTGATTCTAACTAAGGATTTTCCTTATATATAATATTAGAGTTCTCGAAGCACGAAACAGTCTGTTTAAAAGCTTGTATTAGTAACTGTTTTGAATACAGAAATGTTTGGTTAATTATATTTGCTTGTTGTTAATAAGCTTGCACTAAAACGACACAAATGATACGCTTAATTATCGTGACGGTCGCAATTGTTATTACAATACAGAGTTGTTAGATGTTTATTTGAGTTATATATTAAATAAGATAGTTAGTAAGTACAGGAAATAAATCAAGCAAAGGACTCAAAGAGTCTAGTTATTTATTTTTTTTATATTTTTTATATCTCAGGAATTTAAATTGTCCGCCTCGTCCGTCTACATTTTTGTCAATAATTATAATTGTTATTCTTAGATTACTCTACTTTTTACTTTAGTATCTAGATTTATATTGATTTTTTTAATTATAATTTTTGTTAAAAATAGAGAAGGCAATTGAAGGAGACGAGGCAAACTCATGAACGATTAGACATTACACAATGGTTTAATTTAATGAATTTAGTGATAAAAGCATTAATGTAAAGTCGATATTGCAATTTGCTTATAACACTCGGCAGCTTCATTATTTGGAAAAAAAAAAAAAAAAAAAAAAAAAAAAAAAAAAAATTTTATTAATCGGTTTAATTAAATCAGTTGGATTTTAATTAGGCCCTTTTTATTCTCTTATTTAAATGATTTAATTAATTATTGTTCTACTCACGGATAAAACTCCAAAAAATTTGATAAAATTAATAAAAAAATTCTTTTTATAACAAAAAAATAATTTTATAAATTATTTCAACAGCTGATAGAATTTTCGAAACATTATTTATATATTTGCTATTTAGTTTCAGTAGCTATGTATAGATCGAAGATAACAATCAATAATAAATAACAGTAATAGACAATTATTAATTATTAATTATTTATAAATAATTAGTCTGCTCTACGATAAATTATTATGTCAGATTTCACAAACTTATAATATACTTTGGCGATTTTTTTTTAATAAGTGTTATGCTAATAAGTTTTGTTATTAGTATGTAAAATTTATATAAGTGAGGCTCAGAAAAATTATTTTCTTTCATGGTCGAAAATTTTTCTAAAAATTATTTTAATTGCTCAATTCTACACAGAATTTTATTTTCTTATTTTAATAACATATTTTTTTTTTTTTTTTAAATTTAAAATACTTGATAAATTTATAAAAAATTTAATTATCTAAGAAAAATTCTGAGTAGAAAAAAATTTAATAATTAAAATTTTAATATAAATTAAAATGCAAAAATAATCATACATTAATTAAAATTAATTCATTAAGAAAACTTATCAAAATTTCTGGTAAATGATTTTTTTTTGTGAAACTGTATTTTAATATAAAAAAAAAAATGTTTTCTATTTTTAAGACTGTAATTATACAATAATAAATAAATGTATAATTATTTAAATTGATTGTGCATTTACAGTATGGAAATATAAATTACGCGGCTAATTATTTCTACTCGATATTAAATAACTTTTTGGAATAATTGAAAAGTACACTTACTTAAATTAATAATAACTATCGTTAATTTAACACAAAATAAGTGTGAGAAAAAATTTCTAATTTTAAATCTCTTCTAAACAATTGACGGATTTATCTATAATTTTTTTGAAATCTATGCTAGAACACCGAAGGCTTGCCAATTCTAAATTTCAATTAATTAGTTTAAAAAATTTTTTTTCTATTTTTTATGTCACCGGCATCATGATTTAAATTTTAGTTATTATAATTAATATTATTATTATTATTATTATTGTTATTATTATTATTATTTTTATTAACATTATTTTGAGTTAATAATTCTTCGCATTCCATTCTCTCTTTTACTCATATCTCCACTCGGTAGCTTAAAAAATCGGAATGAACGACAGCACAATGGAGATTAGTATGGTGACGAGAATAACGACGCAGATCATAATGAAGATCATTTTCTGTGGACAAAAAGGACAAGTTATGTCGAGTGTGTTTTATGCATGGCCATTTTATGACCACACATACTAATGAACATAATTCTGTTTTAATTAATTACTCAGAAGAAAAACAAAAAACTTTAATAGTCAAAAAAATAAAAGAGAGAGAGAGAGAGAGGAATGGAACAAAATTATTTTATAAAAAATGTATATCTAAAAACGGCGTTTAAGTAATCTGTTGTTTAATTACTCATGCGTATGTTTAGAAAAACATTACTATTTTATTCCATGCTTTTGTTGTATGAGTTTATAGTTAAATATGTAGAAATATTAAGAAAGAAAAGTGTAATAAAAAGAAGGATGCACTTAATGCTTTTACTAACTAATAAATTTCACTCGAGAAAAAAAAAAAAAAAAACAGTTGCTGTAAAATGACCAAGTATTGGCGCAGCAACATACAGAAATAAATGAATTTTTTATTTTTATCAAATGTTAAATACCATTGAACATTCAAGATCATACAGTACTAAAAAAAAAATCAACAATAATAATAATAATAATAATAATAATAATAATAATTATAATAGCAGTTAAAGTACCTATTCATGCACGTATGCAAACGAAATATAGTAATGAGCGTCTAACGACACTAATGCTTGCAAGTAATATTTCTCTTGTATAACTTACTTCGTAGCAGTAACATCTTATTTCTATAGAAGCAAGACATTACATTAAGAATATCACTCTTTTTTATTGCAAATTGTTATCTTTTATTATTCGTAACTCTCAATTCAAATTTATCTACTTTTAAAATTACCGCGTTTATATTTTATTTATTTTCCTCTGTTGTTATATTTTTATTAACTAATAGCTGCGAGTACTTGAGTCTACCACAGTAAAGTTTTCTAACACACACTCGGTACAAAACAATTAAAGGGTATTGTACAACACCAGTAACATAAATAATATTTTATCGTAATTATAATTTTAAATACTTGTCAGTTGACGATATTAAAGTTCAAGTTTGATATTATAGTGTTTAGTGAATGCAAATACTTAATTATTTGTACTAGTCTAAATGTAATACAATATAAAATTTAATAAATAAAAATTTGCAAAACTAATGGTGTAAAATTGATAATTGACTTGTTTTTACAAGAGATTATATTATCTATGGTATAATATATTTTTCATTTTTATGAAACCATAAATCTTTATTACTATCTGTAATACACACCTCAGACAATAAATTTTAAATTATCTACAAGCATGGCGATGTATTTTTTAAGCGCCTTAAAAAAAAAAAAAAAAATACACTCATTAACAATAAAAACGACAAGTATTTAAAATAAAAAATAATTATTAAATATTAAAAAGATAAGAAGATAATAAAAGCTGAAAGGTTGAAGGGAATATCTGCATGAGGTTTAAAAATTCTATGACATTTAATGTCGATCAATCGTTTAACTCTTAAGAAGTAAGAGAGAAAAGCACAGCTGAGTAGCTTGAACGGGAAATAGGACAAGTGAGGGCACTATGAGATGGGAATAATCTTTAGTTTTACGATATGTGTTTACAAGACACTGTTAATGTTATAAGTTATAATATATTATACAGACATTGAACGCGGAGTAGAAGATTGCAGCAGAACGTAGTCGAGTAGTATAGAAAAATCGATCGATTCAATTATTTATACATTTATCTTAATATCGCAATATTTTTATTCTCGAGAATATTTAATGTAAACAATAAATCAGTGTCATTTAATAAATAACAGCAGTGTTTACCTTGCGCGCCTTTGACTGATATTCTTTGGCCTTCTTCAACTGACCATGAGCTTGACCAACGTGATCAACTGTTTGTGTGACGCAGTATTCAATCCGGTCCACCAACTCACCCTGCCAAAGCGCGCACAGGATCCAGGACAGGATGGATTTTTTTTTTTGTTTCGAATTGGAGGATCAATTTTGGGACGGTTCATTTTTAGTCGGAAGATCGCAGAGAACTCGACCGTCCGGTTGGGTTATTTAATTTTTGGTTTCAATAGTAGTAGCAATAGTTGCAATAGTTGCAATAGTTGCAGTAGTAGTAGTTACAATAAATAGTATAAAAAGCAACACCAACATACAACGAGTTTGTATTTGTGTTTAATGCGCGAATATCAGGGTAATTGTTGTTAAAAGGATTAGTTTGTAATAGTTAGAGTTAAAGTAAAAAAAGGTATTGGTTTTGGTAAATTGAGTAGAACAATTTAAAGGATCCCACAGTTATTAATTGCGTGAACGCACACGCACACACATACATTACACAGATATTTATAAATTAATGTACAATGTAGACGGTTTTAATTGTCAGTTTTTATAATAAAATAGTTGGTTGGTTGGTTGGTTAATATTTTTTTTACATCATGACAATATTAGCGTTTAGTTTCGTATGTTTTTTTTTTTTTTTTTTTTTGTTATTTTATATTATTTTTTGTTGCAGAGTGAAATAGAGCAGTAGTGGACAGAAACAAACAATGAGCACACTCATATTAAAAGGAAACACAGATTATTAATAAATGTTAAGATTTTATAAATATAAATACGAGTTTTTTTTTTAATTTTATATTGTATTGATTTAAAAATCGGTATTTATATTTATAAATAAATATTAGGTTTACCAAAGCATCAAACACACACGTAATGAATACAAATAATGTTACGTAAATATATATAGATAGATGTATTATTTATACATATATTTAAATGGATGGTGTTTTATTAACGCCGTTTTATTATAATTAATATATTATTTGAGGTGTCAATAGTAAAATATAGATGAAAGATAAAAAAAATAAAATGACCGGTAATGAGGGTTGATGGGAAAAGGAGAGAAGGAGGGTGTAAATTTGTGTTAGATAGTTTTTATTTGGGAAGCGATGGAATTGAGCGGGTGATTGATTGATTGATAGATGAGCGCGGGATTTTGAGAAGGACAAATGGAGATGGGTTGAGGAGGAGGAGGACAGAGGCGAAAAAAGGAAAGGAAGAAAAAAAGTGACCAATTAGATGTGGATGAACACAAAGTTTAATATTATTTTGGGGGGGACTCACCCGTCGGGCTTTGCTTTGATACTTGAGTGCTTTTTTGGTGTCCTGCGTGGCCGTCTGCACATAGTCGACCGCGTGCTCCACGTGATATTCTATGCGATCTATCATCTCGCCCTAAAAAGGCACGCGGCGCGACCCCACAGCGAAACAGATAAGAATGTTAGTTTCTGATGCTTAAATATTTTTTTTAGTTTCATGCGTGAGTTTGTTAATATTTTTTTGGTGCTTAATTATGCAGTCTGACTTTGATAAACTGTTTATTTGCGAAAGAATAATTTTTTTTTTATCAAACTCTGAATTTATGAGAATAATTGCTGTAAAATTTAGGTGAAAAATTTTTTTTTCGTAATCTGACTGCATAATTAATTTTATAGATTTAATAAAAAGGAAAAGATGTTTATGTTTTAAATCGATAATTTAAGAAAATTTTTTTGAAATTTAAAAATTAATTAACATGCAATAGAGTAATTTTTTAGTTTGAAATAAATATTATTAATTAATTTGAATTCATTGATAGATTTTTTGTTTATTAATTTATCCAGCCTTTTCAATTTTGTATTTACAGTAGAAATTTTTGCAAGTAAAAAAGTTTCAAATAGAGAAAAAAAATATTAGATAATTTGAAGTAAAATAAGCGAAATTAATTTATTATAAATTAAAAAATTAGTATGAATAAAATGAAATAAAATTAGCTTTCCCCGAAAAGAGTGGCGCCGCGCGTCCATTATACGCAATCGATACTAAATTTTCCATTGATATTCAATAAACCAAAACGAGGAATCCAATTACGGAATTATTGATAATTAATATTGATTACAAAAACAATAATTAAAGCAACGTACGCGGGTTTGTGAAGTAATTAATTTACGCTGCTATTAGTGAATATGAATACGAAAATTAAAATTTGTCTGATCAATTGATTTAATGTCAAACACGATTAAATTTTCACGGGCTCACGCTGTTGACTTTTTTTTTAAATTATATTTAATAAATAATTTATCGGTTAATTTCGGCCACAAGACATTTCAAGCTATCAAATTAAAAAGGGGACAATTACATTTTAATTTAGTATTTACTATCTTCTATATCAAAACCATATGTTTGTCACGGCTTTTAATTAAATTAACAATACTCAGTAATTAATAGTTTAATTATTCACTATTAATTAATTTTTTTGTGTCAAACATATGATTTTATTTAACTGTAATTAAAATTTCAATTAATGCTGTTTCAGTATTGAAATAAATTGAATTTAATTAAACATTTTAATAAATTATTTCATTCAGCCGCTACCTTTGTGATAAATGAATAAATAATTATAATAATTTTTTTGAGTACTCAGAAGATCAGACTAGCGTTTAAAGAATTACTTAATAAAATTGGTAGTAGAATTTAATATCTTAAAAGTTTTCAACAAATTTTAATTCAAAGGTAACGGCGCATTTATTTTATCACGTAAAATTAATTATTGCAAATAATTATAAATGAACTAATAAATCTTACCTGGCTCTCGACTAACATTGCCATATCCATAAACATATCGTGAAGTTCCCTGATTGAATTTTCGAGTTTTATAATGTCAGCATGACGTGCTTCAATATCAGCAAGGGTCTGTTTGGCTTGTTGCGTTTCCATAATTATCTATTAACATAAAATAAAAATAAATAACCACTCATTCAGGTCAAATATTGGATTATTTGTTGAGGTAAATATTAAAATTTATTTTTGCTGAAAATAGAGTATTGATTTTAATTTTATCGCTTGTTTTAATTTTTAAATTAATAAAAAAAAAAATTACTAAAATATTTTGTAAATTAATAATTAAAAAAAAAAAAAAAAAAAAGTTTTGATAATTTTTATGAGTATTCAATAAATTTTATTAAAATTATTTTAGGAAAGTTTGAACTTATAAACTTTTCACTTGTAATTTTTTTAAAGAACTTAATTTAAATTCTATGACCAATAAATTAAAAAAAAAAAAAATCAACACAAGTTAGAACTTAGTTGTTTATATTTTAATGGCTGAATATAATTTTTTTGAAAAAAGTAAAATTTAATAATCATGATTAAATGCATAAAATTATGGAAATAGAAAAAAAAATCATGAAAATTACTAATAAGGTAATAATAATAAAAATAAATATAAATTGCCAGATTACCCAGATTTATATTATTTAATCTGACTTAATTAATAGACATTACCGTATAAATATTTCATGAATAATATTACTTTTACTTGAGTATAAGAACTCACCCCTTGCGTGAATACTGCAGGATTTCCCTGTTCAAGCATTTCCTCGAGCTCTTCATTAGTCGTAGTTTTCCCCGCTGTTAAAAACAAATTACGAATATGAATATTAATATCCCTTAACCATAATGTATTTTTAATAAAGTTAATAAATTATAGGGAGTAAACTTACTAATCTCAAGCTGTCGTTGTATTCTACCCTTACACCGTTCTCTGTAATCGGTTTGCGTCCGATTGTACTCGGTCATAACCTCGACAAACTTCCTTGACAATGTCGAGTGCTGAGTTTTGCGTATCCTCAAATCCGCGGAAGATTTGTTCGTATGCTCTTCCGTCTCGATATTCTGTTCTATCACTGCAACAATAATGAGAAAATAAATTACTTTCGTCTACTAGACTTTTATCTACCATTTGCTGCTCACTGCTTACTGATTACGCCAAGTTTAGAGTTTCAAAATAAACTTTAGCCATAAAAAAGATTTATGTTACAGAAACTACTACTGTTACTCTAAAAATCTTTCTTGTTTAGCTGTTACAGATAATTATTTAGAATAATTCAAATAAATTACCCTTTAATTTTGCTCGAACTTTGTTAGCAGTTTTCTTTATATCGGCCATTAGATCCTCCAGTTCCATTTTGACTTCTGTAACATTTTAAATAAAATAAATAATTAGTTTTTTTCTTCAAATTTAATTTATTTTAATTAATTCATTATTTATGTTAATTTTAACAGTACTCGGTTTTTAAATTATTTATTACGTGTAATTAACATTTATATTAATATTCATTAAATGGCCCCGTGAAATTCGTCACTGTCAGACTATTTTTGACTTGAGTGGAGAGAATAAATTCTTGAAACAAGAAAATTTTTTTTAGACCAAGAATAATTCCTTAACTCAAGAAAATCATTTTCTTCAAAAAAATGGTATTTTTGGTTCAAGATTTTGGCTCTTGAGTCAAGCTAATTTTTTTATCAGTGTGCTTAAAAATTTTTGCACTTTAAACAATGTCGAAAATTTTTTTACTGTTTGCTTATTAATATAAAAATATAAATATTGAGTCAATATATGAATAGAGTAGGCAAATAAACAAATGTAAAGAACAATAATGTTTTATCAATGCGTTAAAAATATAAAAATAACCTGAAACACGTGTTACGTGTTAATGACATATTCATTCATGCGATTATACTGCTATCTTGTCTGACCATAGCGCGTCAGTAACCACTAGCATATGAATTCTTTAGCGGTAGTAGCTGTTAGTACATCACGTTCCTGACACCCTTTCACATAATGCACACACATGCTCGTGATAATCACAATTTCTTCCTATTTACCAATTTATTTTTATTATTTTTTAAAACATGTTCGCATCTACATAAATTATCTTTATCTTTTAAGCGCGCACTATTTGCATGGAGATTTTTCGTAATCCTGAATCTCTTTACCGTGGGAGTTTTTACGTTTCACAAGTGCTTAAATATTAAGCTCACAGGTCTTTCATTTTTATTTTTTTTTTTTTTTAATTCAAGTTATAAGTACTTTACAATACAATAATGAATTTTATACGTCATCATTTCTACGTCGATATTACTTTTCGATAAATTTTTTGCTCTGACGAAAAAAAAGTAATAAAGATAGGATAAGTGTCACAAAGAATTTTTTACTCCCCAGAGAAATAAATATTTTATCTATATTGTTGACTTTTGACGATACAAGTTCAGTCAGGTATCTTACGCTATACGCCAACGCGTTATCAACACAACGGTCTGAGTGCTTTACCCGTATAGCAGAAAATGGTGGATTGAGTGGGCAAAAAAAGATTAAGAATCCTCTTCTAAAAAGTTGATAGCCGGATGTCGTATCGTTTTACGTCACTTCTGTGATTATTTTATTCGGTTGTTGATTTGTCGACTGAGATAGTGGCGGGATTTTTAAAAGAATGAGGGCGAGCGAAGCGAGCGTGTTAAGTCTAGTTGAATAAAAAGAAAAAAAAAAATATGAGAGATACTACAAAGAATCCTTCAAGATTCAATACCCGATATAAGAGAAAAAAAACATATATAATAGTTTTATTGCCACAAGTAAAAGATCAATCGTTAATCATTTTTTTTCTCATAATATCACAATCATAAGCCATTGACGTCTGTCTGGGTTAAGCAATATTGGAAATAAAGATACTAAATGATTTAAGCGCTCACTTTGACAGCCTTTAATTATTCTTAGGCTTTTATTGTCCGTTAAAAATATTTATATTTTCATAATAATAACTTTAAAAAACAGCGTTGCTGTAATGCAATTTAACACGGCAATTTCCTCAAGTATGAACACAAGTTACCGTAGTTCATACCTTATAGACAATTTTTTTTTTTTTTTTTTTTTTTTTTTTTTTTTCATTTTAGCAGTCGATGCACTTAAAAGTTTATGAGTAAAGATGAAAGGAAGTTACACGAGCTTTTAGTTCCCATAAAGGCATCACAAAATGCCCTTGTTAATTGTCATTTAATATATAGCTATATATATGTTATTTTAAAATGAGATCTGGCTGAGGTCCAGAAAAGTTTTTAAGCCGAGGAAAAAAGGAGTTTTGTGGCGAAGAAAATGGTCTGATTGTCGGTAAGCAAAAAGATAAAAACCGAGGTGTCCAACTTCCACTGATTACTTTCATCGAACTAATCCGGTGGTAATCCTCAATGAGGCTCATCGCCACAAACGATTAACCGTAATAAAGGACCACCGTATATAATGTCCGTGGATTCAATTAACTTGTCTGTATCTTTACATATATATAGATTGTTATGTAATAATACCACATATGAGATAGATAGATAGGCATAGATATGCGTATCTTCCAATCTCAAATCTCCTAATTTCCCATGGCTATTTGTATTATTAGCTTTAAACAGCCTACTCACTTATAGTTGATTTCTAATGAGCTATTACCGAAACAAGGATGTACAATCATCGAATTAAATCAATCAATTTTTTTTTCATCTATCCCAATGATTTTTTATATCGTCAATAATTATGTGAAATTTTTTGCTATCAAATAAAATTGTATTTTCAATGTTTCTTTATCTTTTTAGCAAAGTAATATTTGAATTTAGTTATTATTCTGTAAAATCTATTAGAGATCGACCGAGCAATTACAGTCAAGATCTAAGTGTAGATGTAAAGAGGTTATGACTTTGGAATAACTGTTTAAAAGCCAACTATCAGCCATAAAATGATGATTGTCATTAAATTACTTTTAATAGTGCCAATAAATATTTTCAATTAATATAATTAATGCTGCTAAATTTATTTAATCACTTGTATTGAAGGGAGAATTTTTTGAAATTACTCACTGCTAATAAGCATGATATGAGATTGATTGAAAACCGAAATTTAGATTCATTTGTAATAAATATTATTTATAGTAAAAATTAATAATCGTAAAAGGTTTTAGTGTGCATAAAAGACGAATAAAGTTTATGTCCATAAAATGTAACAAAGCATTAAATGATTAGAGGATAAACGAGAAAAGAAGGAAGGAAGGAAGAAAGGTAAACAGTGGCGCAAAAAAGTGTATGATTGATAGGAAAAATAAAGAAAAGACACAATAAAATGGAATAAAAATTTGTAGCGACGTTAAATTACACTAAGTGGGTCGTTGAATCGAGGCAAAGATAGAGCTTTTTATACATATAAATATAAACGTTTGCGAAAACTTGAAATACTACTGACTATTGAGAGGAGAGATCAATAAAAGAAACGTGGGAGTTTGTTTATGATGCTTCAGTGTATTTACCCACAATATAAAGAAAGAGCAAGAGGGTTTAGATGTTGCCTTGCAGTAAAAGAATTGCTACAGCTTGAGAGAAACTAAATAAATTTACAACAAAATGTGCTCTTGAATATTTCCAATGCTAGATTCTTTTATCGGGGTGTGTGTTCAGAATGGCAAAATGTGGAAGGATGAAATTTCGTCACGAAGTCAGGCGTACAGTGCATCCAAAGCTAATGCTGAAGGAAGGAAAAGAATCTTTAAATATCTATAAGAAATCCTTTGATAATGATATTATAGTATATATATATGTCTTTTGTAGCTGTTGGTACTCTTAATTAGAGTCCCTACATTAAAGTATATCGCTAAACAGAGTAACAGCTTTGTTGGGTAATAACAACAACCGATACAGGAATAATTTATAGATTATATATGACTCCTTTTGGCTTTTGTACCTTAGAGTATAATCTCTTATGGTGGTGACGTAATTTTCAATATCATAAGCCTTTAATAAGTATAATTTTAGTTGTCATTATCAAGTATTATAAGTCATTTGGGATTACGTAATTGATAATCAGTTAGTTATTTAGATTAGTGTGTTGATTTATTCATTGCTTCGAGGGAATTAGGGTGTTGGATGCAAAGATGTTAGTGGGATATTTAGGAAGAGATTTAGTTTTGTAAAACTTGAAAAAAAAGTTAAACGAATAGGGCATTTAAAAATTTCATTAAAAATTTTTAAAGTTTATAAAATATTCAAAAATTTTGGAGCCTGATGGAATAATAAAAAATTTTTTTTCTTACACTCTTTTAAGGAGTACCACTTAAAAAAAAAATTTCATCATTTACTGGGAAAATAATTCAACAAAAGAAGATTCAACGCATTTGAGATTCCGAAAACCAAGCATTTCCTGAAATACTCCATTTTGCTCCTCATTTAAATACAATTGAAGATTTAAATAGAAAAAGTTGTGAATTTAAAATTGTGAACAATTTTCTAACTGAATTTTAAAGAGCTTATGTAGACTCATAAATGCTAAATAAAAATATTGTCCTCTTCAGAAGTTTTTTTTATGTTACAAAAATAAAAAAAAAAAAAAAACATACGAGAGAATAAAAAAATCGCTCGAGTAAGATCAATTCAGTGAATAAATGATTTACGTGTGAGCATCGCAAGAAGATTTAACAAAGTATAATTTTGAAGTTATTCATATTTTATTCGATTGGCTGGGTGACTTCAGAGAACCAGTCGATACATTTAAATTGAAGTCGAATAAGCAATCAGAAACTTAGCATTATAAATACAAACGTCACTGATTCGAAATATGTAACGTGACGTTTCAATATTTTAGAGCGACTTTATCCTATAAATATTTTATCAAGGTAATAGCTCTTATTTCATTTTGTTTTTTTCTTGTAAAAATACTTTTATCACGATTGGTGATGTGTTGAAATATTTATTTTTGTTTATTTACATAACAAAAGACGAAAGCTCGAAAGGTAGTGACGGGGTCACTCGTGTACAAAAAACAGGATTTAGCCAACTTTCGTATAAATGAAGATAAAATTCAACAAAGAAAAATCTTCATCATTCATTTTATCGATGTACTTTTTTTTTTTTATTTTTCTTTCTTCCCAGGTCAATATAAGTGATATTAGATACAAAATATAGAGCAAACGTGCAGTGCACGTGTCTTCGTTCTCGAGTGGGAAAATCTTTAATATATAAAAAAAAAAACTATCAGGTAAGCCAGGAACTGCAGTGAATAAAAGTTTTCATTGCAAAGGTGTCACTATACATTTACTTTATATTTATATACATGTATATTCAACGTGACACGAATTTCAACTCGTGTTCATCATAACAAAAAAAAAAACCAAGAATTATGAACTTTCGTGTGCTTGTGAGCAAAACGCTTTCATGTATATGAAGTTGACTTAAAAATTGACTTTTTCGTTTCTATGTATATTCTTTTTATCTCTTTCTTAAACTTTTGTGGTCTATATATAAGTGATATAATACCCGAGTAACCCAGAGGGCTTTAATCCCCCACCGAATTCGCTCAATTGGAGCTCACCGACTTGGCCTGTAACTGGTGGTACGTTGAACGAGGAATAGAATGACGAGGATCAATGCTTGGGGCAATGCAAAAGCAATTAGGGTGAATAGATCGCGTCGTTCAATGCGACCCGCGACTATTTATCCGAAGTCAAATAGTTTAGGTTTTCAGGTTTTCATGCATCAGTTACTTTCTATAGTTCATTTGTACCAGCAGGAAAAAATAATATTGACGGTCAAAAATCAACTTCTACCGATTGAAAATTTAACGCCACAATAATCGATTTTATTGAATAGAATAATGTGTTTTAATATTAAATTCTGATTGAAATATTTCATTCTATATATGAAGCTACTTTATCTGGAGATAAAATTTCCGAGAAAGAATAAGTGTTGTGAGAAATAGTAAGGTCAATATTGTGAATCAGAATAATAATGAGAAAGGAAAGAATGAATTTATCTGTTGGCTCCGAGCTTCAACGTGGCAAAATGCGACTGATTTATTATATGATCTAGCATTCCACAGAGATTTAGTCTGTAGAATCTTCTGAGATAATGCAAGTTTGAAAAAGGTGTAAGTTCAATTCCTATAATAACTTGAATGATATTTTATTTTAGAATTTGACTTTTTCAAATATGCTGCTAAAGTCAAGAAAGTTTAAAGGTATTGAAATATAGTTTACAAATTTATCTATGAGGAATTAGTTAATATGAAAAATATATTTTATATTTAATTTTTAAAGTTAAATTGAATTTATTGATGGAATGTATTTGTGTCGCGTTAAATTACCACTTCTCTATTGAGTGATTTAACTCAAAATTCAATTGACAATATAAATATATAAAATGATATTGAACACGTTACTTAGACGTTTGATGATAAAGTGTACGTGCTTAAAAGTTATTTCGTGACGCTGTTATAGACAAAAAATATTTATTTTTCTTATAAAGTAAAGAAATATTTGATGTAATAATTTTACGTATATAAAGAATTAAAAGACTAAATGTAATCAAATTTGATAGATAGCCTCAATAACAACCATCAGAGTTGTTTGAAATATCATTCAAACATAAATATTGTACGAAAATGTAGCTTTATAATTACGAATATTACGAGCTTTAATTCTACTATGTAATTTGTTTGAAGTTAGTGAAGCGTTGGAGTTTAAATTTCGCTTCAAAGGATTGCAATTCCTCGCTCTAAAATCCAGTTATAAATTCTGTGCTCAATGAATTATCGTACAAAATTAAAACTGAAAAAGAGTTTTTTTTTTTTTTTTTTCTCCCGATAAACGGAAATTGATGAGTGATGAATTATGAATAAAATCTCAGTATTTTAAATTAATAATTTTAAAAAATAAAACTGACATATTTAGGAAGCGCAAAATCGGAGAAACGCCGGATATCGACAGGTTGGAGTTACTAATCACGTTCCCCATTGGTGTCTCGGGTGGATGTGATGAAGGAAATTGGGTTAATGTGAGGTGGAAACGTGCCAGACTAGATTCACGAATAAGCGTCCGTTGGTGCCGGGTAACGCTGTACAATCCCTCCACTTCTCTTCACTGGATCTCACCTCTATCATCCGTGTCTACACATCTTTAGATCCGTACATGTGTAGAGTAAATTGTGGATAAAAGTTGGGATGTCAGAGTCCCGTTTAGTGAACTGGGGCTCCGAAGGGAAGTTACGGAAACGGAAGAAGCAACTTATTGCCCGTGGCTGGCAATAAGACCGACCTGAATAAAATATTCAAGTCCGCACGCGGAAAATATTTACATACTTATACTTATAAATTCATTTTATTTCAAAAAATTTTATTTCTTTAATATACTGTTATACTGCAAAAAATATTAGACTTTTTTTAATGTCACTGTGTGTATAATAGTACAATAGTGAACTTTGAACTTGGTGGTGGTGGTCGTCGGTACAGTACCTAGGAGGAATAATTGTCGCTGGCAGCATGTGGTTTCGATAATCCCGTCAACTCACGATTAATCGATAACCTGGTTATACTATGACCTATTGAGTAGGTGAACTCTCTCACTCAGCAAAGAGCCACTCATCCAATGTGGTCGACGACAACCCACGGCATCCAATACTTCTTTATACTTTTTTTTTTTACTCTATGATTTTATAGAACCTGAAATTCACTTTACTCAACAGAAACTCGGTCTTGGTGTTCCTGTTATACAATTATTGACTAATTAAACATTTTCCATTAATCTAGAAAATAAAGTAAAAAAAAAAAAAAAAAAAAAACTTGTTAGATTAAAAAAGTAAAACAATTCAATGAATTTTTAAACTTTTTAAGTTTTATTTATGCATAGACTTGAAACAAAATTACCTATCTCACAATTTGTAATTAAATTTTTATTTTCGCTCACACATTCTTTCATTCTTCTTTATATTTAGTATTTCTGGAATATTAAACTAAAATGTATGAATAAATCTCTTCAATTGGAGCTATAAAAGCTCTGTCCAATTCCTGCGTATCTACATTCAGGAGAAGCCATTTGGAAACTAACACGAGGAATTAAAACCCGTTAATTTTAATTTTTGTTTGTTTTAATTTCAGCTATGTTCTTCTACGCTGGACTGAAAATTTTAAATAGAACGAAAAGGAACAGTGGAATAAAATGAAAAGTACACGTGATTGTAGCGTGGATAGAGCAGAGGGTTCGTAGAAGAGGTTCTGAGGGATTTGTTGTACCAAGTAATTCGGTCAAGCACCCGCAAGGTCGATGAGAGTTTCCACCACAAGGGCATGGGCAATGTAATGAAGGATTTCCCATGCTATCACTCTCGATCTTCCTTTTCACTCTATCTCTGCCTATCTATCTATTCACTTCTCTCGCCCTATTTCAGTATTTCACTTCTGATTCATCCATCTTATACATCTTCCTCTCTGCATGCTTCAAATAGTCTTTGAATTCCACAACCATTAACTCCTTCGTAATTACAATTATTAATATTTCATTCTTCATTTATATTTTCATTAAAAAAATTAATAACAATTGAAGAGCTTCTTTGTGAATTTTTCCAATTAAACATTAAAATTTAAATAAATTGTTGTTTTTTGAATGTTCGGAAAAATTTTTCTAGATTGTTACATGGTTCTTATCAAAAGACAGCGTCACAATTCACACTCGCGCATGCGCAACAGTGAAATTAGTAAACTGCTAGTGTTATAATTTTCTATTTATTTGTTCGCCTAATAATTAAGTGAGACTTTCGTTTTTAATTTTCAATTAATATTTCATAAGAATTAATCAATAATTTAAAGAAGCTATATCATCATTAATTTCAATGGTCCTATTATCAAACAAATTGAAAAAAATTGATCATTTTATCTACAGTAAATTCATGTATTTATCTTGATTAAAAATTTTTTTATAAAAAAAAAAAATAACTTTGATAATAATAAAGGCCTATAGTAATTTTATTTTATAACATCAACTGGGGATCCACTCGTTATCGGTAGGTAAGTTAAGACCTTTCTCGTTTCAGTTTGTATCTCGTAATCCTATCTTGCCAAAAAAGAAAAAAATATATAGTAATAATAATAATAATAACGATAATAATAATAATAATAAAGAAAAATAAATGAGAACAGAAGTAGAAAAAGGGCGAGCTTCAATCAAGTAAGGTAATGAAACTCTTCATACTATCCAATGGGATTTTTTTCTATCTGCTTTCCATTCAATTCCATTTTTAGTTTTATTCAATTTTCACGTCTCAACTTTTTTTCCTCATTAAAAACATTATTTTTTATAATACAGTATCTTCCTATATTTCGTTAATCCAATAAATTTACTGTTTAAAATATTTCTAGGCATTTAAATTTTGTTGACTGCTTGTTATTGCAATTAATTCAATGAATACTCTTTAATTAACGAGTCGTAAATTTAACCCATTGTTTTAGTGTAGTTTAACTTCAATTGTTGTGCAGAAAAGCAACTTTTAGTTCCGCAACTATTTCATTAAATTTTATATTTTTTTAAAATTCTCTTACAAATTTTTTCAGCTGACAGTATAAAAAAGCTTTTATGTACAAAGGCTGTACTTACAAGCAGTGAAAAAAAGCTAAGAGTAAGCAGAGTGTATCTATAAGAGCTCACTTATAGACATACAACACCCACACTTGCATTCTTATGGCAATAAGATAATGAGTTTAGATCAAGAGGTTACTGTTTTTTTTTTATTTAATTTTTTTTTTGCACCGGTGACATTTTGTCTCCATTCTACCAAGTTGAATCTAAATATATCGATATATAACAATAATAATCAATTACTTTTACTATAACTATTAGAGCGTAGTATTGTAATAGTACGGAGTAGTTATAACAATGTAGAACCTTAATAGAAGACTTACAATTTCTATACATCCAGTTATTATTGATTAGCTCTTGTTTTGAATTTCATTGTAAATCATTCAACTATGTAGTACCAAGAAAATTCATCAAATTAATTTTCTTAGTCATTAAAATGTATTACATTATAACTTATAACAAATAATTAATATTGCTATTGCTTAGATAAATTAGTTGATGCAAAATTTATGTCTGTATTCAAAATAAATTATGCCCTCGTTAATTTAATTTGTAGTGGTAATTGCACAATCTGAAAAGTTTTAGCTTGACAAATTTTGCGCGCGTATAATTAATGTCGAAGATGAAAGCAATTAGATTCATTAAAAACAAAAATAAATCAACAAGTTTGAATATTTTCTTTTTTTTTTTTTTTTTAAATTTTGAATAGACAGAAGAAAAAAAAACAAATAGTGAGTGTATTAAAAAATTAGAGTATTTATATTTCTATTAGCTTACTCGCGTTAATTTAAAATTTTCTTAAATATAATGGCAATTTAAAAAAATTTTTTTTTTTTTCTGCCAAGGGAATTCTCAAGATCTAGAGCTGCACTAGATTTTCAGTGTCTCGGTCTAGTGGCAGAGATGGAGAGAAGAAGTATAAAACGAAAAAATGATAGCGACAAGAAAACCCTTTTCGTTAGGAAATAAATCTCAGTAGCTCTCTCATCGAGTTTCAGATACTCTATGTTACATGATGTGATGATAGAAAGAACTACCAAAGAAAGTGATAACTTTGGTACAAAATGAAAAACTTTTCTCAGATTTTTTTTTTTTTTTTCACATTAACATTTTTCTCGACGGAAGGAAATTTAGACTTTGGACGGAGCTAAATAAATGATACTTTTTCTATTAAACGTAAACAAGGATAAAACAATGTAAATAGATAAAGTTTCGTGTAATTTAACTCCAAGATAGAAAAATTTTTCTTACAAGTTTTGTTGGATAGTTGATCACAATAACACCTGTTTTGTTCCATAAGCGTTGCAGCAAAACTAATAATGTTTAAATAAAAATATTACTGGCGTCACATAAATCTAGGAAGTCAACAAATCAATTATAGTTATCGATAAATAATATCTTACGATCAATAAGTGTTGGTTACTGGTTTTTTACTTTTCGATACAAAAACTCGTATTATTATTAATTGTGATCAACGAGGTCAACAGTACAGTAAAAAATATTAGATCTTAGACTATTGAGTAGCAGTTATATTAGGTTAAACTCCCGAAATAAAACAACTTTATCAAGTTTTATTCCTGTAGAAAAGTTTTGAATTTCATTCTTGTTCTCAGCCAGATTCTGGTAGTCTTCTTCCATCAAATACAAAGTCAAATTCTTCTGCATGTGTATAAAACAAATACTTCAATAAAATTCTTGGGGGAAATAGCTACAGACGTATTTCTGCTCTAGAAAAATTGTAAAAAAACATAATCTTCCAAGATAGATGTTGAAAAATTTCCTTTTTCCGGACCAACTGTGCATGAAATAAAAAGTAACTTTATGATCCTTTAAGTCAGTTCGCAGAGAAATTAACGGGGAAAATTCAAGCCAACGCATCTAAAAACACCAAAAAAGATGAAATATTTTGTATTATATAGATTTTATGATTACCACACAGAATGAAAGGTTACGTCAGGAAAATTATCATCTTAATTAAATCCATAGAATGGAAGATTTCCTTTGAATTCAACATCAGCTTAAGAATTACAATTCAAGAATTAAACAAAGAACTCTTGGATTAAATGCATACATTAAGTTATATTACGAGTATCTCAATATAATTACCTATATTAAGCCTTTTGGTTTCCTTTCTTATCAGAATCTTGGAAGTATTTCCGCGGGTTAAAGTTGAGCGCATAATTATTTTCCTACAATATTAGGGCGATGTAGAAACAGCTCTTGGATAACTGTTATCGTATTGATAGCATTGTTATTTGGATTTGGTTGGTTCAATCGGTTCAGTGCTGGCGATGGGCCAGAACTGGAATTGTATTATCGATACGCCCTCGAGCTGGCTGTCCAGCGCGGAGCTAGCTAACGGACCATTTAGACAGGATAGAAGCTCGATATTGTGTGGGTACGATGATGTTGATAATTTGGTTTCTATTTTAGGGTTTCTATCAAATAACTGATGTTGTTCGAGCTCCCAGAGCAGCGCAACGCTAAATTTTGTTGTCACTGTCGTAAATTGTAAATTGTAGCTGAGCTTTCATGTAACTACCACCGATGATGGCTGAACAAAACGGAAATGTACAGCAGAGTGAATACTTTTGGGATTTGAATAAACAGATCCAACTACTTCTATTTAACCATAAAAATGTCTGCTTGGCTAGCATAAATTTAAATTAATTTTGGTAAAGACACATTGTTTTATCAGTAACTGACTTAAAGTATAGCAATAAATAAGCCAAGTCACCAGAAGAATCCTAAGAAATACAATTATTGAGAATTTTATTCGACGATCTTGCTAAATCTGAAGCTTGATCGAAACTTTCTAGACAGACCCTCATCTCATTCTATTCCCTTAAACGTTTTTGCTCCTTCAACTTGTTTCCTCCCCTGCTCGGCATGACCCACTTAATCTGTCCTAAATCAGCATTTTGCGCCCTTTCTGAGTCTAGAAGAGTATATACTCTTCCTTGACATTCCTATGATGTTTGGTCGTACAGTACCTTTTGTGATATTTATTTATTACTCCTTTGATTCTACTTTTTTTACAAATTTTGTTTAATATTAGCTCTCTTTTTCTCCAACAGCGGCGGAACGAGCTTCATCGACGCGGTTTATTGTTCTCTCATGTCTCATGTCCTTATCATCCTACTCGACGGGATGAAATTACATGAAATCACGGGAAGCAATCTCGTACGTGTCGATGCTTGAACAATTTATCTTAAGATTGAGGTTTTAAAGAACTATCAGATTCAAGTAAGATAAAACCAGCTTTTATTTTACCAAGGAAAATATTTAGCTTGGAATTTTAATCATGTACCATCGGTAATCTTTACTCATGTCGCATTACGTTAAATGATTAATAAAAAATATTGTGGTAATTAAAATATAACAATTTTAATTTAAAAACTTCGAGAAAAATTTTTTTACTCAATAAATGTTTATTATTTAAAAGTGTTAGTTCAA
Source organism: Cotesia typhae (assembly GCF_013202065.1). NCBI lineage: Eukaryota > Metazoa > Arthropoda > Insecta > Hymenoptera > Braconidae > Cotesia > Cotesia typhae. The sequence continues at coordinate 9,563,642 of NW_027423756.1, read as the reverse complement.
TATTTAATTAGATTTCATATTCTAATATCGATTTGAATAAAAAATGAAGATGAAAATTATAACTGTACAGCGTTGATGTACGATTAGATTAGTTATCCGTAAAAGATGACTAAAATGGCTTATATAATATAATAAATAATCCAGTAAGACGAATAAATCTTGGGTTGAGGTTGAGGAACGTATATCGGTCTCTTTCATCCGCACATTCATTGAAAATCTCACACAAATCCTGGGACTGAGAGCTGCAGTGACATTCGATTCTCAGTGATAAATTTCACACTTGAGCGCTCAAGATTTCTGGCTTTCATCTTTACTTTTCATCCACCTCCATCCCACCAGCATTTTTCTTCTCGCATCCTTCCGCCTATTGCCATCGTGAATCTCAATTCAGGATCAGAGTCTGTTATCGTTACCAGAGATGTCTACGTTTTCTCTTTCATGGCACATATTTTTTATGTATTAAATATTTTCCGAGTAAAATAACACCAAAGGATTGAAAAAGGAGCTAAGTATGATGACTTTCCGAGCGTAATCAAAAAGATCCAGCCTGTATTTATGTATACATCTAGACACTAAGAGAAAAGTTGCTCAGGATTAATTTTCAAGCCGGTAGAGAAATTAAAGTGTGTTAAGTTGTTACCGTTCATTTAAGAGTAAATATAGAAAGCATGAAGATTTATCTTTTCAAAATAATCCAGTATTAAAATCTTATCTTTTCAATTTCAAAATTGTAAAAGTTGTTGTTGTTGTTGTTGTTGTTGTTTTTTTTTTTTTTTTTTTTTTTCCCCATTAATGAATGTGAAAGAAGGACGGTAGTGAAGTTAAATGAATATTTCTTTTTAATTTATAAAATAACTTATCCTTTAATGCTTCAAATGTAGTTATAATGTTGAAAAAAAAAAAAAAATAAATAAAATCTTTATAAATGTAAAGCATTATTAAAGTTGTTAAAAAAATAAATTGTCTTAATGATTATTTACCGAGATACACGTATACTTCCTGTCACATTTATTTTTAATGGTTAATATTATTATATCTTCAAAGAAGAAGTATTATTATGTTTTATACTTGCTCGACAAGATTACAGAACGGACAAGTTACAAAGACAAAGGAACTTGAGCGCGAGGAAAGGGTAGAAGGAGGAAAAAAAAAGAAAAAACTTAAAAGTTAAATAAAATGAAATAGAGATGGTGCAAGTTGAGTTATACAGTCGGTAGAAGAAATAATAATTCTTAGTGAAATAGACTGATGAAAATGAAAAGATAGTAGAGAAGAGAAAATGATAAATAAAATAATAATAAAAAAATAGACGAAGAAAAAGAATCGGGAAAAGAATAAACGCAGTAATATAATGGAGTCACGTAAGCCGTCTTTTCTGTTCCTCCTACATTTCCAATCTGCAAACCTACGCAGACTCTCTTTTTTCAGTTCTACTCTCTCCAAGACTGTTCTATCTCCGATAGTTTTCATTCTATGCTATAAAACTGTTCATACTGTTGCTTCCTTTTTTCTCGCTCCCTTTACCTTACAATAAGGACTTTTTTACTTGACAACGCAAAAAAATGAAATATCATAAAACTTTATTACTTTTTTATGGATTATGTGAGCTGATTTTTTTTAAATATACTTTTATACTCTGTTATCCGTCTATTAATCACACATTTTATTACATTCCGGACCAAATACTTAATGTATACACAAATATTCGCTGTTTTGTATATTCTCAACAAAATTATTTGATAAATATATTATTTAGTCCAATACAAATTTTCAAGCTCTTATGTCAATCATTTGGATGAATTACATAAATGCCTATAAGGGATAACTCTTCAGCTAATGAACGCACAAGATCTTGAGTAACGATACGTCCACGTAGATAGTATATCTATTTCTCTAGTAAATTGTTACTCGTTAACCATTACCCTTGGCGACATCAACCCTAAAGTTGAATGTTTAATGTGATGTATTACTAAACTTGGGTACTATAAATAAGGGGGTTAATCTCTCACAAAAATGGAGGAAAACTTTGCGAGAATTTTGCTAGTAAACTTTAATATTTTAGTGCCTTAAATATTTAATTACACATTTTAACAAAATTAGTAGATAATTAAATTTACAACGTTTAATAAACACTTATTTCAGTACTGCATTATTCATTAATATTTAATGTACAAACATTTAAAAATAATCAATTAAATTTTGTTCTTTAAAAGCTTATATAGAACTGAGTTGTACGAAATTGTGACAATTAAATGTATAATTGATATAAAAAAAAAAAAACAGTTTATGAAATAGCAGTCTGTGTTTTTAAATGAAAAGCGTTAAATGATATAATTTAATTTCTTTATTAGCAGCAAAATATTAAGCTTAACGTGAATTTTGTAGAGATATAATAAAAAATAATGACAAAAGTTGAAAGTTTTATGAGTAACTGATATAAATTAATCAAATTAAATTTATGTTCAATAATTTTTTACTTTTTTTTTTTATTAAGATTTATATTGATGATAAAAATTTTGCAATGTAACAATTTTTTGATAAAATCTTTTTCAACGACATGATAAGTTACTCCAAATTTATCAAACCTCAATTTTAGCACTAGGAAATTTTATGAAGTGAACAAATAAAATTTTACTGCTAATATATTTATCCCAAACCAATGAAAAAATATAAATTTTTTTTCAAAGAGATTTTTTTAGAGGTCAAGAAAATCTCGTACTTTTAACTTAGTTAAAAATTTCACCTTTTAAAGCGTGTGAGAATTTTACAGTAAAAAAATAAAACTTTAAGGGGATTATAAAAATGTTTTTTATTTTTAATAATAATAATAATAATAAAAACTGATAGATAATTAACGATTTGACAGTAATTAGCAGTTAAACGCGGTTGATTCAATTGAATAAAAAGGGAAGGGTGAAACGACGTCTGACGGTTTTAACGATCAAACCTCAAGGTTGCTAGCCCGCGGAAGTGCGAGGTAGGTCTGGTACAACTACTATACGTTGGCGTGGCTGAGGAGGATTAACGTGGTGAGTGAGAAATGTGGTGAGGGGAGATTTTGAGCTCCACTGGCTGGTGGATAGGAGGAAAAAGTAGTAGTGTAGTGGCAGTTGTATGCTATCAGAATAGGAGCAGAGTATCCAAATACAAGGCCGAGGATAGATATAGAGGGAGAAATAGGAGTTGGAAAATAAAAGAGGGAAAGAAACTGTACTGTGAGTAAACGTTGTAGTGTAAGACGAACCGTGGGAGAGCGATGTCACGGCAAAGAGGTCGAGGGGAGTGTTGCCAGAAGTGGTGGAAGAGTCCTCGTCAGAGTGGGAGTGGAGTCAGCAGGCTGGGTGGCAGCTTGGTATGGCGGTACGGGTATATGGAGCTTTGGAAGCTGCAGTTGCGGCGAGGATCAATAGTAGATCTACCATTCAGCTAGTCACCCAGTCCTCCGGTTAGTTGGTCCGGACGATATCCAAGGTCATTTTAGATCTTTCTTGTAGTTAAGTTTCAGAGATTACCATCGCCAATTGCTATTTCTTAACGGGAAATAACTTTCTGGAGATCAATATTGTAGATACACATTTATGTTATTTATCTTTACAAATATACACCGGGAAGTTATGAAATTCTATAGCTTACAAATTTCATATAAAATCTTCTCTTTATTTTATGGATAAAAAATTTTTTCGTGCGTGTAATGTCATCAGGTCATTTGCAATATCACTGAGCAGCGAATTATAAAACATCAGAGGGTTATACGTAATATTAAATTACAGTGTAAAGAACAGAGAAAACATTTTTTATAAAAGAAGAATGATATTTTGTCTAGGAAAAAAAAAAAAAATTTATCACAAAAAACCTTTGACGCAACTGTTAATTTTTAGTTAAAGGTTCTGTTTTGATAATTTTTAAAGTAATTATTTATAAATATACAATTTTAAAATCAATCTAAGAAAAATTGATGAACAGTTTGCAATAAGCAATTGTGATTTTGGTAAGACTTCAATTAAAACAGAAACTAATAAAGTTTCTTCCCTAAGGACAAAACTAAGCTGTTTCTGCTCGACAAAATTCGCATTGGTCTCAAATAATCTTTTCGAGTGGATAAACAAGGGTTGATTTTCAAACTTTGAGGAGAGAAGTGGAAAGAAAGTTTTATAAATATTTGTTTTGTGAAAATTTATCAGAAAATTTCTACTAAAAGGTGGGAAAAAAAAAAAAAAAAAATTCCAAGCTTCACGATGATTAAGTGACTTGTTTATTAAACGTTGGGGACAATATTAAAGTGAATAGAAAAATGGGACTTGTGACACTACGTACTTACGGTATTACTAAAGTGATATATGTTACTAATATAAAGTTATTTGATATATGATTTTCATGGGTAAATAGATAAAAAAGGTAGTAGTAACAATAATCCGAACAAAAACAGTTTCACTGTAAAAAAATCGTGCCAAGTCCACGTTCATAAGACTATTAAGAAAAAAAAATTTTATTTCTTTACAAAAAGATATAAAATAAAAAATTAAAAAATCCAAGTAACCGATATGGTTGTATATGATTTTCGAAAATTAAAAAAAAATTTTTGTAAATTTAAAAATTAAAAGAAACAATTTTGGAACGTATTTAGTGTGCGTAGTTACGAAATATTTTACTTTTTATGAAATTCCTAAATTGTATCTACTAGGACACTTAAAAAAAATTGAAGTACACAATAACGCACACCAAGTACGTTCCAAAATTGTTTCTTTTAATTTTTAAATTTACAAAAATTTTTTTTTAATTTTCGAAAATCATATACAACCATATCGGTTACTTGGATTTTTTAATTTTTTATTTTATATCTTTTGTAAAGAAATAAAATTTTTTTCTTAATAGTCTTATGAACGTGGACTTGGCACGATTTTTTTACAGTGAAACTGTTTTTGTTCGATTTCAGTTTTTTTGTAATTATAATAAAAATTGACAATTTTAATTTAATACATTTCCGGTGGCAAACTATCCCCTTTAAGCTATAGTTCATGTAAAAGTTATTCTTGCGCCGCCTGGCGTGTGTAATTGCAAGCTGTCAAATATCTTTTTTTCACTGTAGTTTCCCATCTATTATAAGATTAGCATGCATCGTTATATTATTTAGTCTCTGGCCGTCCGCTTTTTACATAAGAAAAAAGTTAAAATCTAAAAATCTGGGTCGCTATAGTTTGTGCTGATTATTTTTAATAATTTTAAATAGAAATTATAAAGATAATTGATAATAATCAAGTAATACGCGTAATAAAAAGCATGAACTACTATTATAAAATATCATATATAAAAAAAATCAAATTAAATTTGAAAAAAAACTTGTAACCTCAAAAAACGATTCTGCTTACGGTATATACACACTCGGTAGTCTGGCTTGAGAACGGAACTTGGCGCCAGATTCTACCGAATCTGTTGATTAATTAAATACAAAATGTGTATAGATAATACAAGGGATAGAAGAATTTTATTTTTATATTTGAGTTTTAAATAGTTAGCATGCTTGCTAACGGATTTAACTGATAACCACGAGAATACCGAGAGTTGATATGGAAATACGATACGAAAAAAAAGTTAAAATAAAATAATATTACAGTGTGTAGTAGAATAAAAATTAAAATAATAATAATAACAAAAAAAAAAAGAAAAAAAGAAAGTTGATAAAAATGCGGTACACGATGATAACGAGGCCATTGAATTGAATTTTCCATTTCTGTGTTTAACAACGTCGATGCTTTGCTTAGACAATTGAATTCTTTCATTTGAATTTCATTTTTATATACTGAAAATTATAACGAGTCGCGGAAAATTTTAATAGTTGGGTAATATAGAGAAAATTATGCAAGTGAGTCTACTTGTGACGATTCTTCTTCAAAAATGTATATTAGTATGAGAAAAGTGAAATTAAATCCAACGATCGGATTGAATTTAATTTTTCGACGTGTTATTAAAAACAAAGTGCTTTATAAAAAGTTTCTAAACTTAAATATTCTCTCAACGGTATTACTTTTTAATTTCACTTATTTTTGTATTATATATTTTTAAATACTCTGTAAACTTTTCGTGCAAACTAAATTTAATAACTTACTCGATTTGAATAAGCAAGAATTAAAAACTCAAACGATTTTATTCATTACAAAAAATATTTTATGCGAAAAAAGAAAACAATAATTTTTTTTTTTTTTTTTTTGAAGTGATTTTGGAAATTCAAAAACTCAAAAGGGATTCGATGATTGAATATGATAGATGCTGACGTAACCAGATAAATAAACGAGTAGGCCTGATCGATGCGAACAAATTCACAGATTGTAGATGATAAAGCGCTGACGTGGTTGCCTAAAATATCTACTATTTTATAGACACATTGAAGGTTTATTGAAATTATTAAAGTTTATGCCCGAGAAAATTTATAAGGGAGTTTACTCAGGATCCTTTACTTAGTTGTGATCTGCGTTTAATGAACCGGCGACATCAAAAACCGAGACTGAAAGAGAGTAAGAGAGTCGAGAGGATAAAAGGAGAATAATGCAATCAAGTATGAATGTATTAAAGTTTGCAATGACTTTCGATCCCATCAACTATGATGAAGATGCGGTAAGTTATCGTGAAGCCAATGAATCAGGGCGTAACTACTGTTCGCGTGTTGAGTCACGCGAGTCTCAACTTCTACTAGTTGGTCAGTAGTGGAAAAAAAAAAAGTTATTGTGAATGGTATAAAAAGAGAGAAAATAAATAGACAAAGGGAAAAAAATTAGTGCTGCAATACTGACAAAGTATTGATCAACGAAAATAGTCTAGTTACAAAGGGGAGAAATTTTCTCTTGAGTGACGATAAAAATGTGTTCCGTACGCTCCGGAAACAAAGGTAAAATGTTGTTCAATATATACCATTCATCTATATCATGCTGTAATAGTTTGCTCTAGATCTTCGCACTATCAACGTCTATAAATTGAATCATATTATTTTCTCTTTTTGATAATAGTTAATTTGAAAAATCATTAATTACCGATTTATGCTGAACTAAATAGCTCTAATAATTTACGATATCATCAGACAAATGTTTTTGGATTTTCTATCTTTTACTTAATTCAAATTTAGTGGCAAGTAGAGATTTCGGAAGATAATTTGAACTAGAAGATTAATTAGGCAACAGAGAGCAAGGATATGAGATGAATTACATCTAGATGACTATGCTGAATTAACGATGCAAATGTTACACAGTAGATAGAATTTATGTGCAGTGAGAAAATGGTAATCGATAATCATCTGGAATAGATATCTATAACTTACAAATTTCAATTCACTTGAAAGGCAATTTTTATTAGCACCTTAAATTGCGCGCTGGTAAATGAGAACTCGAGAACGGAGTAGTTTGTGTACTAAATGGAAAAGTTTTACGGAAATGCCTAACACATGATGATTTTATCGTATTGAATAGATTTTCATATCAATTTTACATGTGCTCTTCATTACCAATTATTATCATCATCATCTGAATCGAAAAATTTCATTTACGCCATTAATTAAATATTCTTTTCAAATAGATATCAGCATCACTTTTCAGGTTGATAGAGCTTGTTATTATTCGTAACTCGTTAATGAAAATATTTTTCAAGCGCATTTTAAATATTCACAAAAATTTCAATTGGCTTCCAGAATATCACTCAGCAAAACATTTATTGTTATTCAACATCGATAGTAATTAAATTAAAACCAGAATACGCTTATAGCACATTCATCCTTTGACATTGTTTAATTTTTGATATCGATTTCACAATGTATTATTTTTTTTATCAATTTGCTCTTTTTAGACTAAAATAATCCCGTGAAAATTTGTAAATTAAAAAAAATTTAATAATGTGAATAACAAAACATCGATAAATTATCAGTTTGCATCATTTTAATATTATTGAAGGTGCTGATATGAATGACGATAATTCGATTATTATAATTAAAATGCAATAATAATAGGATGACGTATTTGTAATCACCTATACTAACAATAACGCTCTCCCGATGCGAATTAATAACATCATCCAGTACATATATGATAGATTATTGAAAGGTCACACATTAATCAGGACCTTTCACTACACAACTACAGTTAAATTTAAGTACACGCAATGATAACGGACGTGAAATCTATGGAATGACAAATGTACGAACGAACGAGCAGACCAACTAGCGGGTTAAAAGGAAATAAATATTCAATGCACTGATTATGAAATTTGATTAACAAACATACGCACATCCGACGGACTCCAGGGAGACCTCTGTTCTCCCTCACACGCCATTCAATTTCTATCGAGTATTACCGATCAAACACCTAATCATGCGTAAGAGCGATGCTGCCTAGTGCGAAAATCGTATGATTTACGATTCGTGAAAGCTTTTTCACAAAATATGTATTGCAGTTAATTTATGGATGTAAATATAGCTGGCATCTGGATGATTTTCTGATCGCGGTGAAGCTTCTCACGGTCGAAATGTCACAGGTTAAAATAACTGCAACGCCCACCGCAAAGACAATTGACAAGTGAATACGGGTCCGTTTTGTGTTACGGCAAACGAATACCGATGAGATGAGCTTTTTAGAATGCAAATTTAAATGATCGTTTTATTATTTTATCCTGCTACCACGTCGATATTTTCGGTTTTTTTTTTTTTTTACTCCAATAGCTTTACTGCGAAAAGTTATCAGTGAAAAATAGTGATAAAAAGATAATTCTTTGAATAAAATAAATCGACAATTTGTAGATTATAATGCGGGATAAATAAATTGGACTTGGGCCGATTAATTTTCGGACTTTTAATAAAGAATAATAAGAGCACACAAAAAATGAAATAAAGTGTTCTCCAGACCGAGGCTCGGTATAGATATTTTATGTACGGCGGTTGTTGTGGCGAAAAGAAGAGAGAAATATCACTTGTCGAAATGAAACTTTGTCGACCTGGTTTAGAACTTAATCTTTGTATCTGTATCTGTTTCTATTTCTATTTCTACTTCTATTTTTGGTCTAAGTGTAAGCATATCTTTTCATGTGTCTATGGATGGGTTTGTGTGTACGAAGAACAGTTAAAAGTATCGAGGAAAAAATCTTGGATATTTTTTTCTTGTTTGACAAGTTCATCTAACAAAATGGCTCCACCGGGGATCACAAAATAAATAGTAAGGCTAAATAACGTTCTTCTTCTATTGTAGGGTAAAAAAACTCGCCATTATCTCTTTCAATTTTGGCGAATGATAATTCAATTTTTTCTGTGATAGAGCAGCTCAACATTTGAGGTAAAATAATCACTGAAGAAAATTTCGGAAATTTATGAAAAAACGTAATAAAGAGTAGTGATAATGATAATAATAATGAAGAATAAAAGAAAGGGAATTAAAGGCAAACTTGTCAAGTAAGTATGCTTTGTCACAGAATATGTATTGTATATAACAACCCTGTGTTTTAGTGCACGACACAATACGGAAGTGCGTGTCATACTATACAGGTATATATTAAAAGAACCGAGGGGAAAAGTATACAAGCTTGGTCGTCAACCTTGATGAGATTGTTGGGAAAACACTAATGCAAAAACATCAACTTTATACTGTGTTCACAAAAACTAATTATGATTAATTGATTGATATAATAAATTTAGTTTTTAGTTTCTTAGTTTAATTTTAAGGAACTATAATTAATTTTTCGTGTTATTATCTAAAAATATCGCAATATAGCGTGCTTAATATCATTATTGAGTTAAATTCATAAAATTTAGTGGCTAGAAGCGTTAAGCGCATGTCTCATCTTTAGAGGACCGATGATCGAATCCCGTTTGAGATATTATAAATTGTTTTTATTCATTTTTTTTTCTTTGATTAATTAATTAATCGATAACGAACAAGATAATCAGCTTATTCATAAGATGGATAATTTCAAAGATACAGTAAAGTTTTAATGATGTTTTATAAGAAATGAATAACATTACTTTGAGTGAAAATGTCTAGTGTTTCTTGTTGAAAATAACTTTTTATAATTTCTTCATCAAGTACTTATCGAGCTAAGTTTTAATTTAAATGCCTTTACTCACTAACAAAACAAAAACTCAATAAAATACTTGTTTATTTCGCAACTTCGAAGAATGTGTACCCACATTATTGATCATAGAATTGATTATACAACAACATAACTTTGGAATTCATCGAAAAGTTTATAAGCCAAGGAAATTTATTATACGCTTGCCAATTATTGCGACTCTATATACAACACCAATTCATTAGAAGGATTTAATTTTCAAAGGCCTATAAAAATATATTTAAGCCGATTATTCGAAAAACTAATTGACCGATTCTGTCTTTTTTCGATAACATTTCATTAAGTCCGAAAATCGTTGTTTTTTTTTTTTATATAATACCGTCGATCATTAAAGCTGATTACTGGGTTTTAGTCGAGAATGATATATTAAATACGATTATAAAATTATCGAGCTGATTTATCAGAAAAATTTTCAGCCCTCTGATATGAAAAATAAACCCCAGGCGAAAATGGAAGATATTTTACGAAACTTTAATCTTTAATTTTTTAATTTTAACAATTAACTTTAAAATTATTCAATAAAAGTTTACCTTAATTGAACTTATTCAAAAGTTTTGTAATAAATTGCGATGCATGAATTGAAAAAATGAGAGGAGTAAAAGCTTGACAATATAAGAGAATTCAAAAATGATATTTATAATATTGTGAATAAATTAAATAAAAAAATTTCCAATCAATAATTCATTATATTCGTGTACGGTCCGTAGTATCAGTAGTGAGTTGTAAGGTTATTATTGTTGTTTGCATGATAGTAGTTGCTTTTACACTTTGTCACGCATACGTTGATGAAGGAAGCTTTCTATATAAGTATTCAGGAAAAACAATGTCGTTCAGAGATAAGAGGATGTCAAAAATTTTCTCACGTTCGGTAAATTATTATTAAACTCGAACCACCGACTCAACAGTTATGCTAAAAAAATCACTCTAAAATTAAATTTTTATGCAAAAATATGAATTTTGATATGGTGTTATATAATATTATAATATAATCATACAAAGTGGTGTTAATAATTTTTCAGATTATTAAAATGAAATTTTTTCTATAGATTCTGAGGGTTTTTTTTTAATTAAAAGCTTGGAAAGTAAAAAAAAGTTGATGAATTTTTATACAGGAAGCTCTTGATAAGAAATTTGATTGAATAACGCGTTAGATATTTAACGTGTATATTATGAGAGATTTTTTTAATAAAATTTAATAAAAAAAGCTTTTTATCAAAGCTTTAAGCGAATCTAACCTTGACTCATAGCATCAGGTGCAATTTTCACAAGTAACAACACATAACCTCGGGATAAAAATAGGAAAATATAAGAAAAAAACAAAAGCCAAGTAAATAACAGTGTTATTTTAGAGAAAAGCATTATTTTATCTGGCAGACGCGAACAAGTGAGGTGTTAAAAAATAAAAGTAATGGTACAATGTGGGGCTTTAAAAGTAGCACTTGGAGCTGATCGAGAAACCAGTACAATACACCAGCCGCGTAGACGGAAAGAAAATGGGGAAAATAAATAATAGAAAAAAAAGATGCAGGTAAGGAGACGTGAACAGATGCTAACTGAGTACTTGTTCAAAACGCATTATCTCGGGAACATCCACTGAAAACAGTTTATCTGTGATGCTATATAAAGATTACTTCTCGGCAAATCGTTAAATCGCACTTACTAAAAACTACATGACCAGTGGATTTGTCTGATTTTTAGACCAAACAGGGGAAAAAGTTATTCTGAAAGTAAAAACGATGAAAGCTTCAGTTGCAGAATATGAAATTCAGGAAAAACTATTACATTTGGAATTATTCAACGTGAAAACTTCTATCACTTAAATCTTTATTTTATATTTTCGTGCAAGCAAAAGGTTTTTTTTAATCATTTAAAGATAATTTTTTATTCTTAAAATTATAAAAATGCAAGGTTAGGTAAAATTTCATCGGTTTTTTTGTGGAGATCGTTTTTTTTGCTTTGTTATCCACTTCATGACGTTGAGAATTAATTTTCTATATTTATTACACTTTTTCTGCAGACAGCCAATGGCATTGAATATTGAAACGAAAAATTATTCATAAAACAGCTCATATGTTGTAATTACATTCTTTATCATGCTTCAATTTTAACAATTAGTTCCAATTTCTTTTCTTCATTAATTATTCACCCCGATGCAAGAGCAGCTAACTCTGCATAGAGGTTAAAAGTCGTTAATTTGTTTTTTTATAAAAAGAAATAATTTTTTATTATATTTCAACATTTTTTTCCGAATTAAAATAATAGCTCATGTTTTTAAAGATATTTTCTTTCCTTCATTTTTGTTTTCTTGAAGTAATTTAAACAAAAATTAATTATTCGCATTCTAAAGAGGAACTTTCAAGAGAATATAAAAAAAAGTGGTGTAACACAAGATTTTTATTAAATTATGCAAGTCATGGACTTAATTGGACAAGAATAAGTAGACTTATAAAAATTGAAAAAAAAAAAAAAAAAAAAATTAAAGTTTGAGTTAAAACTAAGCTTGCAAGCGAAAATATTAAAAGTAAAGAAAATTCACGTTTTAAACAGTGATAAAAACTTTCTATAAGTTAACTATTCAGAACGTCTTATAAAAAAAAAAAAAAAAAATACATTCTTTGTTACTCATAGAACAGAAATACGTAAGTTTATAAGTTATATGACATGTAAAACACGGAGTTCACTGTATAAGCTTTGGAAAGCAAGTGCTCGACAAGCTGTACAAATGTAAGATTTGACATGACATATTTCATTGACATTGTCAGGACATTTCCTGTATTGTGGATCGTCATTTTCGCAGATTGTTGTGTTCGTTCTCTCGACAATAGAGTGATGCAAATCTTACACTGTAGTGTCAGTGATAAATGACGATATGAAGATGTGAAAAACCAAAGTCAAGTACATCAAAACTTAAAATATATCTCAAAGATAAATAACATTCATCAAACACCCGAGATAGAGTTAAACTTTATAATTAAGTTCTGAAACTTGAACCAAGGTACTAAAAAGATAATACTTGATAAAATTAAAAAATCTAAAGCTATTTTTAAAGTAAAATTATATTCTGTAGACAAGACACTTCAAAAAACAATTTAACTGAAACTGTTACAGAAAAATCAACTGGACAATGTCGGAACCGGCAATCTATCAGTGTCAACCTGTTGCAAGAAATACTACAGCTTTTTTTTTGCTTTTACTTAAATATATATATACTTCCTCATCCATTTTACAAGTATATACGTGTCTCGGAAGAGAGAAAAATCGACATCCATATATTAACATTAAGAAATTTTTTCATGTTGCTCTCCAGCAATTGAATCGCCGATTTAGGAATACTCGGGCACTTACTTATTTTTTCGATTACCCATTCACTCGTAAATTGACTTTGAAAACTAAATATTAATAAATTGTCCTTGATATTTTTGCGTGAAATAAAAACCCATATTCATTACAATAAAGAATAATAATAAAAAAATAAATATAGGGAATAAAATTTATAAAAGAGGAATAAACATAAAAAGAAGAACAAAAGATGAATCAATTTATGTTAACTATCGACAACTATTTTCTCATTTTTTATCGTTACTTCTATTCTGGTCATACGCTAAGGATAGAGTTAGGGTAGAGGTCGAAGTAAATTTCTGATATTGAAAAATCTGGTAAAGTAGGTAAGGTAGGAAAGAATATACATAATAGACGAAGGAACTGAACCATGAAAATAGAATCGAGCAAAGTTATTACGAACAAAAATAATAAAAAATTTATCAAACTAATTATTATACATGCAGTCGTGTTCTAACGGTTAGCTATTAAATCAAAGGCAAAGTAGTTGAAGAATGAGAGAAATAGAAGAAATTTAATTACTTTGCACGTGAGAAGACGTTATTCGCAGAATTATAACGAAAGTTTCAGATGAAAAGTAATGAGAGTGAGAATAAAGGAAGAATAACGAGAGAAGGTGAAAAGGCAAAAAAATATCGGAAGATGATGAACGTATATTTTGTGGGTGAACAAATATAGATATATATTTATTGAGACACGGAGAGTTTCGGTGCATTACAACCGTAATCGGAGCAAGGACGATCATCGACACTTATTCTTTCTTTTTATTTATATTCAAGACCCTCGCTTGTTCCAGCCGGGTCTGTATTTTCAAAAGCACCCAGCACTCAAATTGAGTTTCCACACTTAAGGATGTATTTAAGCTCAATTATAGCGCCTGGGCTTTTACATTCAATGACCTCGATATTCGAATTTTATTAAGTCGATAATAAATTATAATTTTTTTAATTATATTTTAAAAATAATGATTATGAAATTTTTACAGAAAAAGACTTATTTTTTTTTATTTGATAACTAAAAAAATTATTCCTTAAAAAGTAAATTTTTCAAGGAATCAATATTGAATTATTTTCAACTTTTGGTCTATTTGACCTTTAGGGTCAACGATTTTCCAGATTTATTTTTTTTCATAATAATCATTATTAAAATAAATTCTATGAAGACATTGAGTAATTTGTAATTATGAAAGATAAATTAATAAAAAAGTAATTAGGGTTTATATGACTCACTCTCGTCTGTCTGGGGCGCCGACAGGATGGCGCTGTGCTTCTTCTTCACTTCCTCGACATTCGTCTGGATATTGTCAATCATTTCGCGAATCTCCTCCACCTTTATTAAAATAAAAATACCATTAGTCGTCTTCCATTTTTGTAAATTTTTTTTATATATATCTCGTCGAATAAAACATACATCCATTCACAAGGCCAATTTTCATGGGTTGCTTTTTTTTATCACCGCATCATTAATTAACTTTCCTCTCAGATAAAAAACAAACGTTGAAAATATTCAAATTCATTCGTGTAATTTAAATTTAAATACGATTTTTATCATAAATTTTCAAAACAAACATTCTAAGTAAAAAAAAAATTTTTTCAAATCAAAGAAATTAGGTTAGCTAGATAAATATTGTTTATCAATTAAAGTTCGCTAATATCAAAAAGAGTGTTAACTTAATAGAATAAAACTTTTGCAATTACAAGTTTTAAAAGTCAAATATTAAGCTTTCATTATAATTAGATTAAAAAAATTTATAAAAAGAGCTAAATAAATAATTAGAATTATTAAACAGAAGAATAATAAATAAAGATGTTAAATTAATGCAGGTCAATAATTTTTAATTAAAACCTCATGTGGCTTGCATATCAGCTTCCGAATTACCCGGAGATGTGACGTTTTTAGTGCAAGTAGTACAAGTAGTCTTTTCATCCGCCGCAAAACGTACACGTGTGTATGCGTGTTCATCATATCACGGAACTGAATAAAAAAAGTAAATAAAAAAAAATCTGCTATAGATTCTATGGCACGTGTTTTTCCCTATAGACATGTCAGTAATTTCTCAGCGGAGTTTTACTCAAGTGTTACTTTACTCGGAAAATATCGATCGCGCCCGTATAATATATATGACTGTTGCTGCAACACATAAGGGGAACCCTCGATTCAGCTCAACTCGATACGACTCTCGACCAGAATATCGCTCTTTCCACCGAGCTGAATAGATAAAATATTTCGGATACATTTTTCCTCTAAATATAGAGCTCCAACATAAACATAAATTTTATAGTTAAGAATAAACGAAAAATAACATTTGCTGTTATATTACGGAGGAAAATTTATTTACTTATATACATCACTCAATTAATTTCTCTCAAGGGCCATGTATGTATATTGTGGTTCTGAATACTTGGCCTATTTTCAATATTTTACAATGAATACTTTAACCTGCTTAATAGAGCAATTGGTTTAACCATCATTTTATGAGTGCGTTAAATGAGTATTTTAATGTTATTTTATTATTCAACTAATATTTCGGGTTTAAATATAGTTGCTGTGCGATTAGTATTTTTAATGAAACATTTAATTAGAATTTAAAATAAATTATATATTTAATTTATGGCTTACATACATAATTCTTGAGAAAAATTAGTTATTTTGTTTAAAAAAGTAGCCAAAGAATAAATATTATAGAAAATTTTCGCGCAAGCGCATTAAATATAGACTATCTGATATTTTAGTTCGTATAATAGACACATGTACTATATTATAAGTTTTATATGCGTGACAAGTTTATTAGTAAAAACTTTGACAGAAATTTTCCTCAAAAACTTTTTTTTTTTAATTGTTCTGTAGCACGATAAATATACTACTTTTAAAATAATTATTTCAATTTAAATATCTTAAATTTTTATTTTTAAAAATTTTCTGTTTGTAGATTAATAATTCAAGTATAAAACAAAAGTAGATGAAAAGATAAAAGCTTTACAATCTAGAGAGATAAGAACTAAATCAAAAATTTTTTCTTTAATAAAAAAATAATGAATATTAAATTATCCAATTAAAAATTCATTAAAAAATAATAAGTGGAATTTTAATTAAAAAAGACAGATAAATGAATGGTATGAATTATTAGTAAGTTTTAAAAGAATTGGCGCCGTCTGGACAATTTATATTTGCAATCCTCTTGAACTGTCGGATATCTATTTATTTTTTTTCCTTGTATATATCAGTACAGTATATGTATACCGTGGATAGTTTGTCAAATAAATAAATGTTCAACAAGAGTATTTGAGAAATCATTTCGAGACAGGACTAGACCACTATCTTGAAGGGAAAGGGTAAAGAAAATTCCTTGACCTCGATTCTCGCGTTGAGTTTATTTAATCGGATTATAGGGTCCTTTAATTAAAAAGTTCAGAAATTAAATTTTTAAAAATGTTATTTCTAATTAAAAATGTAAATATTTTTTAATATAAACAACAGTGGAAAGTCAAAAGCAATCAAAGTGAAATTTGAGACATCGACCACACTGGGAAGTATTAACCACAGCGAATAACTAAACAGCTGAACTTGAGATTACTACAAACTTAAATTGAAGTCAAGGAAGTATGAAGCTAATCATACAAGGCTTCACTTACACTACTTCGGGTACAATACTGTCAAAAACACGTACATCTGTATAGAGTGAACATAATATAAATAATTGCAATAATATTTAATGGAATCTTCAGTTATGAAGCCAGTTTATTTTTCGTGAAAATCGGGCCATTAACTGCGTTATATATCAGTTAATCTATTATTACCTCAATTTATTTTCCGACGATTGATTAAAAAACAGTAATAAAGAGAATGAACATCCAATCTAAAATAATTGAATCAAAAAGCGAAATAATAAAATGGAAACAAAGAATAAACAGTCTCACATTACTAGAAGTTTTATTATCAATTAAACCTCAATTACGGCTAGAATTTCAATGTCTTTTAATTTTTTTTATTAATAGAAAGATAATGATTATTTTTATAACATGACGATATTTTGACAGTGAATTGATATAATACAGAGCTCTTAAATTAAAAGATGTTTCTGTACCATGTATTAGGCTGAGAAGGTGCATTTAAAATTAAAATATATGTATTACGTGGCAGGATTTACTTGGAATATTCAAACTGAGAGCAAATCTTTGCTTCGTCCTTCCTTAGTACTTCCATTTAAGGTACTTTACATAATCGCATGAATATTGTAAATGTATTTTACATGCGGATGAGTATCCTCAGCTTTACCAGAGAATCTCTTATATATATATATATATATATATATATATATATATATATATATATATATATTTGTATTATAAATATATAGATTTATATTATATTTTATATAAAAACACAAAAAATATAAGAAATATCCTTTTAGAATTTTTAAAAATAATTATTTGAGAAAAGATTTAAGCCACTCGCAAAATAATCTTAAAATTCCCTGTCTTGGTGTTTTATTAGGAGTATAGCAAAACACTGTGATAAGAATTGTTAGTGTCGTTATTTTTTATTACAAAGAGAGAGGTAAAATTTTGTAGTTAAAATTTTCTGGCAAGCTTTCAAGAATAAGATGTATCGATTGGTATCCGTGAGATATAACATAACATATAGAAGTATTAAGTATAACGCGACCTGCATAAATCTATGTAGTAGGTTGTACCCGAAGTGAGTTAAGTTATGGGTGATCGTGTCAATCGCGTCTCTCGGGGACGATGCCTGGAAGCTAAAAAGTATAAAAGCCTGAAAGAGGCTCAAGGGTTACTTTCTCATTCAAATAATATACGTATATTATATCTATACATAAATTGAGGGACAGAGCGAGGGATTGTACAAAGAGTAAGTAATAAAAAAAATGACACGCACATCAGATTAAAATAATAGCTAATAAAGTAACATAATTATCTTGTTTCTCACTTTGGTCTCGCAATAACGCTAATTTTTATTGTAGTTTCAGTTTAAATTGTGAATTCTTTCCCGCATTAAGTTATTTTATTACTGGTTAACGGAGAAAATTTAGTTTTCGAATAAAATATTATTATAATATAAGAGATATAAACAGTCGTAAAAAATTTATAACATGAAAGTTATTATTAAAGTTTATGAAAAATAAGTTTCTAGTGTGAGGACCTATTCTAGTTTATTTGGTGAAGTTTAAGTACGTCTCAATGCACAATTGCTAAAGTTTCCCCACTGATGAAATAATAATAATAATAAAAGTAGCATTAAATTCACAAAAGACTGATGAGGAAATACATTCAAATAAAACTTTTTTTTATTGTCAATAATTTATTTTTCCACTGATATGAAATATTTTATTCAGAGTAAATAGACGAAGAAAAAGATTTTTATAAAAAGTTTATTTGTACTGTAGATAAAAATAAAAAATTATTAATAATCAAACATTTAAGACACGAAAAATTTCTACAGATATTTTTTGTATGAAAATTAATCCTCAAACTTTAAACAAAAAATTTACAACAAAACTTATAGTGAGAACTTTATTAAATAAAGCTGAAAACCTACAGAAGTAAAATGAGTAAAATCATTGCATGTTTATTTGAAAGATGAGAGAAATTACCCAGGGATCTCTAGAGTACTGTTAATATAATACTCTTTGTTTTTATCTAACGTGAGTGGCTGTGAGCTTTAGAACAGTAAATATTACACAAGATAATACGAGTAAAGAAGATAAATTAGAGAAGAAGATGACACCAAGAGAAAGAGATTCGCGTATACGTTGAATCGGTGAGACAAGCTGCGGAAATGCGTTTATCTAACGAGAGAGCTTTCTCGCTAGTTTAGTTATAAATTAAAGTAGTGGATTGACACCTTGTTTTAAATATCAAATACTCGGAAAAATCAACAAGAATGTGTGTGTATGTTTAAAATTTAATTAAATAAAATATTCAACGTTGTGAGTTTATTTTTCTTTTTGCTCAACTATTTTTAAAATCATATCAACAAAGTGACAAATTAATCTCGTTGGAAAAAAAATATTGCGTACGAAAAAGCTCGAGTCAACACTATCGGCGCAAAAAATAGAAAAATAGTTGGTAATTTTTTTTATCGGAATTTTTTTTTCGAGATATAATTCATGTGTTTACCCGCCTATAAATATAACTTCACTCAGAGTTTTTTTGAATGTAAGAGTTTTAGCAAAGGTAATTTACCTCCTTTGAAAACGCTTGCGAAATTTTATCTTCAAGTTGACCCAATTGGCTCCAGTCTCCTGAGAATTTTATTAAACTCGAAGAATTATCACACAAATTTTCTTTGTTAATTTTTCCCTTGATAATTAGATAAAAAAATTCATCTCAATAAAAACAACCTTACAATTTTTTTAAATTAAAATTCAGTAGCTATAAATTGTAAAATAATCCACGATAGCGGTAATATATTAACAATAAGAGCCGTTTAGTTGTCGGAATTTTCTCTGCATAAGAAAGTCCTCATCAAACTTTTATGACTCTCCCGGGAGAAATTTTCTAGCAAGAGTTTTTGATCGACGAAGCTTTCTTCGGAAATACAAGTAATAAAAATAAAGAATAAAATTAAAAAAAAAAGGACGATGGCTAAGTAGTGCACCTGACTGTAAAACAAATTTGTTCAATGTTCGCAAGCTGAGAGTCAAAAGACATGAGAGTAAGTGAAAATGCCAAAAGGCGAATGCTCTTGATGAGATTGCTTGTAATGTGGCTGCCGGCCAAAGTACTAGTCCCAAAGATCCTTCATATATCTTTCTATATTATATATCTATAGTATACCATAAAAAAAATTAAACGTACATCGAAATAGCCGTCATATCGTAGAGCGTATAGTCTATCGCGTTCTCTTAACTCGTGTCAGGTTTTCAGGTCGCGCCGCAAATTCCGCCAATTAAACTGGAAATCATTTAGGCGGGGCTATTAGACACTTAATCACAACCATACATACATGTGTGTTCGTGTATGTCGACTCGCTTGCGCTTAAATACAGTAACGCACACTTTAACTCAATGTAAATGGGTTACATTACTTTAAAAATTTACATGCCAAGCTCAATTCACCAAAAAAGCTTAAAACTAACCCCACAACTCTTTATAATTAGAATGAGTAATTATTAATTGCCTGGATAATTAACTTTACCTCTACTTGCTTCATTTAACGGTTAGTTTAATTAATAGCCTGTCTATAAAAAATAATTGTTTAAACTTGTAACATGCTATAAATTTTTGTCAACGAAGCATTGGAATTTTTTTATAATAAAGTTGTTAAATAAAGTAGAATTGAATTTAATTATTTAGATCAAATATGTCCTTGTGAGAAAGAAATAAAAATAAACTAGGATAATTTATTTGTGATGATCTACCCGGAAAAAATTAAAGTCATTGTCATTGCGTATTCAGTGATGGGGATAGAAAATTTTTTCTATATGAATAAAGTATAGAAAAAATTAGTTACGCGAATATAAAAGCAAAGGATCCCTTGATATAATGTGAGGAATTGATAATTTTGTTGCATAACTTCCTACATATCCTGAGGCAACTATTTTTGGAATTAAGCACCCAATATCGGTGGTGGCATTTAGAAATTCATCTATATATCTATATGTCTATATATCGGCGATTAAGCTAAATTTAACTCTGTAGGTGTGTATATAGAAATGTCACTGTTAGAGAATTTCATTTAACATTCGAATAATGGGAAGAAATGGAATTTTATAAAATATCTTTTCTGTTAACTATCTATTAATTGAATTGTTTAATGAAGGGAAATGACTCAGAATGTACAGAATTCTATCATTTGAAGCATCACTTTTTAAAGTCGTTTTAAATTAACATGATGCTAAAATCGATGCTAAAAAAATTAATTCTCATCATATGATGTTTAAATTGGTATAAAAACTCAAAAAAGCAAGTTACTATTTCTAATAGCATATAAATAGCAAAAACTTGAAGAAATTTTATTGAAATAATTTGTTGATATTTTAGCAGCGCTGCTTTAAAAATAAAAGTAAAAAATTCAAATTTTTATCGGTTGTATTTTTTTAGCGTAACCTAGAGTGACGGTCGACGGTCAACACAATACCAAAATTGAAAACAGCTGGTCTAGTGTGTCAAAAAAATACAACAAATTTATATTGGAAAAGACAGATGGATACTTGTCGGGTTTTGTAAGTGTTTGATTACAAACACTCTGAAAATAGAGTAGTTGGCTTTTGAAATGAAAACCAATATTTGTGATACAGTATAGCAGGTGAAAATGAAAATAAATATCATAAGCTTCAATTCAAAAATAATATTGAAATAGAATCAATAAGGTATTTCAGCTGAATTTGATGGTAATCAAATCAATTTCTACTTTAAACCGTCCATTTAATGAAAACACCAGACCAGTGACAACTATATCAATTTGCAAATTAAATTTCATCTGTAGTATTGCAATCAATATATACCATTTTACTGTTTAGTTTCACAAACACGTCTTTCAATGTCACTTCAAGTCTCGGATCTCGAATTTAATTCAAAAAATTTTATTTAATCCCATGTGAAAATAAATAATCAAGTTCTTTAACTTAAAAAATAAATGTAATATAACTACCTCAAGTAATCGAAGTTGAATGATAGAATAAAAGTTTTGTGTAATATTGATGATAATTATAAAAATAAACTTACCTCCGCAAAAAATTCTGTCATGAAATCTTCCTGCCCGCCCACGTTAACGGACACCTCGTCGGGCGCTTCATCGTCATCCGACTGAGCCTGGAAAATTCATTTAAAAATTTTTATAAGATAATATTTATCAACCCACTAATTTTTTTTATTTTATTTCTTTAATTTTCCAACTTTTTCAGTTTAATAATTAAAAAATTGATGACTGGAGGAGAAATATGGTTCACGATGTAATTGCTATTTATCAAATTTTGCTTCAAATTGGTGAAGCAGTTTCAATTAATTAAAACTAAAACCAAGCGATAAATATATATATATATATATATATATATATATATATATATATATATATATATATATATATATATATATATATATATATATATATATATATATATATATATATCTTCGTAGATGATAGATATATATTTCAGAAGATTTACGGTATAGAAGGACATTTACTGTTGGTACGAACAGCCAACGCATTAAATACCAGTCATTGTCATCTTCGAAGCAAGTAAAGCTTTGACCCAGCTTGTCTCGCTCAAACCGCCCACATGAACTCATCTATTACCTACACGACTACGCTGTTACGTAGTGTAGTATTTCTCTGAACTCTGCTCGGAATTTATATTATATTTATTGTATAATAATTTTGATGGTTACTATAGTGGAAAATCGAATAGTAGAGAGGATGCCTCTTGATATAACTTCATTAAAGCTGGTATTTATGGATAGAGATTGACGAAGGATATTATTTTAAGTTGACAATCTATATCATCATTATCCTTGCGGAATGTTAAGGGCTGCTAAATATCCGTATTTTCCGATATAAACGTTATTTCATTCACGTAGCGCTGATGTGTTTCTATTATGGTTATCAAGAGGTACAACACGTTATAATACGGATTTTAAATGTCATCAAGATAGTTTAAAATTATGATACACCTGAACCTGAAGTTCTGAACGCTTGTTCAATAGGTTTCAAATAATGAATTTTTTTTTAGTACAAATTTTATGATAAAAATTAGTTTAAAATTATAAAAAAAAAATAATAATAAATAATTACTGTTTAGGTTTTTTTTATCAATATTTTTAGTTGAAAAAAAATTTTTTATTTGAAGGTAAAAAATTATATTTTTAAAGTTTTTATTATTTACTCAATGCAAAATTACAAAAAAAAAAAAAATTGATACATTTCCATTTTTTTTTCTGTACTTCTGGTTAACAGTTTTTTAATTTTCGGGAAGTTTTATTTTCGTAGAGAAAACAAAATTAATTTTTTTTAGCTGAAAACAATTGCTTTTATTCTAAAGCAAATGAATTTAGGTTAATTTAATTTTCAACATATAAAGAAATTAGCAAGAAATTGAAATTCGCTTTCCTATAAGTTAACATGTAAAATTAAATTGTTTTGCATAGAAACTAAATTACGTGATTTGCATTCACTCGATAATCCAACCATGGAGCCAGACAAATTTTTAACAGAAAGAATCAAGTTTTTTTTTTTTTTTTCTTAATTATTATTGTTGACAATAAAGTTGACAATAAAGAGGAATAATAATTTTTTTTTGTTTAATTAAAATTAGTAACCATGATGAACAAAACAAATTGATTGTAATGTATATTGAATATTGTAGAGGAAGAGAAAAAAAATTGAAAAACGATAAATTGTTTTGAAACATTAACAGTTAGTTTCCTAGCGAAGTTAAAAAAAATCAACGGATAAATGTAGGTGGGAATATGTATTCCCACTGATCGTTAAAAGTTTAGAATCACAGAGCACTTTGATGCTGAGTGTGACCTTTAGCGAGTAGTTGAAAAAAAAAGTAACATATTTTATATTTTTCAACGATTCTGCAAAATAATTAAAATGCAGAGATATAAAATAAATAAGCCAATAAAAAAAAATATAATAAAAAAACTTTGACACATATTAAACAGCCAGAATATTGTACGTTTTTTACTCAGTGTCTCAACAAAATGACACATTTGTGTAAATTTTATCAGTTTACAGAATCACTTATAATCCCAAGTGATAACGAGATTGAATGAGCAGCCAGAACAAGACACTGTGAAATTACCCTATCTATTTAATCTTGATAAAAAAAACAATAAGAATTTTAAAAGAGGAAAAACTTTAGGGAGGCTTAAGTCGATGTAGATGAGAAAATGTCGCAATGGATTACTTTAACTTAAATTGCGATACTATTAGATAGCAATAAAACAACAACAATAACAATAACAGTTGCGATAGCAATATCAATAACAAAATTCATTCCTTCTGCTAAGACAAGATGACATCGATAAATTACAGGCATTTCAAATGAATTATTAAAACAACCAATAAAGAAGAGTCTGCTGATCGATAATGTACGACAAACTTAGAATAAGTTATCCAACTTAAAGAAAAGAGTGTATGAGAGTAAAAAAGATCGTATGTCTTCCCTAAAAGTTCTATTTGGTGTTTCGTGACATGGAAAAAATTTAATTGAAAACTCGGATGTATTTTTAAGAGATTTTTTTTTTAAGCCAATTTAAATATATATTTTATAAAAATATAAATCAGTGATTGGAGCTACAGTTTTGAATTATTTTTCTACATAATAGTATCAATAAAATGAAGATTGCACAATGAGGAAGTTAATAAAACTGTATCTTATCTATATGAATTAATTTTCGCGTAATTCTTATTTTTATATTTTGCATTAAGAATTGTATTCCGGTGATAGTGAATACAAAAAAAAATAAATGAAGAAAAATAGAACATTTTTTCTAAATTAATGTGTACGTTTAAAAATAAATTTTTGAAACTGTGATATTATTTTATCAAATACTGAAATTAAACTAATAAATTATTTACAAGATAATTGGCTATTAAAAACGACAAAAATGGAATTAAAAAGTCGAAATAATTAATTTAAACATTTGTGAAAAGTACAAAGTTGAAGTAATAAAATAAATGCAGCAATGAAAGCTCGAATTATATAAATAAAAAATTTGAGTAAAATGAATTTAGTCAAGATTAGATTATTAAGTTGTAACTTGACGTAAAAGTTGATGGAAGATGTCAAGAGTAAACAATTAGCAAGTTATGTAAACGCGGGCAATGAAGTTGGGAAAACGTGGCTGGTGGTTTTACGAAATTAGTGAAACGATGCAGGTCTTGTAGTGTTGTTGTGGTGTGTACGTTGTGTGTGACGTATGTATGTGATGTGGTCCCACGTTGGGACGTTAGGTCAAGGATACGCTGCGAACCGAGGCTACGCCCGGGATATTCAAATGAGCATTTCATCGACGCTCCTGTCTCTCCAATGTCATCTTCACAATGTTACATTTTATGCTGGTACTACATATTACTACAGAACACAACCTAAATTCCAGCTAAAACAACAAATTCATTTTATCCATCCGAACACTAAATCCTTTCTGTTTTTCCTCCGCTTCACATCTACATAAATACGTACACGAACATAACATCACATTCAAATCTTAATTTTATCCTCTGATACGCAGTCATAGATTTTTGTAAATAAAATCCATAAAAAATTTACCGCTTCATTTTTTTTTTTATCTTTCTTCACTAAAAAACCGAGAAAATATTCAAACCTTCTTTGATATGATAAGTAGGTCTTATCTACGATACTTGTACCTTGAATACATTGAATGAAACATTGAAACTCGTATTTATAGACAAATATATTTATATTTATGTTTATACTCTGATATAACGTTTTTTATCGGTTGTATTTAAGGAAAATTATTCGTTTTTTTGACTTGATAAAATTGAAAATGAAGAAATTGACAAAAAAAAACATTTCAAATTAAATAAAATCTTTAAGAAAAAAATTAATTAATTAATTTAATAAGAGTAAGTTATAAAAAAAAAATTAATGAGCGAGTAAATAATTAATTGAATAGACCAATGAATATTTATGTAAATGTAAATAATGAAAAGATATAAATAAAGTTGACGGTTCTGAAAATATATTTATAAAATTTGTGAGCGGATGTTGATAAGGATTATTTTATAGTACAGGGATATAATATAAAGTTGATGAGGGAAACATCGAGTAAGGGTGACGTCATTTTATTTTCACGTAATGATCGTTTTTTTCTTTCATTTTTTTGTCACAGACAATAGTTAACCTAGTTCGAGTATCGTGAATGGGCTCAAGGCAATCCTAAAGAAGCAAACTTGACGCCTCTGATTTTCTCCCCAACAATGAGAATCATCCTCGTTAGCACATCAGGTTGTACGCAAAGGCGAGAACATAAATCAGCATAGAGCCGCGAAAAATCATTTTAAAAATGTTGTTTTGTTTAAAAAACATAAACAGCTGAGTAGCGTGACGTTCAAGGGAAAGTGATATAGAGTAAATTAAAATCTTTTTACTAAAATATAAAAATTCAGTTTAAAAAAATGTAAATATTTAGCCTTGTATTTTTAATTGTCGAAAAAAGGAAAAATAATACATAAATGTACTTGAATAATGATTAATACAAGTAGAGCTTGATTAATCACTGGCGATAAATCATGAGCAACAATGAAAAATATTTTCATTTTCAGCGAAATTCCGATAAATAAAAACCGCGTATGCACAAAATATTGAAACTTGAATTTATACTAAAAAAGTGTGTATTGAAAAGTTTTTCTCGTTACTTATTCGCAAGAACTACCACGTAACTTTAGTAATCACCAGCACAGCGCCGCTTTTTTCTTTTTCTTTTACTGTTATTGCTATTTTATATTTTTCTCTCTGGTGTATTCGAAATAAGAAGAAACTTCTGGCTGTCATTATTCATTACGAGGAGTTTTCATTAAGAAAAAAAAGGCATCCGGTCATTGACAATGAGGAATAATAGCAATTACAACACCGACCTCGTCTTGCGAGTCCTAGAATTTCATTAATTACGCAATTAAATATTTTAATTTAAAAAAAAATCAAAGACGATAAAATTTAAATATAATAATAGAAACAAATAAAATTAAAAAAAAAAAAAAAAACAATAAATGATTACGTCATCAAAATTACTCAATTAATAATATGCTATTTTATGAAGTAACTTAATAATTCCATCAATTATTAAATCATCGATCTACCTAATAATTTAATTATTTCATCGCTATTTATAAACTCAAATGTTTAAAATTTAACAATAATTATTGCCTTTTTTTTTCTATTAAATATTAAATAAAAAATTAGCTAAGTGGAGCAAGAAATTTTAAATAGAAGTTAAGAAAAGAAGTGAATAAAGTACGAGTATAAGTACTAGTACTAGTACTTGTAAAAGTACAATAATAACTAAGAGTTTAACACCGGAGGAAGTGGTGAAGGTGTAGGTGGAAAATACGAATAACTCGGTCACAAAGAGGGACATCCGGTAAGACGTAGTGAAGGACGACAAGGATCCCCGGCGGCAGAAAGTTTACAACTTCAGTTTACAAGCACCAGGTACAGTAGGCCAGTACATAGCCTCGCGGAGTAAACTTCTGAGACAAACGGCTCCAAAATTACAATCTTGATGTTTAACACTCAACAACAGCATGTTTAGTAATTACGAGACGTAGACCGGCGTTTCAGGTCTCTCTTTGAACTCTCTCCTGACCATGACTGCCAATAAAAATAATGCCACAGTTTATTTATTGCCAGTTTAAATAATTATTCCAGTTATAGCTTGGCTTTATATGCATAAATGTCAGTTAACATGACAGCTATCGAATAACTCACTGGCATACAGAGGCAGGAGGGGGGTGGGGCACGTTTTTAAACTGAAACAATAGTACGTTATGATAATATAATGAAAAAATAAAAATAGTAGGAGTTGTAAGTGAAAGTAAATAAAAGATAGAATAAAATAAAAATAAATAAATATTAAAATGAGCGCACTGAGACCCTGAACGGTAACACCTGTCATCAGTGCCGGTTGTTGGTGCCGATAATCAGATAGATGACAGTTCTAGCTCCGTGGATGACTCAAGAATGGAAACGCCTTTTTATAATGGACATCAACACTTGACCACACTGATAATTTGCTATTGGAATCAACGATTGGATAAGTGGAATATTATTGTCATAATATTTAATCGGGTCGCCGGTTTTTTGAGTTTTGTTAAATTGACATCGGACAGTGGTAGCCAACGTTAAAAAAACAATTCAACAGTTTACGATAATCCATCTTCCAATTGGTCTTCAATTGACAGGACAGCGAGAGCTTAAAGGTTCATTAAGTATGTAGGTATATGTACGACGATATGATGAGGAGTCTAATGATGTGATATTGATAACTTAACTACTGACTAGGTACACATTGTACAATTGTTTGTTGGTCAACTCACCGCTACGAGGGCTGCTAATCTATCCTTAGTCATGGTTTTATGACGAGTTACACGACAGTCAACGGACGTTAGATTTACAACAATTTACAGTTAATAATTCCATTCACGTAAAAATCCTTCATGTAACAACGAGGAGCACGGCCACTAAAAACTAACGAATCGGACACACTAACCGCCAGAGACACGATCGTAAAATCGATACCTAAGCAAACTCGCCTGCTTCTGCAGTGCCGTTCTTCATTCTGCGCATGCTCCGATGACGTCAACTTTTTCTTACTCATGTACCAATTACACTTATTACCCCGGACTAGCACTATTATTGTTTTGTTATCTTATTTTTTATTATTTTTTTGTTATTAAAAAATTATTTCATTATTAATTTATAAATACACTAATACGTCATTGCTCGTTGGTACTTTTTAGTTATTTTATGTCTTAAGGGCCGCATCTAAACTTCTGTTTTGATTGGTTTCAATTTAAGCGCGTAATTTAAATTTATTTATGAAAATTAATGACACTGAAGTTTACAGACATTAAAAATTTTTATGAAAATTAATTTAGCAGATATTTAATAATTTTAATAATTTTTCTAATCAATAAAATACTGCATTAAAAAAATTTTTTAAAAAATGGATATTTAGAAATTTTAACAAATTAAAAATGCAATTTTTTAAAAATAATTTTTTGGAACAAATTTTTTTTGTTAAACAAAATTAAAAGATGTTTAATTTTTTTATTTTTTTTTAATTCATTAAATTAGAGCTGAAAAATATTTTTAATTAACGTTAAAGTTTTTAATTTACTAAAAAATTTGCACATGAGCATGAAAAAATATTCAAATTTTTCGCGCAAAAAAAAGTAAAAACAACGACTTATACAGTTACACGGCAAATCCGGTCAAAAAATTATTACCCGGGAACTTCCGATGAACCCGAGAATGACTTTAAGTACTGAGAACATAAGGTTCAAATTGGCATGTCATTCAATAACAAAATGTCTGCCGTAGTTGATGTCTCATAAAGAGGGCGCCACTCTCTGGACAAAAATAAATCTATTTAATCAGAAAAAGGAAAAAAAATCTATTTATTTAATAGGAAAACCTTTAAAAAAACTATTGTATTATTTTTTTTAATTCAGAAATTTCATTTTTTTCTTTAATATATCCCCATATTAAAATAACGTATTACCAGTGCGCGGGTACTAGATTAGTCACTTCGGAGGAACGCCATTGTGAGCCATAACGACTGTGCAGCAAGGTGAGTTTTATCGTTCATTTTCACATCCATCGCAATAACCCGGGAAAGAAATTATTTCTTTATTAAAAATACTATTTTTATTTATCACAATTATTCGCCGACAGTAATAACGCGTCTACAGTTGTTAGTTTTTTGTTCAAAGTACGTATTATTTATTTACATACATAAAATAACTTTTTCATCAATTGCATCCTCAAGCTTTACTTGACCAAATTCTCATTAAATTTCAGCGTGGTTATTTTCCAATCGGCTGACTATTATTTTAATCATACATTTATTCCATTTTTTGTTTCATTTAATTTGATATTTTTTTTTTAAATAAATTATTTATTTAATTTTGCACAAACGTGTATCAATAAAATATCAAATACGAGGTCAGTATATTATTTTTTTTTCTAGTACAATCTAAACGTTCTTTTACACCTGCCGGTTACACCTTAGCGTCATATATTTAATCACACGCATATATACTTGTATATATAAAATATTATCGTGCCCAAATAATTTTGTCAAGTAAAATTTGATGACAAATTAACATTAGTTAATATTTCTATTTCTAGATATGAAGTTTGCGTTTTGTGTAATGATTAAATTCATGTAATTATTTAACCTCGGCACGTGTTCATTGATTATTATTTATTGATTGGTTTTTTTGTCATTAATTCCTGCACGTTGTGCTAAAAATAATCGCGTAGGGGTTGCATAGTCGAAAAAAAAAAAGACAATTTTATATATATATATTTTTTTTCTTGACTTCTTCTTAACTGTGTAAAAAATTCCAGGTTCTATTAACGAGTAACACTACAATTTAAAAAAAAAAGCAAAATGGCCCAGGAAGCTGACATGCCTACCTTCAAGTGTGTCCTCGTCGGTGACGGAGGTACTGGAAAAACTACATTCGTAAAGCGTCACTTGACTGGAGAGTTCGAGAAGAAGTACGTGGCAACTCTTGGAGTTGAGGTCCACCCTCTGATTTTCCACACAAACCGAGGACCCATTAGATTCAACGTATGGGACACAGCTGGTCAAGAAAAATTTGGAGGTCTTCGTGATGGTTACTACATCCAGGGTCAGTGTGCTGTTATTATGTTTGACGTTACATCTCGTGTAACGTATAAAAATGTACCCAACTGGCACAGAGATTTGGTACGTGTCTGTGAGAATATTCCAATTGTTTTATGCGGTAACAAAGTTGATATTAAGGACAGAAAAGTCAAAGCCAAGAGTATTGTTTTCCACCGAAAGAAGAATCTTCAGGTATTTATTATTTTTTTTTTTTTTTATTTTTATTTCCAATTGATAGTCTAGACGCTGTATTACCTTTTCGTAAACTTTTGAGGTCGGTGTACAAAAAACAAAAATAATTTCATTTTGTTCACCGACCTCAAAAGTTTACGAAAAATTAATGAAAAAATTATTTTATAATACTCATGTTTTTATTTATTTATTTATTTATTTATTTTTTTTTTTTATATATATATAGTACTACGACATCAGTGCTAAGAGTAATTACAACTTCGAGAAACCTTTCTTATGGTTAGCAAGAAAATTGATTGGTGACCCTAACTTGGAGTTCGTCGCCATGCCAGCTCTATTACCACCAGAGGTTACCATGGATCCACAATGGCAACAACAAATCGAAAAAGATCTTAAGGAAGCCCAAGAAACGGCACTGCCTGAAGATGATGAGGATCTATAGGTTAATTGTGCGTATGGCCAAACAAATTAAACAAACACTAAGTAAAATGAAACTGAGATATGGCCTAACAAGTACTCATATTTTACTATAAAATCGCACTCTTGTTGGTCACAAACTTAAACCTAAATTGAAATTAACTTAACTTAGCTTCCACGTTAACTGTTTTTTTTTTTTTTTTTCAATAAAAAATTTAAAAATCACTTGAAAGTATTTAAATTTTATTTACAAGTGATTGTAATTGTAATTTACAGGTACTGAGCAAGTGGACACCGCTGTGCAAGAGTGTTCTTTGAAACAGAAGTTAATTTTAATAAAATAATATTGCAATTAGTTTAATAATAAACTTTGAGGACTGTTTCTTATTTTTCTATTTGAAATTGATTCATGTGTTGTTTAACTTGAAAACTATAATTTTTTTTTACTGCATGAATAGTTTCGATTTTAAGTGCGAAACTTTTTAAATTCAAGTTGATGAATAATAACTGGAAACAATCAAGAGCGGTGTGTGAATTTGTTAAAAGTTTATTACTTTGAATGTGTGGTATAAATTATAAATATATCATAAGAATGTGTAATGTTTAAAATATTTTTTTTTTTGAATGAGCGTTTAATGTGCCTGTTTTTAAATAAACACTGCTGTTTATCAATAAATAACAACTGATTAATAATTACCACAATAATTGGTTTATTTATTTCAATAATCAATACATCTATTTATTAAATCAATTAATTTTATTTTCTTAAAATACCAAAAAAAAATATTTGGTTACTTAATTTTTTTTTTAGAAAAAACTGAGTTATCTCAATTTTAAAATTTATTAATTAACACATTAATACAAAGGTTTAATAATAAAATGCAAATTCTTACAATTATATACCAGCCAATTGACATGATTTTTTATATTGAATAAACTTGAGTACCCGGAATGTCAAGTGATCGGGATTATAAAACCAATTGACTGATAAAAGTGTTTAATAATAGGAATAATGAAACTACTGACGTAAAAATAATTGCAATAATATTTAACCTGTTATTGAATAATACGTATGTTGATTAAATTATCTAATTAGCAGCCTCAGCAGTTAATTTTGCTCGCTTCTTCTTTCCCACGGTTAACAGCAGTCGATCTTTTTCACTCAGCGGTTTGAGGACGTTGGTGACTACTCCGGTACCTAAAGTGATCGTTCCATCACGAAGCGTGAATCTCTGACCTTTTTCGAGTACCATCGGTCTGAACAGCTTCAACACAAGCTTGGAATCTTCTCCAGGCATGACCATGGGTTTGTCTGGAATAGAGACCTGACAAGCGACGTCCCAAGTCTTGCTGAACATCTGGATCTGTATTAAATTAGGAATAGGCTTCTTTCTGCCACCTTCATCAGCACTGAGAATGTATGCCTGAGTTTCCAGATGGTCGTAGGCTTTCATGGTACCGGGTTTGCACATGATCATTCCTCTTCTTATGTCGTCTCTCTTCAATCCTCGGACAAGAGCTCCAAGCTGGTCACCGGCATGAGCTTCAGTCAAGATCTGATGGAACATCTCGATTCCGGTGATGGTAGTTTTAAGAGATTTGCTGTATCCGATGAACTCGGCTTCCATTCCCTTCTTGATGATTCCACGCTCGAGACGACCAGTCACGACAGTTCCACGACCCGAGATCGAGTAAGCGTTCTCCACGGGCATCATAAATGGCTTGTCCAAGTCCCGAACGGGAGTAGGTACGTGGCCATCAACTGCTTCCAACAGTTTCGTGATAGCTTGACTTCCTATTTCGGGATTCTTTCCTTCCAGTGCGCACAAAGCGCTGCCTTTTATTACTGGTATCTTATCTCCGTCGTAACCCATTTCTGTTAACAATTCCCGGATTTCCATCTCTACCAACTCAATCATTTCAGCGTCAGCTGCATCGACCTAAAAATTTAAATATTAAATCTATATTATTAGGAGAATAATTTTTAAAGATATAAACTCATCCCGATGTTACACTCATCAAGACCTTTCATTTGAGTACCCACATCAATTTTTCATATATTTATATATATTATATATACGTATATACGAAAAATATATCAAAATAAATCTCTAGATAATGTATTTAAATAATAATAATATCAATTACCTTATTAATAAAGACAACGATATGCTCGATTCCAATTTGCTTAGCAAGAATTAAATGTTCACGTGTCTGTGGCATAGCACCATCAGTTGCAGCGACGACTAAAATAGCGCCGTCCATCTGCGCTGTTCCTGTGATCATGTTCTTTATGTAATCAGCGTGTCCTGGACAATCAGTGTGTCCATAGTGACGATTTGCGGTGGAATATTCAATGTGCGCTACATTTATGGTGATTCCACGAGCCTTTTCTTCTGGTGCATTATCGATTTCACTATAACCCATAGCATTAGCTAGCTCTTGTTCTGCCAAAACTGTTGAAAAATTTTTTTTCATAAGTTTAAAATGAATAATTTCTTTTATTTATATAATACAAAGTTTAAAATCTAATTTTATAAACTAGAAAATTAATTATAAAACAATAGATACAAAAAAAAATTAATCAAGTATTTTAATAATAACCTTTTGTTATTGCAGCAGTTAATGTGGTTTTGCCATGATCAACATGACCAATAGTACCGACATTGCAATGAGGTTTATCTCGGTTGAAAACTTTTTTTTCAGCATACAGCCTCTGTGATGTTACTTGAGGCACGTGTAACTGCGAGCACACCAAACTTCTTTTTTGCTGTTGAAAAAAAAATTTTTTTTCAATAAATTACATTAAAAAGATGATAATACTAAAGTTAGCAGTCAGCTGTTAATTTTAAAAATTTTTTTAATAAATTAATTACAATAAAAAAATGCTTTTAAAAATTTTCACTTGTAATTTTTATTAATTTTCACATGTGAAACTTTTTGATTAAATTATTATAAAAAAAAAATTAAATCAAAAAGTTTTACATGTAAAAAATAATAAAAATTACAAGTGAAAATTTTTAGAAACATTTTTTTATTGTAATTGATTTATTAAATTAATTTTTTAAATTAACAGCTGACTGCTAACTTTAGTATTATTTAAAAAGTAAAATAATATAAAAATACGTTCTATATTACAATAGAACTCGTAATAATAATCACAGTCGTAGGATATAACAAATTACGTTATGTGGAGACATAGAGTAGTTGACTTACACATTTTGAAAAATGTCGATTGAAGAGAATTTGCTTGATAGTTTTGCGGAGAACTGCAACAAAATAATATTGTTAATGAGTAAGTTACATTAAATAAAAGAAATTGTGAAATTTTAAAAATGATCAAATGGAAAATCTTAACCTGGGAAACATGGAGTCGGCAAGTAAAAAATTAACCGTGAAATAATAATTGATGATTGGGAAGTTAATGAGTGTCAGAAGGATTAAAAATGATTAATTATTTTTAATTAATTGTTCTAATCAATAATTATTACTTACTAGGATTTAATATAACTCTTGCAGATGCCAAAGCCATGATTCTTTTTTAACCACAAAAAGGTAGAAATTGTAAATGGTGTGTTAGGTACAGTGTGGCCAGAACGTGCTCTTTTCTTACCCCCACTTTGTAGGACACTCTCATCTGACTACATTGAAAGCGGTACAAAGTGGGGGTAAAAAAATCGCACGATCTGGCCACACTGGTTGGGTATGTGAAATTGAGGGCGCCACTTCTCATTCTATTACGCAAGTGCTGCGCGGTTTTTAAATTACAAATTAGTTGTAAAATTTGGAAAAATTTTATGATATTGAAATTTAAAGACACCGGATAATTTTTTTTATTATTTTTGATAAAGAAATTATAGCAAGAAAAATTTATTTGAAAAATTATAATAATAAGGTTAGTCTACGTTTTTAATTTTTTCTCTTTTTATTAATTTTTTCTCAATTTATTAAATTAGATTAAAAAAAAATTTTTTTTTTAAATTACACTCAAAGTTTTTAATGTTTTTTTATGAATAAAATTAAAAAAAAATTTTTTTGTAATAATTTTTTCAATAAAGATAATTCTAAAAATTTTTAAATTTTGGCTTACTTAAATTTCATTAAAAAATTTCAATTCCAGAAGCTCTAAAAAATTTTAAATGCATTTTTTTAAATATAATTTTCTAGACCTAGCTAATTTAAAAAAAAAAATCAAAGAATTGTCAAGTATCTTAATTTATAATCATGAGCTTTTAATAATTTATAATGATAGTAAAATTAACAGACATCTGTCAATTTTAATAACCATTAAATTAATTATGAAAATATTTTAATTAAAAAATTCCACTCACAGTAAAAAATTTTGTATTAAAAATTTTTATGTTAAATTTACACATAAAAGTGTTAAATATTTAACACAAGAAATTATTTACAAAAAATTGCAAGCATTGATTTATTAATTTTCACAAGTAAAATGTATTTCTTCATTTTATTCATAATAATTTATTTATTAAAAATTTTTAGATGCCAGGTAATTTCAGTATCATATAATTTATTTACTTAATATCAATGAATTTGCAGAAAATTTACTGTTATAATTTGTTGCATATATTTATCTCAAGTATTCACTTAATTACGGTTTAAGTGAATCATAATGACGATCAGTTTAAACAAAACGTCAGTGGGATAATAATAAACAACAAATAAATAATTCAATGCAGGGAATAACATAAAAAAGAATCAAACAAAATATGTAACAAACAAACCTGCGTTATTCACACAATTAATATTTATCGCGATTCTTTATCAATCATTAGAAAAAACAATACAATAGTAAAGCTCGGATTATCACTGAGAAAGTTTTTTATCTTACCCATGTATCGTTATGAAAATAAATCAACATCTTACCCTCAACATCTCACAGTTACATATTAAATAAATAGTGAATTTATTCCTAACTCCGATTTAAAATATTTACTTCTATAATTTATGTAAAAAGTATTAAAATTTTAATTATTATTAAACAAATAATCGTTAATTATTAATTTTTCACAAACTAGATTTTGCGTGATCTAGAAGTCAACGAAGTTAATGACTCGTATATATATCTATCGCATTGTCTCAACAAATTATTTTATTGTCTCCTTAATGATCTGAGCGCAGATTTCATTATATTTTTATATCGTTTCATCTATCTTGAAATATAATTATTTTTTTTCTACTAATAAAATTTAATTTACTCAAATTCTTTAGAAAATTTCAATTAAAAAAAAAAAAAAAAAAAATAATTTGAAAATAAAGAAAAATTCTTTAGAGTCGGTCCCGATGATTGCAGCTTTTCATTTTTCTTCTAAACAAAGAAGATTTTCGAAAAAAATGCTCTGCTACATAAAAGATTTTTAAATTATTTATTTTTTATCAAAGATTTTTCTTCAAAATTATTATTTTTTTAAAAGAAAAACATAAAACTGCAATTAGCTTTATCATCACTAGTGCAACAAGGATTGTCCTTATTGTCAGTAAAAAAATTCTTGAACTGATAAATTTTTTTTAATTTAAATAAATTTAATTTAATAAGACAATGAAACTCCTAAAAATAATTTTCTCGGTTAAAAGAATTTTTATGTTTAGATCCCCTTGCATAAAAATAATAATTTCTTCCTCAATCCATTAATAATCAGCGTAAAAAATGACAACCATCTGAGTAATATAATAAAATTTTCACAGATTCTCTCAAACAACAAAGTAAACTCATTATAACTTCCTGCTGAGAAAGTCTTAACTACAGCCTTTGCCTTGACTCGGCGATAATAATAGCAAACGGTTCATTACAAGACCACAGAGTACACAATCCTCACACCGTACCGTACTTATTAATGTAATAATAATAATGAATTTCAATGAAACTTCAACCAAGAGCTTGCATAAAATATCTTTTCGATGTCAATGTCACCGTATTTATTCATACTTGTTCTTATTACATTCCCCGTTTCCATTGAAATTTCAATTTCTATTCCATATGCGATTTAATTTAATGGTATAGCATTAAATCGAGTATATCTCTGAGTATATATTATCAATTGATTATACGACATTGTCGTTATGTCTTCGGCGTGGTTTAAATTAATGAAGAGCAAGATCGAGATCAAGAATCTACGAAGCACCCGGGATTCTTTTATCCGATCTAACTTCAATTTACTATCTCATTACACATTAATTGACATACTTTATATTGATTAACAATAAAAATAATTATTTATCTTTGTCTATTCATACAATCATCATTATTATTATGATTATTATTATTATTGTAAAGAAGATAAAATTGTTATGTCTTATATTATAATATTATTCTTGTTCAGCAATAAATGTCTGGCAACTCGCAAGTCATTTGAACTTAAATAACACAATACTTATATGAAAATAACGGATGTCCGTATGTTACACACATGTGTGTATAGATATATATATAAAAGTAAACTAGAAATATATTTATATACAAGTCGACTGTCAATTAGAGACTTGCGTTTACGATACTTGCAATCGATGCTTTATAGCTTTTGCTGGATGCCAACGATCACCAAACTTTATTGCTTACTGACAAAAAGAAAGTATAAACGATGCTTTTTCTTGTTTTATATTTTTTTAATTTTTTTTCTAGCATACAGGTCTATAGAGATGCAAGAGAATCTGTACATAGATCTAGATATTAGATAAATTATCCTATATTATACAGAATATTGAAGAATATTTATAAAAAATTCAAAATGCATGAATAGTTTAAGAAAATGACAGATTCTTGATCCAATCTTTTATCTTTTAAGTTTAACGTTTTTTTTTTTTTTTTTTACTATAATTAAATATCTTAAAAATATTAGGTAGAAAGTTAAAATATTTTATTGCAACATAGTAAGCGTTCTTTACGCTAATCCTTTTTTTAATTTTAGGTAAAGATATCGACTTAAATCTAATTCTAATTTGTTTAGCATTGTATTGATCTTTACACTCTTGATAATAACGCATCAGGGCTTTTATTTATTTATATTAATAAAATCTCATTATTCATTATTTTTTTTTTCATTTTAAAATTGTAATCATGAATCTTTAAATATATAACATTTTTTTTTACGCATAACTGTCGGCGGTCGGGTGAAAATGTACGTGTAATATTCATTTTTATTCATGGTGAAGAGTAAAAAATGTTTAATATTCTTGCTCACTTGCATTCCGCGGTTTTTTTCAAAGCTTTATTATTTTTTACGACGATTCTCTGCGACACTCGTGTGAGATTTTATTTAATATTTTATAATCTAAGATAATGATTAAAAATTTTTAATTGTGAGTAAATTATCACAGTGGATTAATTTTTTTAAATTTATTCAATTAAAATTTTATTTTAGTTTCAGGGACAAGTGTATTAACATGAAAATGTAAGAATAAGAAGAATAAAGAGGTATCAAAGGAAATAAAAGCAAGTCATGACCTTTTGTAAGGTAAGATGATATCACGTGCGAGTTTCATCAGCTTCAGCATCAAATGTTTATTATTCCAGTTTCTGGATTAAACTTAAATTGTTAGCAAACAAAATAAAAATGTTTGTATTGCATGATGTTTTTTTTAATTTTATTGTTTCAAGAGGAATAAAATGAAATGATAGGTCAGAATCTCAATTCGTTAATTAATTTTTTTTTTTTAATGAATTATTATTATGATAATAATGTAAACGTAAAAGAAATGGTAAAAAATTTTAGAACCCGGCGGTGATATGCTTTAATAATAATTTTTTATTTTTCTAGGATAAATTTAATGTCGTTGACAAAAAAAAAAACGGGAGTGGTTGAAGCGAAATCCGCTTAGCTCGTATCGGGGATCCTGAGCAATGATTTAAGTCCTTTGAGACAGATCTGAGAGAATAAGTAATATAACTAAATACATTTGAAGGTATAGAAATAAATAAATAAAAAAAAAAAAAAAAAAAAAAAAAAAGACAGAAAGGTGGAGAATGAGATACGAGGGGAGTTGAATCAAAACTACTAACTGGTAGTAAATATCTTCATTCTTCTTGAATACAATGCTCTGTATATAATACACACATCCACTTCTCTACTCCGTACTTTTATTTGTATCTGAATGGTGGATGCTCTTCGACTCTTCACTTCTCATCTAGTCGATAGTCCTGTCTGTCCTGTCCTATCCGCAACTCCATACCACGGGCTCGTTCTATTCAGTTTCTCTTTAGTCTTCAGTCATCACGCAGGCGTACACCTCGTACTCTCGTATGTTCCCGCGTAATTTTTACTTGCTTTTTTTATTTAATTAATTTTATTTTACATTTATCATATTTTATTTATTACTGTGGATTTAAAATTGTGTATTATTTATCTGTGAAAAAAAATTATTTAACATGAAGAAATTATTTCTAAGCACGTGTCTTTTTTTATTTCTGGTGAGTTATTTTAATATTTATATTATTTCAATTTTTCTTTTTCTATTTTATTTAATAAAAAATTTGTAAATAAATTTTCAATGGATTGTAATTTTTAAGAATTGTCTTGTAATAAATTTTAAAAATTCAAATTAATGAAAAGAAAATATTTTTCATTGAAAAAAAAAAAATTTTTTTTAAACAAATTTAGTATTTAAAATCATCTTAATGAATCATAAATATTAAAAAATTTTAATTTATTTAAAAATCAAAAGATTTAGATTATAAAAAAAAATTTTTTTTTTACATTTTTAATTTCAAAAAAAAAAAATTCAATAATGAATTTTAAACTTTAACACAAAATTTTTCAAAATAAAAATTTTTTTATTTAAAATTTATAGTAGACTTAAAAACTTAATGGATTCTTATTCTAAAAAAAAAAAAAAAAAAAAAAAAAAACTTTTAAAAATATACCTCTTATTAAAAATCGAAGGTTTAAAATGATAAAAAATTTTTCTAAAAAATAACTAATAATTTATAAAAAAATAACGGGTTCATTGACTGGAATTAATGAAGATGTGTCATAACTCTTCAAAATGATACCTTAAAAAAAAGTACTCAAAGTATCGCCTACCACGTAGTAACGAAGAAACGTCGGTATGACTTGAATTAACAACGAGCCAGTCACAATTACACTCTTTTTCTGTCTCTCTCTCGAAGGCATACTAATACCCACTAGACATAATAATATATAAAGACGAAACTATTCGGCGCGCGGAATAAAAAAAAGGTTAACTTAAGTGCCGGTTCCGTTGAATATTCTAACTAAAAATATATAAATACATATTTATGTGCTCAATGCCAGGATGTACCCATATCCCACTGTCTACAACAAAAGCTCAGCTCACCTCTACTCATACAACTCGACTTGACTCAGTATTCTCACCTCACAAATAAATTTTTAATCAACATAAAACTGTCTGCCAAAATAAATATTTATAAAAGCTTCATTTCCATATCCACTATTCTCAGATATTTAAACAATAAACAGCCAAGCTCAGTACCCGATCAACGAACAACAGGTGCCGGCATAAATTTAAAAATTCTAATAATAATTACTGTTAGCGTTACAGATGTAAATAATCTAATAAATAAATAAGTAAATAACTAAACAGCCAACGGTATTTACAACGTGGCCGGCATTGATGAGTCGGATTGCACCCGGTTGTAAATCATAACAGAAGCTTAATTACACTCATGCATCCACGCTGCATATTACGCATTAATATTAATAATACATAATTTAATATTGAGCCAACTTTAAACTCGTTACTTATCATCACATTCCGCTCTGCTTCTATTCGACTTCGAGTCTTTAAAAATAATAATTTGGTCTAGCGGTTAATAATTGCACCAAAGAGAAGTAACAAACTATCAACATAACTTTTACTTTAGCCGATAACCCATTGACAGTTAAAACTTTTATTTTTCTCCTTTCAAGTGATATTAATATACAAATAAATAAAAATAACAAACAAGACTTTAAACTCTCAGCTTAACTACCTATGGGATGTTTGTGTTTTTTTACTCATTTTCTGGCTTACGGGGTTCGCACGGATAGAACTCAAGCATAGTAATGGATAGCACTAAGTATGCATGTGGATGTATATTGAAAATATTCACATCCGCGGAGATGTGATTATTAGATCTGCACAGGAAGATACTTATAGATAACGTCAGTGTGCATTATAAGCCAACTTACTCGATGTGCACTATCTTTTATAAATACATATATATATATGTATACTTATGTGCTAGCACTTGTACTTACTGAAGTTACTCGTCTGGGTATAAATGTATTTGTAAACTAAGTTCAATGTTGAATTACACTTCTTTCTCTTCCTCAATGATAAATAGCTTGATAATATAAGAAGAAGCTTCCGTGGTAGCAAATAGTTTGTATAAGTGCCTTGATATTACTTAAGAATTCTTTAACATGTTCGATCATTACATTTCTATATCCATTTTCACTCACTATCGGTTCCGTTAAGGATAAATTATTTTTTTGCGTTATCAACGGCTTCAGGTGTGATGTTCGCGTTTTGATAATTGGCTCGGTTGTTTTTTTTAACTTGAGAGAAAAATGTTATACTTTTTTTTTTTGTAGATAATAAAATTTTTTCAATTGAAATTTCCTATATTTTTCATGTACACGGAAAGAACAAAATAACACTGAATATCATCCTAGATTATACTCAGTGATATCTGTAGTGAAAAAAAAAATTAGATAGTAATTAATTAATTGATTTTTATGAAATCAATAATTAAAAAAAAAAATTATCTGATAAATAAATTATCTATTAAAGCAGTAAAAAAATAAAACCACAACCACAACTTATGTTATTTTATGAAGAAAAAAAAATAATTTTATAAATGTGTTAATAGAAAACAAATGCTGACAACTAAATTATAAATTATAATTGTACAAACACCATGAGACATAAAGACTTGAAATTAGATGACCACCTGTAAGAAAACTCTCGTTTAACGACTGTTAACTTTTTAGCTTAACTTGATCACCTAACTGTTACGAGAGTAAGATTTACTTTTTAGTAAAAATTCCCGCGGGTAGTTATTTTTTGTGTCAATGAAAGTTTTTATAAATAAAATAATTCGATGTAAGAGAGCCGTTGAAGATGAAATGATCGGTATTTTTATCTCGAGTTTTTGCCGATGTCTAAGGATAATAATAAAAAGATTAAATTGTGGATTATTTTTTGCTTAATTTTTTTTATAAAACTAAGTGGGAATGGGTAATTTAGAAGAAGGGTAATTTTCGCATTCTCTGACAAGGTTATACTTGATAGTTTGGTTATTTTGAGCCCGAGAAAAATAGTGAAAGAGCCGAAGGAAAAAAGGGGGGTAAGATAAGAGTATAAGGAGGAGATGGAGGAATAAAGTAGCGCTGTAGGGAATATAAGTAAAGCAAGGATTATAGAATAATATATATATATATATATATATATATATATATATATATATATATATATATATATATAAGAGTGGAGGCGAGGAGGAGAAATAAGTTTAAGTTAAAGGTACAAGGTAATGGGTGGAAAAAATACTGGCCAGAACATTGGATTATTTTCCGTATACGTATACGTAGAGCAGTGCTATTACTGAACTACTCTAGTCATCAGAAATATTATGTTATGCCTCGGTATTACATGGAGAAATGGCATACGCCCGGAAGATATTACTTGCTCGTTATTCACGCTTATGAAGAATTTCTTAACATGAAACTATTAAATTAGCTTGATAAAATGTCCGTAAGAAAATAATAAAACCCCTCTGTTATTATTATTTTTAATAATTTACACCGCGGTATTTTGCAACTAACCACCCAATCATCGTGTTATGGTTATAGTTATCATTATTCCTATAAATTATCCGGGGTATTTTTTAATTAAAATTTATTTATTTTGTTTAAAGACCTTTCAAAGTGAATAATCGAATTTTTTATTAATACAATCGATAAAACATTCGCAC
This sequence comes from Cotesia typhae, assembly GCF_013202065.1. NCBI lineage: Eukaryota > Metazoa > Arthropoda > Insecta > Hymenoptera > Braconidae > Cotesia > Cotesia typhae. The sequence continues at coordinate 9,520,302 of NW_027423756.1, read as the reverse complement.
ATGTACTTTAATTTTATACCAAAAGAGGGGTTGAGAATGACAACAATGCAATGAATTACAATCCCGGTGTCCTGTGCCTGCACTCTGTGTTGTTTTGAATGTTTAGCCGCAAACAATGCTTCTGAGATTTGTGGGATCGCTTCCCTCTAATGTAAATAAATCGACGTCGGCTCCATATATCTGTTTCTGTATTCGATAGATGTAGACATTCTGGGGTTATCGAGCCGTTTTACAATAAACTATTTGAATTATCGGTAAATCGGTTATGTCAATTCAAATCAATCGCCATGCATAGTTGTCACTATTGTTTCTTCTATTGGAGTTAAAAAATAAATTTCCCACAAAAATTTAACCCAAAATTCTGACCTTAATCTTTTAATTTTAAAAATTTTCATTTTTTCTTAATCTTTTAACAGTAAATTAAATTGTCTAGTTCCAAACATTGAAAGATTTAACGGTGTCCCAGTTTACTTCCTAAAAATCAAAATGGATTAAAGTCCTACTCGCGTCGCTTTACTTGCTGAAGATACAAACTTTTTTGATAGATAATTGCGTATAAAAAAAATGCTGGGTCATTAAATTTTATGAAAACGAATGTATGGGATAATAATAATAACGATTGGATTTAAAAATGATTTTTTATAATCCGAGTTTAAAAAATGAAAATGGAGTAAAAAATTGTAGTGTTATTTATCTGTTTAAATTACCATGTTCACAAAATGTGTTGGTAGTTACAACAGTATAATTAAAGTTAAGTACGGCGCGGTGTTGTAGAAATATACATAGATAGATAGAGAATGAGAAGTATTACATTAAAGAGCTTGGCGAGACACGAGCTTGTATTGTTATGTGTATGAAAAAGGCGAGCGAAGGGTGGTGATTAGTTTAAACCTGGCGAGCTCGGCTAAAGCTAAAGAAAATTCATAGACTTGAAAAAGAGTATTGCCAAGCCGGGTTTCTTTATTATTTTACAATTTATATGTACAGGTATAGTATATAGGTAGAGGTATATATAATAATACAAGAGTTGTGGAGAGGCGGATGTTACTACCGTCATTCCAGCGGCGTTATTGTTCTCCCAGCGCATAGCAGGCGAACGCTCAACTCGCGTAGATGCATCGGGTGATTATCCAAAGAAAAATATACGCGAACTCTCTGGGCAATCGCGAGTTTTACAATTCCATCTGTATGATCCAAGGACACTCTCTTTACTTGCGCTCTACTGGGAAGCAAAGGGAAGATCTTTGAGAAAACTTGAAAGAGAGAGACCCCATACCGGTGTAACAGTAACAGTAACAAGTCGATACTCAAACTCTTTATCTCAAGTAAAGCCTCTTCCTCATTTTATTTATTTTTTATCTCCTTTTATTTTATTTTTTTCGATTTATATGAGAAAATCTAAAAAAGGGCATTCCTCGCTTGTTTACAAGTTCAATGCCACGAATCCATTTAATTCCTTACAAGTCAATGCTAAAATATATGTCTCAGACTCTGACTCTGGCTTCAACTCTATGGACTTAACTTGCTACATATCTACCGGGATCTCTCCTGAATTTTAATTCAATTTATCTTATATAAGCCAACTAGGCCTATGTATTTATACTTATTTTATATAAATTCCATCTGATCCTACAGTAATAACGTTATAAATAAAACACGTACTTTTTACACGCTCTTAGTGAGAATTATTTTAAATCATCAAGGTGGTCGCGGTCTTCCTTCTTCTGGACATTAGTTACGTTCGATTTTCATATTGATAAAAATACGTAATACGGAACAAAAACTCCCGTAAGAGTAATTGAATTTTTTTTGTTTTAATCATTTGTAAAAACTTTAAGTCAAGTTAAGTGATTGGAAAAATTTTAGTTTTTTTGACCTACAGTTTAAATTTATTTTCAAAAAAAATAAATTTGATAAAAAAAAATTTTTAATAATAAATAAAGTAAAAAATAAAATTTAGAATTAGACTTTATTTTGACCTGATAAAGTGTAAAAAAGTAATTTTTGTAGCGGAAAAATTATTGGATCAGAAATTTTTTCTAAAAAATAATTTTTTATGAACAAGAAAATATTTAGCTAAAATTGAGGAATAAATTAAAATTACAAGAAAAAAAATGAACTAAAATTAAAAAAATAATACTTTTAACTAGTGCCTCTAAATAATTAAATTTTATTATTAAAAAGAAGAAAGAACCGATAAATAAGTTGGCATTAAATATACAAATTAACATCAGCGTTACAAACTGATGGGTTTTAAAATGGCTAACGATAAATCAGGAAGTTAAACATCAGCTAACAAGTATACAGCAAAGATACTTATATGTGTATACCATCTATATATAATATAACAACCTGTGGTGTAGAAATATCCATATAGATATAGGATGGATTTGCCAAGAGGGAGGAAGAAGTTTATGCAAATGAATAAGACAGTGCACAATCTTGTAAAATCATGGAAATCTTATGGATAGGAATCCTCAGTACCCGGAGGTTTATTTTATTTTGTATTTCTTTTAATATACTCATCCTAATACTGGTGCTTTTTAAACAGAAACAGAATACTATTATATAGAAAATAGAAACTCTTCCTCTTCCTTAACTTCTTCTTCTTCTTCTTCTTCTTATTCTTTCTTGGGAGCATGGAAGTGATCTTCATGTCTCCCGACTCTTATCCACGCTAGTTTAACTCGAGTTTTCTCTGTACTGTGTACATATTATATCAAGACTATACTGATACTTAATTCTTCTTCAGCCCTACCATATATCTATACGATATACATACGTGCATCTGAATACCTGTACTGTAAATACTATTATATGTACTTCTATACTATCCTCTATTCTGACTGACGCATGATAACGGTGCACGCACGATATGTTGCGCAACATCCCACAATACACACGGTATAAATAATAAATATAATTACAATTGTATATATTACAATGTATTCCAATTGCAAGTGATTGGCGTCCAAGTGAATCTTCACTTCAAATTTTTTTTATTAAATAGTTTCGCTGAAATTTAATTAAAATTATTTTTTTAATTTATTTTTTTGATAATTTTAAAGTTAAAAAATTTTTAACTAAAAAAAAAAAAAAAAATTAATTTTCAATAAAAAAAATTTTTTTGACTTCAGTATAATTTTCAGTTAATTTAAATTAAAAAAAAAAATCTGTAATTTTATTTCAAAGTACAATTCCCATTAGCTGGAATTAAAATTCATTATTTCGACTGAAGATGATTCATTCATCATACTTGCGTGTACCTCTGAACACATATGACAGGTCTATGTATGTAAAATTGAACATCAGAGGGTTCGTCACACTCTTTGATGAGAAATCCAGTGTAGAGCATTAAGGAACAGACATGACATTGTTTGTAAATGCTGGGAAACCGGGAAGTGATTAACTTTAACAGAGCGTAAGAGCGGGAATATATACAACAAGGGCCGAAGACGAGCTAAAATATATCATGAGTCTAAAGAATGCAATGCTAAAGTACATTACATCAAGTGCAAGTACTGGCAATCACCTTGCTTGGCATGAGAATGCACTTTCAGACGCGTAATCAAGTGGCGGAAATGTCGAACACGTGTTAAGAGACATACAAAAAATAACATTTATTCATCTTAATTATATTATCAATTATCATTATTATTATTACTTTAAATTAATAAAATTTTCATTACAACCAATACAACTAAATTTGTTATTTCAAAATCACAAATTGCAATTGCAATTATTATATCTGATCCATAAAATTAACATCAGCAAGCTCATTGCACTCAAGGCAAATTGTTCATCACTCTGGAGCCTCCGTTAATAATTCACGGATGCTTTCACAATTTTATTTATGTATCATAATTATTTAAAAACACCCATTAGGTTCTAATGTATCATCACTGAGAATTGTTTCATCTTTAATTGATTTGATTAAGCAATTAAACCAATTAAAATTGTTTGCATAATTATAAGTATTAATTAATAATTCATAAAATATCATTTTTTTTTTTTTTTAATTTTTAACAGGACTTGGCAATAACAACGCCAACGATAGGAACACTAAAATTAAACGACGAGTGCTCTCGAGATAAAAACTGTGAGAACATCGAGAACAGCCGCTGTCATTTGGGGTACTGTCGCTGTCAACCCTTCTACGCGGCTTACAATGAAACCCGCTGTGTCGAGTGTAAGTATAAAGATGGATTATAGTACAATATAATACATAATATCAGATATATACGTTACTGTGTTACAATAACACTTGAATAAATATTCCGGTATCAGATGTCAGGCACATTTTTTTTTTTTGAATCGTCTAGTAATGAGATTGACTATTGTAAATAAGTAGATTTATTATTATTGGTATTCATTTCAATAATAATAATAATTAAAATTGAAGAAGAAACCTGTCAAAATTCAATACGTCTTAATTGTATGCTTTTAAACGGCGATTGGTAATTGGATCGGCTGGTGTAAGTCGATTACGGTCAAAATACAGTTTAAGAATAAAATATTACCTCGGATTTTTTTTTCTTTTTTTTTTTTTAAATTGAAGTATGTACTAAAATAATTGTTTTGGTAATTATTTACCAAAGTGGAGTCCACCATTTTAATTTTAATTTTTTTTTTTGAAAATTTTGATATATATATATATATATATTTTTTTTTTTTAAAGTACATAAAAAAATGAATAATTAAAAAAAAAAAATTCATTGTCACAATTTTAACAAATTTTAGAAATGAAAAAAAAAATTATAAATTTTTTAGAAAATTGTGATATTCAATTTTTTTCTTTTTTTTTAGTTAGTTTTTTTATGTACTTTAAAAAAAAAAAATATCAAAAAAAGATAAAATAGAAAGTTTATCGAAAAACATGAAAGCCAAAATTTTTTCCAACTTTTGAAGGCAAAAAAGCTATTGAAATCTTAATTTTTTTCTTTCACGATATTTTTTATTATAAATGCGCCATAAAAACAAGTAAATAATTACCATTAATTTTAATGTAAATTGGATTGGTTAAGTGATTAATTGAAGATTTTTATTTATATTTTTTTAGCGACGATGCTGGGCAATGATTGCTACGTTTCAGAGCAGTGTTCAATGAAAGTAGCAAATAGTACTTGTTTAGATGGAGTTTGCCAATGCGATGATGGATATTTACAATTCAGACGGCATACTTGTTTAACACGTAAGTGGTAATTATTAATTGATGATGAATTACACTGTAGATAAAAATTTTAAAACTGAATCCATTAAATATCTAACGGAATTAAATTACATATTACATTGTTGCTTAATAAATAAATAATTAGCAGTAATTAAATCAGAATATTTTCTATTGAGTTAAATAAACTAGCGGATAGAGTAATATTATTTGCATTTAAATTTTTAGCTGCAAAACCAGGGCAAGTATGCTACAGTCATGAGCACTGTCGTCTTTGGGACAGTGACACGCATTGCGATTTTCTGATTCCCGACTTATTTGGCCGCTGTCAATGTACAGCGCCAATGAAACGTGACGGGGAAATTTGCCGCCCAAACAACCTCGTTATCCCACCAGTAATTTCATCGAATAATCCCACCAGCAACTCAAACAATTACTTCGACGAGACAACGCAAATAGACCCAGACAGTACTTTTAGTCCGGGAAATCAACCAGAAAACAATAACGATACCGGTAAGTACTTTTTTAAGACAACAAACTAAACTACTTTTACCATTTTTATTTTAATAACTCTTTGTTATTATTGTAATTATAAAATCAATGTTATAAAGACAAATACACCAGTTAAAAATTAATTATTGCTTAAAACTCACCAGGAGTACAAATTTCATGGTTGAAAAACGCGACACGTTTGTTATCAACATCAATGACAACTCCGAGATTGCCAACAAATTTAGTGACACATCCGATGTATCGTACACCGCGACCTCATCACGAAGATACTAATGAATTGCCAGAAGACAACGACGCTGTGATAATTGACGCTGATACGATAACTGAATTAATTCAAACAACAACACCTTCAGGTAAAAAATAAATAATTCAATTACTACACTGAAAAAAAATTAATTTGAATTAAGAGAAATATTCTTGGAGGAAGTTATCGAGAGGATTGATAATAAATATCGAGAGAAGTGTCATTACTTGACAGAGTTTAGTCGCAGACTAACTAAATAATATTGCATTGAAATTCAAAACTTAAAACGCGTTTTTCTCAAAACTATGTTTTTAAAAACGGTACTCACGATTCTTCGAGATCTACTCAATCGATCTTGATGAAATTTAGACAAGTCTTTATGATATAATTTACAAGGTCTTGAACGAAAGATTTGTTTTTTTTCAATTACAACTATTTAGAAAAAAAAAAAATTCCCCGAAATTTTAGCCAAATTTTCAATTTTTTTGTAAAAACTTCTGCCAAAAATCCAATTTTCATTTTTTTTTCTTCCGTTTAATAAGTTTAATTAGTAATAAGTTTGAATAAAATATTTCATTTTTTAATCTCTTAGTTTAAGAATTTTTCTACTTAAATAAAAAAGATGAAGTTCTTCGAAATTATTTACTTGATTGAAGTAAATTTTTTTTCTGTGTATTATTTCTTAAACGTTTGATTACAAAAAATTAGCATTTAAAATCAATACTAGAGTTGTAAAATTTAATTGATTAAATTGAATTAAATAACAATTAATAGCAATAGCACTTGTTTAATTTTTTGTGTTATTTTTTTTTTTGTTGAACATCAGCACCAACAAAAGCGGACCGTCATGAAACGACGACATTAACAGCAGTAAGTATTGGACTTAGATGTACAAACGATCTGGAGTGTCGGATGGCGGACACACACTCGCGGTGCATAGACGGCGTGTGTGACTGTGCGATTCGTGGAAACGGAAGCTTACCATGCGGCGCAACAAGAACAGGATGTCCAGTTGGTACATTTCAGTGCCGTGGGTCTGGTACTTGCATCAGTTGGTTCTTTGTCTGCGATGGTAGGCCCGATTGTGGTGACGGTTCTGACGAGGAATGCGCCAGTGATCAATGTCCAAATCAAGCGTTCGCTTGTAAGAAGAGCAAAGTATGTATTTCAAAGGCTGGACAGTGCGATGGCAGAATCGATTGTCCTAATGGAGAAGACGAGGAGGGCTGCAAAAATCGACGACGTTAGTCTTTACTTTTACTTTTATTTTTTAATTCATTTTTATTATTTTTTTAATTATTTTTTATTTGTCATTTTTTAGGATGCCCGGAAGGAAGCTTTCGTTGCAATAATGGACAATGTCTTCCTGCGTATGAATTTTGCAATGCAGTAGTGTCGTGTCGAGACGGGAGTGACGAGCCACGTGGTGCCTGTCGCACTCGTTACCGTGGACATCTTTTAGCAAGAAACTGTCCTTTTAGATGTGCTAATGGCCAGTGTAGGTCTGATGCCATTACTTGTAGTGGACGTGACGGATGCGGTGATAATTCCGATGAAATTAATTGCTCTGTCTGCAGTAAGTATTTTTATGGCTATTTTAATACTTTTGTTTTATTTACAATTAAATTATTTGCAGTTAAACCGATATAAATATGGTATTGATCGGGAGACAATAAATATTTTACTGAATCAAATTAAAATTTTTTTAATTACAAGGAAAATTTAATTAAGTCAAGTTACTTTATAAGACAATTAAGAAATTTTTATTTAAACAATAATTAAAGTTCAAATTTATTTTGTGAAATATTATAACAAATTTATGATTTTTTTTTTTTTGACAAAAATTTCCTTTTTCTCATTTTTTTCTAATAAATAAAAATAATTTATAATTAGAAAAAAAAATTCATAATAATACTTTGTTCAATCAATTATTCTTAACGCTTGATTAGTGAAAAATTACAAAGTAAATAAAATCAGAATTTTAATCTTTATACTATCGGTTTATAGGCCGTAAAAGTAATTACTTTTCATAGTTAAATTTATAATTAAAAGGAAGTCTTGTTATCTTCCAAGCAAGAAATCAGTGAGTAACAGTAAAGCTTTCAAATTAAAGATCTAAAAATGAAATTAATATTAAATGTGAAAAAAATTTTTTCACAGAAAAATAATAGATGATAGTCTTCTCCTAAAAAGTCTGATAATATACCAGATGTATTTATCAATTTAATTTATGTTAAAATTTATTCATTACAATAACTATAATCGATAATTATTTTTTTTTCAGGATGTCCAGCAGTCGCATAAGCTCAAAAATAAATAGATTATTTATTTTTTCATTATCACGACATATTGCGAGCAAACAAAATGTTTTTTTTTTTCTTCATAAAAATAAATTATAATTTGGTAAATAAGTATATGTGCAATTGGCACGTATGACCAAAGAATACGCGATTCACTAAGTAGACAAAGAACTTAATAATAAAGATCCAATTAACATAATTGTATTATTAAACAATATAATAAATATAAATTAATGATATATATATATATATATATATATATATATATATATATATATATATATATATATATATATATATATTTTATCACACTAAGGACTTTTATATCTTTACAATTTATTTTTAAACCTTATAATTTTTATTTTTTATGATAAATTAAAATTAGTTAGAAGAAAATAATTTGATATTATGCAATAGTAATAAATATTAAACTTACATTTATTTTACTGTTTTCTTAGCTGATTTTTAACGATATAAATTCTGGGTATCAATTCTTGACTTTTGGCAACTTAAGCCTATAATTCATTTTTTTTTTTTTTTTTTTTTATTTATTACTGTTCATAATAATAAAATTCAATGTCTTTTACTTATCGACTGACAATAATTTTATACAATTATATTTTTAAAATATTTATAAGGCATACTTTTAAAGTAATTATTATTAATTATTTGTAGCAATGTAAGCAATGTAAAGATAATATAATTATGAAAATCAATAAAATCATTATTTATGTAAACGAAATTTTTTTTTTAATTTAACAATCAATTAAAAAAAAAAAAAAAAGCAAATAAAAATTTTACTTTAATTTTAGGTGAAAAAAAAAATTGGAGTTGATAAAAATAAATGATAAGAACTCAATTATTTTATAGGAATCAAAGGTCAGTAAAAGGTTGAGAAAAACTAGAGAAATGTAAAAATAAACAATCAATAGTTATTTATAAAATATGATTAATTTGAGTGGAGATATAAATTATGGTAGAGGGAAGTAAGCTTAATTAAAGTATATACAATGACAAAACTGCTTGAGCTAATAATATAAAGCTAGTAATGTAACCGAGATATTGCGTTGGTATAGGTGAATTATATTTAAAGTATTTAACAAGCCCAATGAAATAAATAAATATATATATATATATATAGGACATTATGTATAAAGTACGTGGTACATTCTGCATAACATCGCGTCTGCGTTCCAACGTGTACTAGTACTACCGTCAATACTTAGTCTGCTGGTGTTGACGGACAAACCTTCTGCTCTTGCTCAGAAACCACCGAAACGTCAACGTGAAAACGTGCTAATATAGTTTTATTTTTACGTATTAGTTTAAGCTCACTCGGTTACTGTTATCAAAATAATTATTATCGGCAATCGTCATTAAAAAATAAATGTTTTTGTGAAATGACCCTATTTTATGATGTGAGTGAATTTGAATTTTTTTTTTTTTTTTTTTTTAATTAGTAAAAAATATTTTACATTAAAAAGTGAAATTATAATTTACATAAATTCTTAAATTACTGAGAATAAAAAAAAATATTTATTTTGATGGAGATTGAAATATTTATACGCTGGATTAGACAGTGTTATGACTAGAGAATTATTATGTTTACTTCACTGTATTTAATAATTTTTCCGAGTACTTCAATTAGTATTTTATGTAATAAAAAAATACTTTTTAAATTATTAATTAGATAAAAAAATTTAATTCATATTTTTTATTGCTTTATTGGCAATAAAATTTGCTAATAAAAAAGTAGATCAGGAGAGCAGGTGACATTTCAATTTGAATTGATTCTAAAGGATTTCTATCTCCAGTTGGGTCCAGTTTGCATTGGTTATTTTATTGTTCATTTCCGTTGTATATTCACACGCATTTACTTGCTGAAGTACTTGAACAAATTATCATTCTAATTCTATCAGACTAGAGAGAAATTCTAAATTTATTATCAAAACTTTGTTTAATATAAAAATTAATTTTTATATTAAGTTTAATTATTTTTTACGCAATTAAGAAGTTTATTTAAATTTTTTTGAACTGAAAATTTATTTCAAACTGGAGTTAATATGTGCACTTCAAGATATATGTATCCGGTCTATATATATATACGTTATCATATGATATGATGATAAATATACTTGACAAAGTATGATTCAGTATAAAAATGAAAAATGTTTAATTTATCATTGCAAATTAATTTTCTGTTATTTGTTTTCCTTGAGTTAGATTTATTTATTCATTATTAGTAAATAAATAAATAAATTAGTCAATTAATTTCTAAGCATTTTCTTTATTCTTCATTTTTATCGGTATAGATTAAAATCAACTGAGGGTGCTAATAAATAATATTATTTGGATAATTATTTAATTATGTAATAACCATAGTAATGAAAAAGTATGAAAATATTAATAAAATAATATTTTTATCATGAAAATTCAGTGTTAGTTTATTTTATCTCATTAAATTATAATTATTTTAATTAACTCGGTTTTGTATGTCATTATTTGACGAACAAACAGTGTCTGAAAAAGAACAGAATATTTTATGCGGGAAAAAAAAGACGTTAGTACCGTGACAAATCGAGTATTATTAAATTTAATATTTTATGACGTTGAAATTAGCAGACATTTAAAAATTTTTAGATTCTTTTTGAATATCATAAAGTAGGCCTGGAAATTATTTTTAAAAAATTCCATTTATAATTTTTTTCAGAGTTTCTAAAGATAGAATTTATCAACTAAATTTTTTGTGCTATAATTTATTAGTTAAAAAATATTTTTTCAATTATCAGATGTCTCTTAATTTCAGTCTGTAAAATAAAATTAAGAAGAAAGATAAAGTGTCAAATATATCATAAGGATAAAAATACATATAGTTCTGTATTAAGGAGCGCGTTTAGATTTTCTAGTAGAATATATTAAAAAAAGTTAGAATGAAAACGGCGTTAATATAAATAAAATATAAGATTTTAGAAATTTTAGAATTTCAAAAATTTTTCAAACTATTTTTGAGTTGATTAAAATTTATATTAGTCTTATAAAAAATAATTGAAGTGTTTTATCATATTTATTTTTGTCAATAATGAACATGTAAAATTAATTGTTAACGGATAATTTAAATTTATTGTTTAAATTCGTTTATTCAGATTTCACAAGAAGTTAAAAAGATACTAGAACAAGAATCATTCAGTTACGCTTATGTCAGCGAAAAAGAAAAAAAATGCTGAAGGATGTCAAGATCTCGAGTCACAAAGAGTTACAGCACGTTTATTACTGATGATATTTAATACCTATGGTAACAGAGTTTCAAACTCACAAGAGTTTAAGAAAAAACCAATTTAAAAGTCCACGAAATGAAGAACTAAGCATAAAAAAATAGTAACATGAGGGAAGCGAAATTTTTACGTGCGATCGAGTGCCTTAAAAAAACACCTGGAATAGTTATTTTATTACTTCCGTGTCTACTTATCGTAACACTTTATTATATTTCTGGTAAATATTCACCTTTTGAAAATTACTTTCCTGAAAAGTTCTACAATCCCGAGTATGGTGAGTTTAATTTGTATTTAAAGAATACTATTATCATGAGAGCAAAATGAACTTTTGTATGGATAATACTGTAACAATAAAATTGAAAAAATTTCCAGAAATAGTGGATGGTTATCTGGTATGGAATCCCAAGTGCCATATGCTGTCGGAGAACCCGATGGACGGCAGTATATCAAAATATGTAAAAAAGAAAAAATTTGAATCATGCTCGTCAAAGCCATTGCTTAGTTCGATTGTCAAAGAAGCTGACGGTAACTTTACTCTGGTGATTGACTCAATAGTCGCCAGTAGTTACAAAAAATTTATTTGTTGTTGGTCGTCGATTATCAGAACTGAGCCTACTAAGCCTCTTACGGGGCTCTGGGATTCTCAAATCAAGTAAGATTTGTATTTTTAAAAAGCTTACATCACAATTGTATTCGTTTTTCAAAATTATTAAAAGTTTTATTTTGCTTGAAAATTTTTTGGTAACTCCAAAAAATTTTTAAGTAAATTTAAATGCGAATAAAATTGCACACAAAATAGCTTCTTACATATTCTCATGAAAAAAAAAAAAAAACTCAAGATTTGAATTGTTATGTAGAGTTTTATTGGATTGATTTATGGACTTGCAACACGATATGCTTAATTAGATAACTTTTATTGCAGTAAATCGCATTGCGCTGATTTTGATGACAGAGTTCAATTACCATATGACATTGAAACAGTAATGGTGTCATGTAGATCAAAAGATAAGCCAAAGAACAAAAAATCAAACATACTTTACGAAAACATTCATGCGATAGTGAACCCTGCAAAGTTGGTGAATCGTATGGATTTGATTGAACAAAACAACAACAAAAATAATAAATTAAGCGTTCTAGTATTAGGTATTGATAGTGTATCGAGACTTAATTTCTTAAGAAGTCTTCCTCAAACGAGTAAATACCTGCGTGAAACGGGATGGACTCACCTCGCAGGCTACAACAAAATGGGGGACAACACGTTTCCAAATTTGATGGCACTGCTCACCGGAAAGAACAGCTCGTCTGCGTACGCGGATTGCCGTCCTCGAGAAGCGTACGGTTTGGACAACTGCCCGTTTCTGTGGTACGCCTTTCAACGCGCCGGGTACGTGACAGCCTACGGAGAAGACGACAGCACCCTCAGTACTTTTAATTATTTAAAGACGGGATTTGTCGATCCGCCAACAAATTACTACCTTCGGCCTTATGTGGTGGCTGCTGAAAAATTTTTGAAAGTCAAACACAAATTTGGTTCGGAGTATTGCACAGGACCAGAATTGGCTGTTGATAGAATTTTCAATTACGCGTTAGATTTTGCAGTCACATTTTTGGACAGGCCATACTTTGGTTTCTTTTGGACCAATTCAGTGACTCACAATGACATGAACGGAGCCTCGTCGCTAGACTCTCATCTGCTGGACCAGTTGGAGTATCTCGAGCGACACGGTGTCTTCAATAATACTCTGGTGATTCTTCTCAGCGATCACGGAATGCGTTGGGGCGAAATCAGAAACACTTTTGTTGGTTGGTACGAAGAGAGACTTCCTTTTTTGTATCTTCGAGTTCCAGATTCATTGAAGAACTCGAGCAATATCGAAAACTTGGACATTATTCAGGCGCTAAAGATAAACGAGCACCGGTTAACTTCACCGTTTGATTTACACGAGACCCTGAGGGACATCTTGGCTCGTGCTGGAGGAAAATCTAATTCCAGTTCTGGGTGTCCCACATGCCAAAGCCTCTTCAAACCTGTACCGTATGAACGTGGATGCGAAGACGCCGGAGTTTCACCTCACTGGTGTACTTGTACAGCCTTCAATCCTCAGCCTCCAGACGGAAAAATTGCCCAACAAGGCGCAAAAACTTTTCTTTCGTACATCGAAAGTGTGATTAAGGATTACAAGAATGAAAAAGGAAAGCGCATGTGTGCTAAATTAAAGGTCAAAAAAATTCATAGGGTCAACCAGATTGTTCATTTGAACAATACGAACAGCACACTAGAGACTGATGACACCGAAAAATATTTTTATTTGATTGAACTGAGCCCAGGAGGCGGGATGTTTGAAACAACGGTATTATTTAATAAAAATGGTGATTCTAAAATGACTGAAGAAGAAGTCAGTCGTATTAACTCGTATGCCAAGGATTCTAAGTGCTTAGAAAATGGTTACAAAAAATATTGTTACTGTATTAATTAATTATTAATAAATTAGTTATTAATGTAAAAAAATTAATTGTATCTAAAAACAATAACAGTTGTGTATATTTGTAAGAATACTTTATACAAGATTCTCAGTGCCGATAAATTATAGAAAAAAAAATTATATATATAAATATACATTTAAAAGCAATAAAGTATGTGACAATATATAATTTTTTTAATAAGTAATTGTCATATGTTTAAAATAATATTTTACTTTATCCACAGTATTAATTATTTTTACTATTAAAATATTGATTAATAATATTGTAAATGAAGAAATAAAATTTCTGCTGCTTACTTTAAATTCTTAATTACAGCTTTTTATAATTAGCAATCCCCAAATATTTATACTTTATAATTTTATGCATGTAAACATTGTTATCTTTTTGTTGGAATTTTCATTTGTTTTAATCCGATAACGATGCTTGTAAGGAGGAATTAGTTGTCATTTAATTCCCGAAATGATTAAGGCGTTATTAAGCAAGTGGTGTTCCATATGGAAGGTAGCAAAATGTTTAACATTTTAAGAGTCGTGTTTAATTATTACAAGAAAAATTTTAAGTCTATTAGTTTTTTGGTTTTATGTTTTTACTTTGTATTTTTTGTTTATTTTAAACTTTTTGTGATAAATAGCGATTTTGACGGGGAATTTAATAGTGTAAACAATAATGGACTTTTTGAGAGGGTTGAAGTTGAAGTTAAGAGTAATAATTTTCGAGAGAAAGGGATTTTGGGAAAATTTTATGGTGTTAGAGTAAGTAATAACAGTATTAAAGGAGTAGAAGAAAAAGATGAATATGAAGGAGGAGGAAGTGAAGATGAAAGTAAGTCCAATGATAATGAAGTCAATAATATATTTAAAAAAGAAGAAATTAATAAAATCAAATTTAGTGATTTTGTAAAAGAAAATATATTAAAAAAGAAGAAAGAAGAAGAAAATAAAAATGAATTTGATGATTTTGAAGATAAAAATATAATTGAGAAGGAAGATAAAAAAGAAAAAATAAATGAAAATAATTACATTGTATCAAACTCAAAATGCCGTCTATTAGATCAAAATCCTTGGGATGAAAGTATTAAAAAATATATTGAGCCGCGAGAATTTGAATCATGCGCATCGACTAATCCACTACTCAGTTCAATTAGCCGAGGTATTGATGGAAATTTCAGTATCGTTATTAATGAAGAAATAGCCGATGACTATTACAATGGTTTGATAAATTGCTGTTGGTCTTCAATTGTCCAAATCAAAGTAAAAAAACCTACAGTTAATAACAACGTCGAATTCAAGTTAGTAATGAAATAATTAAATTAACATATTTTTTTTTTTTTTAATTAAATTTTACTTATTTAATAATTTAATTTTTTCATCAGCATATCAGAGTGTCAAGATTTCAAGGATCAGGTCCAAATACCAGCGGATGTAAAATTAGTCAAAGTAGTTTGTCGATCATTCGAAAACTTAAACAAAAAGATATTCACGCCTGATTATCAAAATATTCATGTTGTATTAAATTCTACCGAATTTAAGAGTCGTTTTGAAGATGACACTCTCAATGATAAAAATGAGAATAAAAAAATAAGCGTCCTCATGTTGGGGATTGAAAGTTTGTCGCGTTTGAATTTCATTCGCAGTTTTCCAAAAACAGAAAAATTTCTACGAAATACAGGATGGACTTCTCTGGATGGTTACAACAAAATTGGTGAGAGTTCATCTTCAAACATAATGGCCGTCTTATCGGGTCTCAATGCTTCGTCCAGTAGTTTATACTATAAATCAGAAGGGCAGGGTGACCTGGACGATTTTCCATTCATCTGGAAAGATTTTAAACAAGCTGGTTATGTTACAGCTTTTGGAGAAGATATGGGTAACTCTAACACGTTTAATTTTGAACAAACAGGATTCATTGATCCTCAGACAGATTACTATTCTCGGCCTTACATCGTTGCGACAGAAAAATTTTTGAAACGAAATAATAAGAATAATAATAAATATTGCACTGGACCAGAATTGGCTGTTGATAGAATTTTAAATTACGCGTTAGATTTTGCAGTCACATTTTTAAACAAACCGTATTTTGGTTTTTTCTGGAGCAATTCGGTGACGCATAATGACATCAACGCAGCATTGTCGCTGGACTCGCATCTGGTGGAAAAGTTGGAGTCTTTTGAACAACACGGTGTCTTCAACAACACTCTGGTGATTCTTTTCAGTGACCAAGGAACGCATTGGGGCGAAATCAGAAACACTTCTGTCGGTTGGTACGAAGAGAGGCTGCCTTTTGTGTACCTTCGAGTTCCAGAAAGTTTCAAAAATTTGAACAATAACTACAAATACAACACTCAAGACATTATTCAGGCGTTAAAAATAAACGAACGTCGATTGACTTCTCCCTACGACTTGCACGAAACACTCATAGATATTTTGGAACGCGCGGGAGGCAAATCAAGTTACAGATCTGATTGTTCTACCTACCAAAGTCTCTTAAAATTTGTTCCGTACGAAAGAGGATGTGAGGACGTAGGAGTGTCGCCTCACTGGTGTGCTTGTTCAGAGTTCACTTCGCACTCATCTAGGAGTGAAATCGCAATAAAGGGCGCCCAAAATTTCTTGTCGTACGTCGAAGAAATTGTCAAAGACTACGAAGATGAGGACGGAAGATTATGCGCCAAATTGGAGCTCAAAAAAATTAATCGATTTGATGAAATCCGTTTGAAAAATAATAATACGGGTATTAGGAAATTTTTCTATCAAATTGAAGTTACGCCTGGCAATGCGGTGTATGAAGTTACCATGGATTTGGATGAAAATAAAAATTTTAAAGTTTCGGAACATGAAATAAGTAGAATTAATTCTTATAAACATGTTGCTGACTGTATTTCTGTTATTAGTCATAAAAAATACTGTTATTGTTCTAATTTACTTCAATCGAATATGTAAAATAATTTTTCATTGTAATTTATTTAATAAATTATTATTATTTAATTTATATATTAGAACTAAAAATTATATAAGATAAAAAAATCGTGTAAAAAATAATTAAGTATAGAAAATAAGAAATAAATATTTTAAAGTGGAATATTTAAATAAATTTTTCATAAAATAAATTTCACGTGTGAAATTTAATAAAAATTATAAGTGAAAATTTTTAAAAGCATTTTTTTATTGTAATTTATTTGTTATTAAAATTTTAAAAATTGACAGTTGTCAGCTAACTTCAGTGTCATATTATTATACTATGACATTTAATTTAGCTGTCACAATTTTTTAATTATCTTTAAGAAAAAATTTATTGTAAAAAATTATTTTTAAAAAATTGCATTTTTAATTTATTAAAATTCCTACAAGTTCATTTTTTTAATAATTTTTTTTTCATAATTTATTCATTAAAGAAAATTAAAAAATTGTCAAGTAACAGCTAAATTTAATGAAAATAAATTTAGCAGATATTTAATAATTTTTAGAATTTTTTTTAACAAATAAATTATAGCAAAAAAAATTGATATTTAGAAATTAAAAAAAATTAAAAATCCAATTTTTTTAAAATAATTATTTTGTTAAATAAAATTTAAAAATTCTCTAATGACTGCTAATTTTAATGTCATTTAAATTTAACGTCATTATTATACTTAGTTTTAATTTCAAAAAAGCCCGCCAAAGGCCGGCGATAAAAAAAAATTCCAACGGCGCTAAAACCGCAACAAGCTAGCTCTGCACTTACCACGCAAGCCAAGCTCACACATATTTCACAGCGGGCACGATATATAGATATATTGATATACATATTACCCTTCTGTACCCACCTCATACTCATACTGTTTTATTGTCAGTGGAATAGCTCTGGCGATGAATGGCCGCCTCGTTCAGTGTGGTCCGACAATTCTCTTTTATTGTAATTCATTTTTTTAATAATTGATTATACACATCCCCAAGACATCTCGCCGTCTCATTAAAATCGGTAAGTGCCAATTATCACCATCCTTACGCCATAAAAAACCCGCCCACACAAACTGCTCCACTAAATATCAACTCAACAAATTAATAATTAATATACAATACATATATTTTTATATACATATATATATATATATATATATATATATATATATATATATATATATATATATATATATATATATATATATATATATATATATATATATATATATGTAAAGGTATATTATATGTATACTACTCACACAAATTCGTGGATACTGTGCTGCTGCTGCTTCTGCTACTGCTCAGCACGTATTCCAAAACGTGCTCTATTATCATTGCACGCCCGGTCAGTCGTTACTATCCTTATTAAATACCCACATTAACACTTTTTTAATTAATTTATATACTCATAATTACATCCAGGTATTTAATATTTTACTTTTAATATTATTCTCCGTGACGTGTCGTGGATATTATTCATGCATTGCTTCAAATTCACAATGGCTATTTTTTTTACTAAAATTATTTTCAACCACGTTAATTAAAATTTTTAATCACTCCAATAAAAATATTTATTGTAAAACAAATTTAAAAAAAAAAAAAAAAAAATAATAATACTTACATTTTTATGGTGAAATTTTCTTTATATTTAATATTTTGCACACATATATATATATATATATATATATATATATATACACAAACATATATATACCTAAAGTTCTTGAGTTACCCCAAGCGTATCAATTACACCGTTTTTAAAATGAATTTTTTTTACAATTTATAAAATTATCAATAAGTGAAATTTGATGTTTAAATTATTATAATTATTAAATTGAAAAAATGTTGAATTAAAATTTTTAATATTAAGAATTTGTTATTTTTTTTTTTTTTTTTTAAATAGGGTTGGTGTTATTAACCGCACAGTGGACAAATTATTGGTGTTGGACATTTAAAATAAAAGAGTAAATAAAAATAATAACAACAAAACATAAAATGGATAAGACGACGGATGGACTCCATCAAGAACGCAACAATGGAGCCGAAGATGTCACTATGACATTAGTTAACAGCGATGAGAGAGTCGCTATTCTCGATGCAGGTGCCCAATATGGGAAGGTAATTGATCGCAAAGTACGAGAGTTGAATGTACAATGCGAAATATTGCCATTGGATACTCCAGCATTTACCCTTAAAGAAAAGGGATACAAGTAATTATTTATTAATCACTTATAAATATTTTTGTTTCTATTTTGTATTATTAATAATGATTAATTATTTAAATAGGGCTATTATCATTTCCGGAGGACCCAGTTCTGTTTACGCAGAAGATGCACCGAGATATGACGGTGATATTTTCCGAATAGGTATTCCAGTACTGGGCATATGCTACGGGATGCAAATGATGAATAAGGAATTTGGAGGCACAGTTCAGAGGAAAGAAGGCCGTGAAGATGGACAATTTTCCATAGAAGTTGACTCCAAGTGTCTTCTATTCAAGTAATTGCTTTTTATTTCTAAGTCCACCACTTATAATCGTATCACTTACAGAATAACTAATAAAAGTGTTAATTATTTTCAACAGAGGCTTAGAAAAAGATCAGTTAGTTTTATTAACCCACGGAGATAGTATCGATAGGGTTGCTGATTGTTTTCGCACTACGGCAAAATCAACAAACTTTATCGTTGGAATATCCAGCGATAAGATGAATTTGTACGGGGTACAATTTCATCCTGAAGTTGATTTAACGACAAACGGAAAACAAATTCTACATAACTTTTTGTTTGGTGTTGCTGGGTTAACGGGCAACTTTACGATGCATGACCGGGAGTCACAGTGCATCCAGTATATTAAAGATACTGTTGGTAACAATAAAGTACTGGTGAGTTAAATTATTTTCACCAATAGTAAATTTATGATGATAAGTATTTAGACTGCATACGAAAATGTTCCAACTCTAGATACATAATTAAGAAATCACCTTTTATCTTGTGAAATATTGACATTTTTAAAGATATAAGCTCATTCCGACATTATACTCATCAAGACCTTTAATTAATCAAGACATTTAAGTACCCACATAAATTTTTCATATATTTATATATATTATATATATGTATATATGAAAAATATATCAAAATGCATGTGGGTACTCAAATGAAAGCCCTTGATGAATGTAACATCGGGATGAGCTTATATCTTTAAAAACGTCAATAGTTTAGAAAGTACAGTGCAATTTAACTAAAGTCATTTAACAAAAAAAAAATTTTATTTATTTACAATTCACAAGTCTTGGCAGTCACACAGTGACTGCAGGATTTGCTAGTCTGTTATAAATGACTAAAATTTGAAAATGAGTTATTGTTATTTAAATAATTAAATTTAAATTATTACAGTTGCTTGTAAGCGGAGGAGTTGATTCAACAGTATGCGCGGCATTATTACATAAAGCATTGAGTAAAGAGCAAGTAATACCTTTACATATTAATAATGGATTTATGCGCAAAGGCGAGACACCCTTTGTTGAACAGAGTCTAGCCGAATTGGGAGTAAAGTTGCGTGTTATAAATGCAACTTACAATTTTATGGAAGGTACTACTTCAGTGCCTCTTGATCATGTATCACCGACAAACATTGCCAATAACAAGGGCATAGGCGTCATGGCTATTGGCCCAAGAATTAGAATAACTAAAATGCTGTGTCAGACAACAAGCCCCGAGGAAAAACGTAAAATAATCGGTGATGTGTTTGTCCGCGTTGCCAACGACGCAATGACGGAAATGGGATTGAAGCCTGAGCAAGTTTTTCTAGGACAGGGTACGCTGAGGCCCGACCTTATTGAAAGTGCCAGCGCACTTGCCAGTGGTATGTTTTTTTTTTTTTCTACTAATTAACAATACTGAGTTAATTATTTATAATTAATTTTTCTTATTTATTTAATTAGGTAAAGCCGATGCTATTAAAACACATCACAATGACAGTGAACTTGTGAGAGCTTTAAGGTCTCAAGGACGAGTTGTTGAACCGCTTAAAGATTTTCACAAAGATGAAGTAAGACAAATTGGATGTGATCTAGGATTACCAGCCTCTCTGGTTCAACGACATCCGTTTCCTGGTCCTGGTTTAGCAATACGTATTCTATGTGCTGATGAACCGTATATGGATAAAGATTTTTCCGAAACTCAGGTAATATTTTTTAAAAATTCATTCTTTAATAGCCAATTATAATTTATCAATTCATTGATATTTATCACAAATTATAATTCATTGATATTTATGTTAATGTCATGATAATAAATATTTTTTATCGTATTTCAACATAATTATATTTCAAATTTCGTTCTCGAGATCACTAGGTAGTACCGTCTTTGTACGCATATTCACATCACAAAGTTCAACTGTAAAAACAAATATAAAGCGTTTCCCAGGTAACCGACTTATTTATCCTCATTACGTTTTTTGTGCGCTGTAAAGTGAACATCACATTTAAACATCTAATTAATTTAATTATTTTATTTAAAATAATTTATTCAGTTGACTATTTATAAAAAAAAAAAAAAAAATTAGTTTTTATCTAATTTAAAAATGAGTAACAAACGTCAAGCTTTTAATAACTCTGATTTAGAGTTACTTCAAAAGAAATTGAAACTCTACCAAGAGCTTTTCAATTTAGAAAATAAAAATCAACCATTGGAAGATTTAGTTAAAAATCAACCTGACAATGTTTCTGAGGGTGAATAATTATTTATTATTATTTTATTTTCTACTTGGGCAACCAAAATTAAATTTTTAATTTTGTTGTACCTTTTTTTTTTTCGACTGGGTTAGAGTTAAAATACAGAGTTAGAATTTATTTAAAAATTATTTTTACTCTTTGCGTCAAGAGAAATTATTTATTGTTTCTACTTGATAGCTTCTCTTAACCTAGATCTTATGGTCTTGCAGACTCAAGTGATGACGACACTTCTAAAAGTGACATTGACTTGGAACCGGAAATTGATCCTTCCCTTAATAATGATCCCAAGGCATCAGTCGGGCTGCAAGATTCAAAGGCTCCTGAAGCTTCTACCCTCAGTGAACCTGTCCTTCAAATGTTGGGTTCTGAAAAAAGATCCTTGAAGGACAAAAGTTTCAATTTTCATCCGGAACTTGTATCATGCTAGAAAGAGATCCTCTCATCAGGCATGAACAAGGAAGATAAGTCGAAAATGGATAACAAATACCCTAACAAAGGTAATTGTCCTCTCGTTGCTCCGATTCTCAACCCGGAGATGCTTCCGTTACTTAATAAGACGTCCAAATCGCGTGATAAATACTTGGCTAATCACCAAGATTTATGTGGAAAAAGTTTAGTTGCTCTTGGCACAGCTATTTGTCAGATCTTCAATGACAAAGAAGAGCCTTTAGATAAACAAGACCTTTTACAACTTCTTTGCGATTTCAGCTCCATGATGTGTGAGCTAATGTTTCAATTGACTAAATCAAAACGTGCTCAATTATACCCTTGTGTAGATGAAAAAAGAAAATCTATATTGGAAGATTCACCCACAGACCAATTCTTGTTTGGTGAAAACTTAGCTAAAAAAATCAAGTCTGCTGTCGTAATAGAAAAAACTGGTCTTTCTATTAAAAATCAGAATTCTAAAAAGGAATTTTCAAAATCTAAAACTTATTTAAACTGGAAGAGCCCGTCTGCTCCACGCTCCAACCAGACGGGCTACAATCGTTCTTCATTCATGAGGAAATCAAATGCCTTCAAGTACAATCATTCGACGACTCGATCCCGCTCAGAGAACCAACCCCCTCTTGCTCTACAAAACCAGACTCAGAACAAAAAGTAAAGGTGAGTCCTGTCGCTGGTCGCCTGAAATACTTCATACATGAATGGTCCAAAATCACAGCTGACCCTTTAATCATTGAAACTATTTCTGGATATAAAATTCCATTCGTTTCTGCTCCAACTCAGTCGTCAAAACCTCTTAATAGTCATCTTTCAGTAGAAGATCATGTCCTTATTCAGAAAGAAGTGGATGATCTTTTGACTATGGGGGCTATTCAGGAGTGTTATGAGGAAGATGGCGAATTTTTATCTAGCATTTTTCTTGTTCCTAAAAAAAATAAAAAAATGAGATTTATTCTTAACCTGAAAAAATTAAATACATTCATAAAGACTTCTCATTTTAAAATGGAAGATTATCGAACAATTTTAAAATTAATATCTAGAGATTGTTTCATGGCCAATTTTGACCTACAAGATGTTTATTTTATGATTCCAGTACATAATGAATATTGGAAATATTTAAGATTCTTTTTTAATAATCATCTCTATGAATTTATTTGTTTACCTTTTGGATTGAGTACAGCCCCATGGATTTTTACAAAAGTTTGTAAACCTATTATTAGTCATTTAAGAAGCTTACAGTTGTCATCAGTAGTTTATCTTGATGATTGGTGGATGGTAGGTGACTCATTTGAATCATGTCAAAAAAATATAAACATTTCAAAAAATTTTTTAGAGTCATTAGGATTTATAATAAATAAGTCTAAGAGTAATCTCATCCCATCTACATTATGTAAATTTCTAGGTTTTTTATTTGATTCACATCAAATGACAATTGCTCTAACAGACGAAAAAAGATCCAATATTTATGATTTAATTTAAAAATTTTAAAATCTCTCCTTTTGTACAATTAGAGAGTTTTCTCAATTTGTTGGTAATATTACGGCAGCTTGTCCAGCTGTTAACTATGGTTGGGTTCATTCAAAAGCATTCGAACAACAGCGTTACTTAGCTCTTAATAATTCTAACAATGATTATGATCAAAATATGCCTATTTCTTCTCATTTAATTAAAGAATTCGATTGGTGGTCTAATAATATATTTATATCAAAATGCCCTATTAGAAATTCCAACTTTAAAATAACTATTTACTCGGATGCATCATCAACAGGCTGGGGAGCTTCTTGTCATGGACAAATAGCTTATGGACACTGGAACTCGAGAGAAAAATCCTATCATATTAATTATTTAGAACTTTTAGCATCATTTAACAGATCAGGCTTGTGGGATTTTAGTAGTTCCAAATTGGAGTGGTCAGCCATGGTACCCTTTATGGTTATCTTTACTAGAATCAAAACCAATTATTTTCCAACCAGATGCTAATCTTCTTCTTTCTCCTTGTAGAACAATTCAACATCCTTTAGCCTCGAAGCTATCCCTGATGGCAGCTCGACTATCCAACAGGCATTTCTAAGAAAAGGTTTAAGTAATGACTTTGTTAACATTTTGGTGAAATCTATTTCTGCTACAACACTTAAACAATACTCCAAACCAATAAGAGATTGGACATCTTACTGTATATCTGAAAATATTGACATTTTTAACCCAAATGAAGAAAAGGTTGTAGAATATTTAACATCAAAATTTAATAATGGAGTTCTAAGTATAGTTCTTTAAATACTATCCGCTCTGCTTTATCATTAATATGTGATAAAGATTTAGGAAAAAATTTTTTAATATCGAGACTATTGAAAGGTGCTTATAATATTCAACCTACTAGACCCAAATATGATAGGATTTATAGTTTAGATCCTGTTCTCGAAAAATTAGAAAATCTAAACCCACTTAATAATCTTAATTTACACCAATTAACAAAAAAATTAGTTGTTTTACTTGCAATAGTTTCTGCACATCGGGTCCAAACGATTTTTTTAATTAAAAGATCTAATATTCATAAAAGAAATGATGGCTATGAAATTGAAATTCCTGATAGGATTAAATCCTCTCGACAGGGTGCATTTCAGCCCCTTCTGATTATCCCAAAATTTAGTAATATTAACTTATGCGTAGCTTCGACATTACAACATTACCTAACTGTCACATCTACTATTGTAAATAACAATGACTGTCTTTTTCTAACAATTAAAAAACCTTATAAAAAAGCATCAAAAGATACAATCAGTAGACGGATAAGATCCTTTTTAACTGAATGTGAAGTTGGTGAAAACTATACTTCTCACAGTCTTAGACATGCGTCTACTTCAACTGCCTTAAGCAAAGGAGTTGATATAAATATTATTAAAAGTCTTGCAGGATGGTCTAATAAATCAAAAGTCTTTGAAAAATTTTATAACAGACCTATAATTAACAATAAGATCACGTTTGCGTCATCAATATTGTCTTAAGATTACTTATTATCTAACCATTTGTTTTACTTAATTTAAAAAAAAAAAAAAAAAAATATACCTTTTCAAAATTTCAATTTGTTATCATTAATTTAATTGTTCATTATTACTAATAAAAAAAAAAATTTTATTTTCTTTTAATTGAACTTTACTGTTCCTTATTTAATATTTTACTTACATGCTACAGCTCTGAACATCTACCTAGTGATCTCGAGAACGAAATTTGAAATATAATTATGTAATCGAGCGAGGTCGCCGAAGGCGACCGAAACTCGATTATAATTATATTGATGATTTCGTTCGAAGAGATCACTCCCACCCATCTTTCACCCTCCCAGTGATCTCTTCAAATAAAGCTTTAGCTAAACTGTAATGAGGATAAATAAGTCGGTTACCTGGGAAACGCTTTATATTTGTTTTTACAGTTGAACTTTGTGATGTGAATATGCGTACAAAGACGGTACTACCTAGTGATCTCTTCGAACGAAATCATCAATATAATTATAATCGAGCTTCGGTCGCCTTCGGCGACCTCGCTCGATTACATAATTATCAAAGGCTAAAAGTTTAAAGTGATAATAAAATTGAATATATTTATTTTGATCTAATTAAGCTTTATTTAGATCTGTAAACAAATTTTTTTTTATTTAGGTAATCGTAAAAATAATGGCTGAATATGAGCAAATGCTCCAAAAAAAACATGCACTATTAAATCGTGTTGAAAGTGCAACAAGTGAATCTGAACGACAACATTTACGAAGAGTATCCAGTGAAAATCACATTGCTGCGACATTGTTACCAATACGTAGCGTTGGAGTACAAGTAAATATTTTATTAATACTTTCCTTGTAGGTAATAAGAAATAAGCATGAAGAAAATTTTTAAATGTTGATTTTATTTTCCAAAGGGCGACCGAAGAAGTTATAGTTACGTTGTTGGACTGTCGTGTCAGGGAGCTGAGCCAGATAAGGAACTGCCATTAGAGAATGTAGTCTGGGAAGGTTTATTATTCCTAGCAAGACTGATCCCTCGCGTGTGTCACAACGTGAATCGTATTTGTTATATATTTGGGCCGATAGTTCAGCATCCAATAACAGACATAACACCAACGCATCTCACCTCAAACGTTATCTCGACACTCCGACAAGCCGATCATTTGGCTAATCAAGTACTAGTGTCAAATAACTGTATAAATGCTATCAGTCAGATGCCAGTTGTATTGATTCCTGTACATTTTGATCGAGATGCTGCATCTCGGGTGCCTTCATGTCAACGTTCTGTTGTACTTAGGCCTTTCTGTTCAAGTGATTTTATGACTGGTACACCGGCTATACCCGGCAATCAATTGCCAATACATGTAAGCATTATTTTTTATATTTTAATTATTATCATATCGTAAGGAAGTCCTTTCGTTCCAGTTGAGTCACAACTATTGAATAAAAATTAATTTTATGCATAATCTAATATTATTTATTTAACATTGATAGCGAAAGGATCTTCTTAACAATTGAATATTTTATACTTGAGTTAATCTATAATTAATTTCTGTTTAAACAGGTTATTAAAAAAATGATTGCCGAAATTTCAACAGTACCAGGGATATCACGCGTTCTTTACGATTTATCATCAAAACCACCTGGTACCACCGAATGGGAGTAATAGACACTTACTTTTCGACTCACTCCTTTATATTTTTTCACCACCCGTTTGCGCGTAACGAATCAGATATAAAGCAAAAAAAAAAAAACTATATTTAAAAAAAAAAACTAAAAAATTATATCTATTAAAGAAAAGAAAAAAGTTTTACGAATCGATACGTTTATGAAATTATTACTGATTTATATATATGGAGATATTATGAGTTAAAGGGAGTTTATATAGTTATACCATAACTGAATTACGCACTGCTCCTTTTGCTACGTTTAATTATATATACATAAATGAATGAAAAATAACTAAAAACCAACACGCATGATTTGTCATTACATGTAAAGAAAAATCAAATGGTGGTATTGTGTACATTAAGGTCGAAGGTAAGTATCATGTTTGCTTGTAAATATGTTTCTATTAGGTCAATTGTATAAAATAATAATTTATTCAAAACAAGAGTTAAAAAATATAAAAATAATGATTTAAAATAAAGGTAATAACAATAACAAATTTACGTCACACACAAACACACACACACACTCACTATCATATATAATAAATATAAATATAGCATGATCGATTAATTAATAAGTTAATAAATCAATCACTTTTTGCATTCGCGGCGGTTACATCTTATCGATGGTAATAATAAATTACTATTGTACTCTATTTGCATATAATGTTGAACGTGCTCAACAGTTTTCCTATATGTTTCATGCCAAACGCAACTTCCACTTTTGGTCATACATCTAAAACAAACAAACATGTAGTTATTATTATTATTATTGATTAATTAGTTATTATTATTATTATTATTATTATTATTATTATTATTATTATTAATGTAATTTTTATTATCATGATACCACTTTTGTTTATTACAAACGACTTTAAAGAAGTAAATGAAAAAAAATCCTATTACATTTTCGTGTTATTTTTTAATTTATGTTTTTATTTAAATTAATTAAATACTTTATTTATACGTAATGTTTTTAATTTTTATATACATAATTACCTGTACATTGTTTTCATTAATATATGCAAGTCTTCAATACGTTTTTCAATTGGGAGCATACTAAGAAATGTAGCTATCGATAATATATCTATTTCATTAGCATATGGCGAGTTTAAAATCCATGCTTGTAAATGATTTTTTACCTTAAAGAAAAAATTAAAAATTAATTAAAGTTAAGAAATGAGTTGATTATTAATTAAATAATATAATAAAATTAAACATTAAATAATTTTTTATTCGATAATTGAATAATAAATTACCTGAAGCAATGGAAGACTAAATAAATAATTTACTAAATTATTCAACATCTCTTGATGTTCATATGACTTGACACTGCGACCACGGAATACTGATTGATGAGACTTGATAGCTTCACGTCTATCATTAACTCTAATTTCATTAGACGATATATTTATTTCATTTTCTAAAAAGCTTCTGCGTTTTATCATTAAATTTTTTTCATCAAGATTACTATTCTGACCATTTATTTTAACTTCTTTGGCTTTAGATACAATTTTATTATTTTGAATGTTACTATTATTAGTCTTTACACTATTACTATTATTGCTGTGAAGAATACATTTTTTAGGCTTGCGACCACGCTTAGGTTTTACCTCATTGTTTGCGTGAATCGAAATCGGCAACTGAATTTGCTCATTACAATTTTTCTTGCGTTCTTTTTCTCTTTTCTTGCTGAGACAGTACATCTTGACGTCTTGTTTCATGTCTTCAGACAGTGCTGCAAGAAACTCGGGATCAACTTGCGAAAAAGTAACACTAGTTTCATCAATTAATCTCCTTTGATTACTTTCAACCAATATCTTTTTATTTCCACCGTCTTGAGCTATTCCACTCACTCCAGCTTCCGCTTCATCCTGCCCATTACTCGACTTATAATGATTCATTATCTCATTTCTTATATCATCTGGCAGTTCAATCAGCACCTGCATATCAAGCTCTTGTACCTCCGGTAATTTTGTTTTACTAAATTTACCAGGTTTTACCTGTTTAAAATAATTTTTGTCTATTTCTTGAACTGATTTTTTTTTAACAATCGGCTTAGTTGCCAGAATTTCATTTCTTATGTCTTCCGGTAATTCTGTTAATACTGATTCATCAATCCCTTGTGATCCTTGCACTAAAATTTTATTTTTATCCTCAACGTCAGCTTCAACTGTAGGTTTATTATTTACTTCTACATTACACAACGTTTTCATTAATTTTACATCATTCTCATTATTCTTACCATCCACCGAAGTGCCAGGTTCAATTTTATGGTAGTTTAATATCTCCATTTTAATATCCTCAGGTAATTCATTCAACACAGCCTTATCAATTTCCGTAGAAGTTGGAAAATTATCAACTGGTTTAAAATTTTTAACATTCGGTTTTGTTGCTGTAAAAAATGCCTTTAAACCTTGTGGCTTGACTTTATTTTTTTTACTAACATCTTTAATATTTTTATCAATAATATTTACAGAATTCTGACACTTATTCCCAACATCAGGACATCTATCAGTTTCTTTAGAATTTCCCCGAAAATTTTTATCTTCCTTATCTTGATTACCAGACTGCTTAGCTTTAGCAATAAATTTCATCATATAAGTATCAGCGTTTTTTTTCAACATCTCCAGTCTCGATATCTGAATCCCAATACCTCGTATATCATCAGCCGGCTGCTGCATAACTTCCCACAGCCCCAATACCTCTCTGGTGACAACAACCTCATCATCAACAGCAGAAATGAAATTTTTAGACTTAGTAAAATTATCACAAATTCCGTGACCCATAAATTTAGCTGTTTCTTTCGGGGCATTCTTGGCTCTCACCATCAATTTTAACGTAATGCATCGTCCTTTCGCATTGATCCTCGATAATCTTGTGCAAACTTCTTGAGACAATTTTTTTAAAAACTCTCTTGCATCATTGTCATCATCAAAACGTATCCCGTAGTTAACTTCAGCGGACACAGATTTTCTTACGTGCTCGATATTTAATTTGTTGGTGTCTATTCCTCTGCACATGCTGTACAAAAGCTCACCGGTTTTCTTACCAAACTCCTTTTGCAAAACAATCAACGGAATCTCTTGCAAATCTGAGCAAGTTTTAATATTCATTTTTTTTAGCGCTTGCATCGTTGAGTATCCTACACCCGGTAGTTCCCTCACACCGATGCTGCTAATGTAATCCTTGACTTTACTACTTGTTAAATAAAATTGCCCGTCAGGTTTGGCACGCTTAGTAGCCAAACGCGCTTGCAGTTTATTATCTCCAAACCCAGTCGATACAGGACACCCAGTTTTGTCTTTTATTTCCTTCCGTATTATGCCAGCAAATTCTTCAGGCGTTAAATTACACTCGGTCATTATTTTAGTAACATCTGCATACATTTCATCGCAACTCACCGCCTCAATATCCAGAGTATATGAAGCCACAGTATTGTAAAGAATATAAGACACTTGTTTGTACCCTTCAAAGTCATATTTTATTGTTTTTAAATTGGGACATAGCTTCAATGCTTGTCCTAAAAACATACCGTTTTTAATTCCTAATTTTCTTGCTTCATACGAACAAGATGCTATTTCTGCCATAGACAAAAATTCTTCATCTTTATTATTATTACTATTTGCGGAGTTTAGTCTATTTCCACGAGCATGAGTTACGGCAATCGGCAATCCTTTTAACTCTGGTTTATTTCTTAAACCTACGGATACAAAAAAGCAATCCATATCAATGTGCATTATCACAAATTTATTATCTTCTTTGGGTTTCAGTGATTTTCTTTTCGGTGTAGGCTTATCCAAATCAAATAAATCCTCCTCTGAATCGCTATCATCCTTCAGATCATCTATTTTGTTTTGTTCTTTTTGAGCTTTTATTGCAGAAATACGCTCGCTGTTGAATATCGATTCGTCAGAGTCAGAATCATTACACTCATTTAAATTTTTCTCTTTAATTAATTTACGATCAAGATTTAACTTTTTCAAACGATCGAATCCAGGATATGAGCCAGTATTTTTAGAGCGTAATTCATTAACATATTCTTTAAAGGTTGCTCCCATTGTTGAAATGTGATGTAGACGAGAATTATTATAAAATTCAGTGATAAATTCATCATTTTTAGAACATAATGCTGTGCCATTACGTATCTTATTATTACTACCTATTAAATTTTCATTATTTAAATTAACTATATTAGAAGTAGAACTCGGTTTACAATTTGAAGGGCCTGGCACACTGTCATAAAATTCTTGATCTTTAATTTCATTACTGTCACAATCAGCCGCTTTCTCATCTGTATCAACAGTTAAATCTTTAATCAGCTGATTAGAACTTGCAGTGGAAAAGGATTCCTGATCCTTTTTATTTATTTTAAAATTTAACTGCGGCTGTGTTACCGATGTAGTCGAGTATAGCAAATAAGGCCTCCAATCTAGCAGTTTATTAGCTTTGATACTGTCCGTGATCCACTCGGGCTTGCAAAGCGGGAGTGGATTCTTACTTTTGCGATACATAATTATTTTACTGTACGGTAAATTCGAAGCAATTAGATGTGTCGTTCCTCCAGGACGCAAATAATGGTGATAAATACCCCCATGTTCCATCATCAATCGCTTCAAATCATCAGCACATGGATGTGTATAACCATTGACAAATATCGCTATTCCTTTGAACAATTTTGTTGCTTCCGTAAATTCAGTGACAGCAGCCTCCTCAAATTGTTCTTCCAACTTGGCTTTTTTTGCTGCCATATACGACCCCTAAAAATTTTTATAATCATTTTAATTAGTAATTTATTAAAATAATAAATAAATAAATAAATTAATTAATTTACTTACCCAATCTTCCACTCCATTTTCAGCCCAAGCTTCTGTTTTTTTCTTTTTTTTTGACATTTTAGATTTTTATTTATTTATTTAATTTATTTATTCGTCACTATAATTTTAAATAACATTAAAGTAAGCAGTCACGTGATAATTTTTTTATTTTTTTTAACAAACAAATTTGCTCCAAAAAATTATTTTTAAAAAATTGCATTTTTAATTTCTTAAAATTTATAAACGTCAATTTTTTTTTCTAATTTTTTTTTTTTGCCATAATTTATTTGTGACAAAAATTTTTAAAATTATTAATATCTGCTAAATTAATTTATAACATTAAAATTAGCTGTCACTTGACAATTTTTTGATTTTCTTTTAACAAATAAATTTCTTCCAAAAAATTATTTTTAAAAAATTGAATTTGGAGTTTTTTAAAATTTCTAAATGTCAATTTTTTTTATAAATTTTTTTTGTCATAATTTATTTGTTACAAAAATTCTTAAAATTATCAATTATCTGCTAAGTTAATTTTAATTAATTTTAATCATTAATTTATTTATTACCACTAAAAAGTCTTCTTAAATTTTTTAGCACAAGTGATTTTAAGCGCAATAAAAATAAGAACAATTATTAGTTGACAAATTGATTATAATAACAATAAACAAAAAAACATTAATCACACTTTAACGAATAAACAATTGTAAACGCACCTTAAGTTTCGATTACCGGCTTTTCGGGGAAAAATGGCGGCAATTGTTTTCATGGTAACCCATTGGATATAAATTTTTATTTTTATTAAGAAAACTCCAATATAAGATTTATTGGAATTATTTGTAAAATACACTATAGCAATACACTTGATACAAGTGAGTACAGGAAGTGTCCAGCTATCAGTGGTTAGAATAGAGGCGCAGAAGCTATTGTAACCGCGGCTTAAAGTTCCAAGTCAAACCGAAGCTTCTTCTCAACGACGACGTCAACTTTGGCAGCGACGACGACAACTACCAACAACCAACAAGCAACGACCAACCATTACTAACCATCCACCATCGCGAGTCTCCATTTATATTAATACAAAGCTGTGAAAAAAATTTTAACGTCTATCACCACCATCATCAGCATCGTCACCTAAACTGCTGTATATTTGATTCTAAGACACTATTGATTTTATTTATCAAGTAAGTACGTTTTTATGAGTTTACAGCTACTATTTATTTATTTCTAAATATTATTTCATAAATTTAATTTTAAGTTACGTTTTGGTTTTATTGCTCCTGTTGAAAATTTTATCAATTATCCGTGAGATCATAGATAGTCATGATGGCTATACCGGGTTATGTTGCTACAAATAACCACAAACATTTAAAAATTTATGAAATCAATAAATATAAGATCAATAATACGTAATATTTAATGGTGAAATAATTAATTTAATTTATAATGATAAATTTAATGATACTGAAAATAACCGATATTCAATAGCATCTCACTTTTTATAAACAAAATGCATACTGGGAAAAAAAAAATATTTTTGGAGTATCTAAATCAATTTCGAAACATTCTTATACTTATTTTTTTTTTTTTTATTTTAATCCATTGGTTAAAAAAAAAATGTTGGCTATTTTTTTTAGTCATTAATTTTTGTTAAATAACTCATTAAATAATAGGAATTTCAAAAAATCCTTTTAATGGCAAATTCTTAAATGTCTAAACTTTATAAATATTAAAAAAAAATTTTTTTTGATTTTTTCAAAATTCCACACTAGAATACCCCCTTAAACATAACTGAGGGGTTGAAAAAAAAGTGACACTGGAGTTAGTATTGACAGACAACTGTCAACTATAAAAATTTTAATAAGAAATAAATTACAATAAAAAAATGCTTTTAAAAACTTTTACTTATATAGTTTTTATTAAATTTCACACGTGGAATTTTTTAATTAATTTTTTTTATTAATAATTTAATTGCTATAAGATTCTAAAAAAAATTTTTAATGTCGGCCAACTTCAGTGTTATAAAAAAAAGATGATGAAATAAATAAAATGTATTTTTTTCTTTTGTTTTCAGGATGAGTGACAGTTATAATCGCGATTATACTAACAGAAGGAGACGTAGCGACAGTGGAAGTGGTGGCGGAGGTGGTAGTAACAGTGGAGGCGGTGGAGGTAGCACTAGAGGTGCTGGTAGTACCAGCGGGGGTGGAGGAGGAAGCCGCCGAGGATTTGGAGGAGGTGGCGGCGGTGGAGGAGGTGGCGGAGGAGGAGGTGGTGGAAGTTACAGAGGTTATGGAAATCGCAAATATGGAAGTGATAGTAGAGATAGACGTAATGGTGGTGGATATCAACGTAAAGAATGGAGTAATTCTTATCGTGATAGTCGTGGAAGAGATGGTTCACGTAGTAATGGTTCTTATCATGGGAACTATGATCGACAGAGGTGAAGAAAATTCAAAATGTTTAACATAATGTCCAAAATCTGTTCAATAGTTAATGCTTGTCTTGTCCAATTGTTCATTTTGTCAAATAATGTCGTATAATGCCACCTTTTCGTTCGTTCGTTCGATAAATATTTATATTGATTCAAATACATTCATACAAATTGTTATTGCCAAAGAATCAAAAGGTATCTTTTTTGAGAGCTATATTATTCATGGGTAATACACGGCATGGATTTATAATAGCTTTCATGGAATTCTTTTTCTTATTGGGTAATTATTATTCTTAATTAAATTTTTTTATTTATATTTTAGCACAACTGTCATCTATATTCAGCAACAGCATGTTGGTAAGATTATAGGACGTGGTGGTTCTAATATTAAAGATCTTCAAGCTCAGAGTAATGCTCGCATTAATGTAATTATTTTTTGAATTTTTAGTCAATTTTATTAATTAGTCAGTGAGTTATTAATTCAAATATTTAATTGATAAAGTAATGTCATAATAATTTTAAATTGTTTTTAGATTGATAAATCTGGGTACAGAGATGGTATTCCAGTAACAATAACAGGATCTCCGGAGGCTCGACAAAAAGCTAAACATCTTATTGAAGATGTTATTAATGATAGATCTTCATACGGCTCTGGAAATGATCGTGGATCATCTTACAGTTCAAGACGAAGTGATCGAGGGCCTTATTAATGATCCCCATGTCGTTTCATTATTAAAAAAAAAAAAAAAAAAATAAGTGTGTAAAAAAATGAAAAAGTAAATAATCTTTTTCATCAATTATTTACATAAATCTTTTAAAATAATGGTAATAAGCTAAAATTATAATTTTTATTATTAATATTATGGAAAAAAAAAAAAAATAAAAAATAAGTACAGACAAAAATACGAACTCATCATACAATCCAATCATAATAAGTATTTTTAACATAGTGGTATAGTTTAACCATCATTTCAATTCCGTGAATAGAAAATAATAATTTATGATAACTACAAGTATGTACGATCCAATTTTTGTTTTTATAAACGATTATACTGTATGTCAAATCTACTGTAATAATAATTTTTTTTGTCCATTGAATAAATTTAGAAATATATCAATTATAAATTAATTCTCTATCTACTTGACTTGGAAAATAAATTATGGAGAATAAAAAAGCTGAAGTAATTATAGTTTTTTAAACTCTGACGATTAGCAGTTATCATTTATATCGTAAATTAATTTTTTTTTATAATTAAGAGCTATGATAAATAATATCTTTTAGGTTATTAATTAACTGAACAGATAAATTATGTCGATCTTGTATTGAAATATGCATCTTGTGACTCTCTTTTAAGTCAATGTTAATTTTTTTTTATCTTTCATAACGTCTGATAATACACGGCTATTTTTTTTTTTTATTGATCACATGTATTTTGTAATAAAAATTGAACGATAAATGGGAAAAAAAAATTATAGTCGCACTAAATGCGATGACTTACTCAGAACGCTGAGAATTAAAGTTAATTCATTAGCAGTATCTTATTCTCAGTGTTTATGAAACGTACTAACTTCAAATAGAATTAACTTTTAATGATTTATTTTTTTTAAATTAATATTTAATTGCAATTGTAAATGAATATTGATTCAATGTAAACGAAAACTTTTACAAACACCAAACTCTGTCATTTAACAATTTATGTATCGTTTTTTAATATGGCTGATAATACGTTTGGTAATAAAATGATGATTAAAATTATAAACAATTTGACTTATCAATTTCCTTTTTAATTAGAATTTAAATCTAAATATAATTTAAATAAATATTTACTCACCGAGTCTCCAATTTTTTTTTTTACCTAAAACAAAAATTATAAACAATACTTTATTTAAGAAATCGTCGCAGGTTTGATTTATTAATTATTAAATGTTATGTCCAGACAATTTGATTAATTAAAATTAAAATTAAAATAATTAAATAAGTCGAGACGATCATAAATTTCGTTCGCTGAAATAATATAAGAAATAAATGTAATTTTAAAATAGTTATTTTATTTTACATACGTAAAACTACGATAAGACTTAGACGGTAGAAAAAAAGGTTGCACTAATGACCAGGGTCATTAACGCAACGCTAGACACAGTCCCCGGATATTTTTCCTCGAAACTTAAATGAAAATCTTAAGCTTAAAATTATACGGGCTCAAGGATAAGAGGGCAATAAAATGCAATATAGAACCTTAGGACTAAAGTAAGTAGTGATAAAAGGAAAAATATCTATGCGAGATATTTGTTTAAGCTAGAGTAATTTAATTAGAATAAGTAGTAAAATCTAGAAATAATTTCAAAAAAATTCCCAATGATAAAATCTGTCCTCTCACAAACAACTCAATTTACTTAAGATTCAAAGATAATAAGTAATTAAATGATAAATAATAATAACTAATTAAATAATAATAAATTTTAAATAATAGTAAATAATTAAATAATAATAAAAATTTTAATGATAATAAATAATTAAATGATAATTAATAAAAATGATTAAATAATAATAAATAAGTAAACAACAACAAATATCTGAGTAATGATAAAAGATAAAATACTTTTAAAATAAAAAATATACAACATAACTTTCAAATATTAATAAATAATTAAATAAATACTTTTCAAATAATAAACAATTAGATTAAATAAATTATAATAAATAATTACTTAAATAACTAACAATAGATAGTTTACTCGAATAATTATAGAAATGACCAATAGAAATAAGAAATAGCAACTATTAATTAATTAAAACGAATTAGTTAATAACATTAAACATAATATAAATGACTTAGTTAACATAAGAAAATGTGTATGTGTGTATTGTGTGTGCATGTAAATGTGCTTACGTACACGCCTAAACATAGATGCACATATAGTCTATAAGTTAGAGAGAGAGAGAGGGACAGCGTGCCCTCTGGGCCTGAAGAGGGGAGTTCAGGCGAACATCTTCGGAAAAGCCGAAAGAGAGGGTAGAATCCAAGGGAAATAGGCCGCTAATTGGTTATTGTTTTCCCCCAAATAGTAATTTTTCAAAACCCCAAATTCGAGGCCCTGAGATTCTCGCATGAACTCACTCTATTCGTCCTCCAGAACTCGCCCAGTGCGGATCGCCAACTAACTTTTAAAATTCAGTGGTTGTTCACTTGAATTTAAAGTATAATTTATAATAAAATCAGTGTTAACAGAATTTAAATAATATTGAAGTAGTTTTAAACCAACGGCTTAATTCTGCGGACATATTCAGGCGGAATTCAAGGTTTGAAAAATCATTTATTTAATTTAAAGGTAAAATTCTGTAACACGGCGAGTAAAATCTCGATAACGTTGAGCCAATTAATTTAGTAAAATTAATTGTATTTAAGATAAAAATTAAAATAGTTTTGTAATATTAAACCTTGTTCTTTTATATATCGAAATAAATAGTTAAATTTTAAATATTATTACATTATTAATATTAAATTTTAAAGATTATTAAAAACCCCCGCGGTCTTGAAACTACAATAAATCCACCGTGGATCCACCGTGAATCCTCCGTGGTTTCGTGACATTTTACCATGGTGGTTTCACTGTGGATCCATCGTGGTTTTAATGTGGATTCACCATGGTTCCATTGTGGATCCACTGTGGTTCCCCGGGTCAAAAATATTATATATGATTATAATTATATATATAAATGGCCCTATAAAATTAGATATAGTTATATAGAATTAAATATAATTATTTCTATAGAAATAAAAACCGGGACGCGCGGGAATCGAACCACGGACCTTACACTTGCTAGACTAATTCTTTACCTGCTCACCTACGAAACTTACTTGAAGAGTACAGTTTGTAACAACTACAAGTATTGCAAATGGTATACATAATCAATGCGTAATGAACAAAATTTTTTATCAAATTTGTAAATTATTAATTATCAATATACACTGATAGAAAGATTTATTAACTATTACTAAATTAATTAATTAATCACCGTGAATTCGATGTGTTAACATCGAAAATTCATCGAGAAAACACTGTGAAAACACCGTGTACGAATGGGACAAATGCACGGTGAAATCACAATGAAATTCTTTCAATTTACACAGTGCTTACACGAGCACAGGGTTTTCATAGTAATTTCACGGTGATTCTAAAACCGCGAGGGATATTAAGATACTAACTCTTCAAACACAAGAATATATCTTTTTTCCGCATAATTTCTCTTATTGTTCAGAAAAAAATTGAGCTGAAGCATTGAAACAAAACTGAAATTGTTTATTGCTTAATGGAGAACAAAATTGACTTTGAGTACTTTAATCTTATCTTTCATAGTTTCAACGAAGTTTCAATTTAAAAGAAAAAAAAAATTTTTCTCAAAATTTTTTTATAAACATTCACTTAAAACTAAATAAATAAATGATCAAGAGTTTAAAATTATAGCTTAATTTATTTTTTGTTTTATGATAAACAATAAAGACTCGAACTGTCATGGTCATATCTTCGAAAGTTTATAAGTTATAATAATTATTAGAATGAGAAATACGGAAGAAAACTGCAAGTTCGAAGCATGAGAATTTTATAAGTTATAGAAAAAATATAAAAAATTTGTTTTTCTTAAAAAACGTCACATGACCGTTTTTGTATATTTTTATAGTATTTAAAAAAAAATATAGGGCGAAATTTCATTTGTTTATAACAAATTGTTTATTTAAAAAACAAATAAAAAATTGAAATAAAAAAATTACTCTTTACATTTATAAAGGGCAATGAAAATTACGATTTAAAAAAAAAAAACGGTTCCTTAATATTCATAATGACTTGCGAAAAAAATTTGTTAACTAACAAATGCCATTTTAAGCAACAAAAAAATTTTTTTAAGAAATGATTTTTATCTTAAAAATCATTATTTTGATTATTAATTATATTTCCAAAAAAAAATTTTCAACTATCATATAAATAACGCATTTGTTATTAAAAATTTTTTAAACAATTATGGTAAAAAAATATTAAAATTTATTTTCGTATGGCTTTTTGTAATAAAAAACCGAATCACTCGGGATCATGAGAAAAAAATTTTTTTTCTGCTTTATTTATGTTTTTTATTTTTCAGCATTTTTCATTGTAAAAAAATGAAAAATAGAAAATTTTCAATTTTTCCAACGAGGATCTGTTCTAAAGCCTTCAATGAACAAGTCCAAAAGAAGAAAAAAATTTGTGACTTCCGGTTTAAGAATTATCGAGGTTTTATTGTTTACTTTCATTTTTACAAATTTTGTTAATTAACAAATACATAATTAAAAAGAAAATTGGGATAAAAACTTTTTGAATTTCGAAAGACTTTCTATTTTTCCATTTGAATTACACGCGTACAAAAATTCATTTTACGTTTTCATCAGGTAAAACTACGGAAAAAATTTTTTTACTTGAGTTAGATTTTTAGAAACGTCTTCATTTATCACTATTTCAACTGAAAAATTCATGTCAAGATCTCGCGTCAAACCACGGTAAAACCACGGAAAAACCACGGAAAAACCACGTTGAATCCACAATGGGTCTACTGTGGATCTACTGTGGATCCACCGTGGTTTTGTCGTGGATTCACCGTGGATACACTGTGGATACACTGTGGATCCACTGTGGATCCACTGTGGTGAAATGTCACAAAACCACGGTGGATCCACAGTGTATACACAGTGTATCCACGGTGGGTCCACGATGTGGTGGTTTCTCCGTGGATCCACGGTGGATCCACGGTGGTTCCACGGTGGTTGCAGGACCGCGAGGGTAATCATTTCGATAATATTATCCTTAGTAAACCTTCTGAGTCCCGGTCTAGAAGCTTCGGCTTGGACCAAAAATAAATAAATAATAAATTACGTTAACAATTTTGGGCGTAACATTAGATAAAATAATTTTAAAGAACTAAAAATTTAATAATAAAAGTTAACAGCAAATTTAATAACCGACATTAATATAAATAGGAAGTATTTAAATAATTACTAAAAAAGGGGAATTAACAACTAAAACAATAGAAAATATTTAAATAATTATTTAAAAATTTAATAATATAAAAAATTTACAACAATTACGTAAATAATTACGAAAGAATAAATAATTATGAGAAATGAATATTATTAGTAATAGTTATTAATAAAATATAAGACTTAGTTAAATAAAAACTATGTATTTGTGTGCATGTAAATGTGCTTACATGTATACCAATACATAGTTATATATTAGCCTATAAGTAAGAGAGAGAGAGAGGCACACCATGTCCTCTGGGCCCAAGGAAGGGAGTTCAAGCGAACATCTTGGAAAAATCGGAAGAGAGGGTAGAAACTAAGGGAAATAGACAGATAATTGGATACTGTTTTCCCCCAATTAGTAATTTGGAAACGCCCAAAAATTCGAGTCCCAAGAGAACTTCGCATGAACTCTTGTCATCCTGATCCCGAGCTGTGCGGATCGCCCAATTAGCTAGTGACTGTGGCTACTCTCACGCAGCTAAATAGTTTATTTTAAATTAAAGTCAGTGTTAATGAATAAGTTTTCATTTGTTATTTTAAAGTAAAATCGTAATAATATTCTAACATCTTCCTACTTAACTTCACATAAAATTAAATAAATAATTAACCGCGTTAAATAACAAAAATATTAATTGACCAAAAGACCCACGTGTATCGACGTGTAACAATAAAGGTGTGTTTAAACTTATTGTAGTTTCACATGTGTAAAACTTTGAAAATTAATATAAATCTGAAACAATAGAATTTTGTAAGCATTTATCTTTTGTAACTTTTAATTAATTTCAATATGTTGTATAACTCTTAAATTTGCAGTGAGTTAATTTATTTAAAAAAAAAGAAAATACCAATATCCTTTCACAATATTTCTGGGTTCCCGGTCTAGTGGTTGAAAAATACTAGGACCAAAATAAATATTAATAATTTACGTTCATCGTTTGGGACGTAACAGATTGTAAAAACCAACGAAATTAAAATTGAGGATCATGTAATTTTTTTATATATCACTATCAACAATTCTCAAGGTAAAACTTCACACTTTTTTATTTTAATAACAACACACGTCACTACAAAAATTTATAACATTAAAGTTAGCACTCACTTGAACATTTTTTAATTTTATTTAACAAATTTGTTCCGAAAAATTATTAAAAAAAATTGCTTTTTTAATTTTTACATGTCAATTTTTTGATGGAAATGAAGTTAGCCGACATTTCAAAATTTTTAGTAATTTTTTATTCAAAAAATTTCAATTAAACAATAAAAAAAATTTTCATTTGTACAAAACTATAAGTGCAATTTTTTAAAATAATCTATAAATCTATAGGAGTTTTTTTTGTCATAGTTTATTTATTAAAAAAATGATCAAATATCGGCTAAATTAATTCTCATGAAAAAATGACATTAAATTGAACATTTTTTAATATTATTAAAATTGAAGAAAAATTTTGAAACTACCACAAAGAGATTCAAACACTTCACACACACACACACACACGCACACACACACACTTCACTTAAATTTTTTCTTTCCACTGCATAAATTTATTTTTCAACAATAATGTTGTCATGAACGTAATTAATTGATAAACTAAATAAATATTAAGCACATTTTAAGTATTATTAAAATAAAACCCGTTGGAATATAACTCCATAAAAATTTTGAAAGTATAAAGAATGTAAACAGAACTAGAATAAACCGTAACCGCTGCAAAAGTAACCCAGTCGATAAGAACCATTTTCTGGTATGATATATGCAATATGCGCATGCGCAGTATCATTCTTATAAACCTTTGTCTTTTTCTTTTGTTCTCACCAGTGCAGCCAGATCGTGAGTAAAAAGTTCCCCCACTTTCCATTACACTCCATGCTATTTTGCCTTAAGTGGGGGGTCGTTCTACCCACGATCT
The DNA here is from genome assembly GCF_013202065.1 of Cotesia typhae. NCBI lineage: Eukaryota > Metazoa > Arthropoda > Insecta > Hymenoptera > Braconidae > Cotesia > Cotesia typhae. The sequence goes on along the minus strand of NW_027423756.1, from coordinate 9,478,324 downwards.
GACTGCACTGGTTCTCACATGGGTTTATCACACTTCGGCTTCCGACATCGTGTATTTGTACCGGCTTCAATAATTACTGGCGCTCTCCATCAACCGCCATAACATCTAAAGTGTTATTAATTATATAATCTGTTAAATATTAAAAGAATAATTATCACAAAACGTAAGTGCATAAATATTAAGGAATTTTCTCGAAAATTTACAAGAACTTGAGATCAATGTCATTTATTTCTTTGTTGTGTATTCTCTATTTATATGTATATATGTATACATATCTTGCGTATCAAATTCAACGGCTTAGGAATGTACTAAGTCAGATCGTATTTGCGATTCTTAGAAAAACTGTACGCGTAAATTCTAACCTTTATCTTTACCTATTTAAAGCTATTGATTTTATTATACTTTTTATTTATTTTAAATAATTTAATTCCTTTCAGATGAATAATTGGGGTGACAGCAGATCAAAAGGAGGCAGAAGAGGAAACCATGATAGTTATCAACGCCGTGAATGGACAAATTCCAATCGTGATAATCATAATCAAGGACGAGAATCTCGAAGTAGTTACGCGAGCTCTGGAAGTCAAGGACAAGACACCGTGACGATTCAAATTCAGCAGAAATTCGTTGGCAGAATTATTGGTCGTCAAGGTGCTACTATTAAGGATCTACAAGCTCAATCTGGAGCTAACATCGATGTAAATTTTTTATTTTAATTAATTTTTTATGCTTAAAATATATGAAACTAAAATTAGCTGACAGCGAAAAATTTTTGATTTTTTTTTATTAATTAAATTAGCAATGAAAAATTTTTTTAAAAACTTGCACGTATAGTTTTTAAAGTCTTTTACACGTGGAATTTTTTCTTTGAATTTTTTTGTAATAATTTAATTAATAAAAAAAATTCTAAACTTTTTAGATCGCGGCTAACTTAATTGTCATAAAAATATCGCAGAAATTAATGTTTGGATTTAATGTTGCAATAATTTAGATTGACAAGACTGTGGATAGTAATCGAGCATCAGTCAGGATAACCGGCAGTGCAGATGCGAGAGAAAAGGCACAGGAATTGATCAACAATATTACTAACGATAATTCATCGTACGGATCTCGGCAAAGTGATAGACAGCAGTCGTACGATTCAAGACAAGATGACAGACAGTTATACGGTTCCAGGTCAAATGACAGGCAGTCTTATGGGCTAACGATCAGCAAAGGGGATAACGATCAACAAAACCAAAGCCAAAATTATCAGCAGTCATCAAACACTCAGCATAGCTGGCACCAACCTCAGCCAGATCAACAGCTGCAATCATCTCAGCCTCAGCCAGAAGAACGTGATCCTTTAGATTTCGGCGACTTTGATTGGGCTGCTGTGAATGAAGAGCAAAAAATCTTCGAACTAGAGCGCTGGAAACACCTGAAACCACTGAAGAAAAATTTCTACATCGAAGATCCTGAAGTCGCTAACATGTCTCCGGAAGAAGCAGCTCGAATCCGTCAGTCAAAGAATAACATTGACTGTCGCGTTATGATCGAAGATGTTGAGAATCTCGAGAACAACAAAGTCCTGAACCCCGTGACGACATTCGAGCAAGCGTTTCGTCACTATCCCGAAATTCTGGACGAGATTCGCAAGCAAGGCTTCCAAGAACCTAGTCCAATTCAGTGTCAAGCGTGGCCGGTTTTATTGAGTGGAAAGGATTTGATTGGAATTGCCCAGACAGGTACTGGAAAAACTTTGGCGTTCTTGCTACCTGCCTTGATTCACATTGACGGACAAGAGACTCCTCGTGATAAACGTGTCGGTCCTAATGTCATGATAATGGCGCCTACTAGAGAACTAGCTCTACAAATTTACAGCGAAGTTCAAAACTACAGCTACCGTGGTATCAAAGCCACTTGCTTGTATGGAGGAGGAAGCCGCAAAGAACAAGTCCTCAGTGTAGAGAAAGGTGTTAATATTGTGATTGCCACTCCCGGCAGATTGAATGATCTCGTGATGGCTGGTACTCTCAATGTCAGCGAAATAAGTTATCTTGTACTTGATGAAGCTGATAGAATGTTAGACATGGGATTCGAGCCCCAAATTCGCAAGGCTTTGATTGATGTTCGTCCTGACCGTCAGACTGTTATGACCAGGTATTTATTTATTATTTTTGGCATTAGCCACGCGATATGGTTTAAGAATTTTTATTAATCATAAATTAATTTACTTTAGTGCTACATGGCCCGATGGAGTTAGAAGATTAGTTAAATCTTATATGAATGCCCCCATCCAAGTTTACGTTGGCTCTCTGGACTTGGCTGCTACGCATTCAGTGCGACAAACAATTAAAATTGTTGATGAATCGGAGAAAACTCAAGAAGTAAGTTCTTAAATTCAGATTCGTATGTCTGATCATTAATTTTAATGGCAATTAATTAATTAATGATATATTTTATCGATTTAGCTCCACAACTTTTTTCAAAGTATGGGAGAAAAAGACAAAGCAATGGTTTTCTTCGGTAAAAAAGCGCGAGTTGATGACTTGGCCAGTGAACTTGCTCTTAGCGGTGTATGTGCACAAAGTATTCATGGTGGACGCGAACAAGCGGATCGAGAACAAGCTCTAGCTGACTTGAAGTCTGGTGAAGTAAAAATTCTTCTTGCTACCGATGTCGCTAGTCGTGGTATTGATATTGAGGATATCACGTGAGTATTTACAGATAAATATTTTGAAATAAAAATTTTTAGTGATTAAAAAAATATTTTTAATATTTAATATTTACAGACTTGTGTTTAATTATGATTTCCCACGTGATATTGAAGAATATGTCCATCGTGTTGGCCGTACTGGACGTGCTGGTCGCTCTGGTGAGAGTATTAGTCTTATTACTCGTGGTGATTGGGCTGTTGCTAAGCAACTAATCGCTATTTTAGAAGAAGCTAGTCAGGTAATTTCATAAAATTAGATTAAATTAACAAATTAATTTTTTTTTATTTTTAATAATGACAATTAATTTTTTTATAGGAAGTACCTGAAGAATTATTTAAAATGTGCGAGCGTTATGATACATGGAAAGAGCGTAAAGCTCAAGATAAAGATTTAGCACGTATGGACGCTCGTGGAGGTGGAGGTCGTTACGGCGGCGATAACAACTCTTACGGAGGCGGCGGAGGACGTGGAAGAGGTGGACGAGGAGGACGCGGAGGCCGCGGTGGTCGAGGCCGTAACAATTATTCTGATTCATTTTATTAATTACGCAAAATTTAATTATTAGTTTAACTTCTGTACTAAAATTTTTAATTTAAAGACAGAAGACAAGTACAAACATTCGTCAATTGCTATTTAAAGACTGCTTAATTATCAAGTACAAATGTGTGATAACACGCTTTAAAAATATACTTTTTCAATATTAATATATTATAATTAAATAATATAATAATAAATTATTATAATATATTAATAAAATAGATTATTAATGATTTAATAATCTGAGACTTCCACTCATTTGCATATATTATTTTGTGTTAATTTGATTAGATTTATGTATATGTATTAGTATTGTGTACTTTATTTAGCAGAAATTAACGAATGTTTATAATAATCTTTCTTTATTATGTTTATTATATTTACGAGCTTTAGCTAGACGTTGATTAAAAATTAATAATTATTTTCTATTCTACTTAATTTCTCAAGACTCAATTGTTAAGAGTTATCAAATATATATTATAGTATGTTTAAAAAAAAATATCTTTTCTACTTGACTGTATTTAAAGCTATGTATTGTTTAATAAATAAAGCTACTTAATATAATTTTTATATTCAATAAGTATTTTCAGTTTTTTTTAACTTCCGAAAATAGTATATTACACTCTTTGGGAAGGAAAACAAGAAAAGCCTCGGCGAACAATTTCCTAATTTTTTTTTTTTTAATTTTGAATTTATTTATAAAAGTGTAGATACATTTGATTTTTTTTTCAAAGTGCTGACAATTTAATTTAAGTTATCATATAAATACAAAAATAAGTCATTCAGTTAAAAACAATTTGATTTGATTAGCAGAGAGAGTATTACAATAATGTCTTGTTTAAATTAATTATACTAAAATACGTGTTAGTTTACGGGATAGAACTTACTTAGTAATTTATATTTGTGACCGTAGTATTTTGATTTTCAAGCTAAATTGCTAATTGATATAATAAAAACAAATTTTTATAGTAAATTGAAAATATGACACGGTGGTAATTTTTAAATAAATATTATAAATTAATAGTAAAGCTCGAAGAAAATTTGAAAAATTATTGTAAGTTAATTAAAAAATATATATAAATAAAAAAAAAATAAAAATCAACTTGAATTCATATGAAAAATCCATTAAAAAAGTTATTTTGATTTAAAAACATTACTTTGAAATTTTTTTTCAAGGTAAATGAATAAAGTTGATTTGAATATAAATAATTAGTGATAAACTTTGAAGTTACGTGCTCCGGTGTACTTTTCAGCGAATATTTTTCCTCCAAGTGAAGGTGTTGAGAATGCGAGGTCATCTATGGTCATTATGTAACCGTAAAAGTAATGCGATCTGAAAAAAAAAAAAAAATAAATAAAACAATTAATAAATAGAATTTTTGAATTGATTGATAAATATTTAAAAAATATAAGTAGATGTTTACCTAAGGATATTTAATAATTTTCTAGCAATCCCTTGTCTACGATGACTTAGAGCAGTCCATATAACATTAATACCGCATTTAGCAGGCGATGGAGTTTCTTCACAACAATCTAAATCAATCAGTTCAGGTATCATTTTGTGAGCCTCTTTGATGCTTTCAGCAACTAGCACTCCAAAAATACACTTGTTTCGTATATAAAAGTAAATCTGTATAAATTTATTCAAACAATTAATTAATTTGATAAAAATAATTGGTAGGTCAAATTAAAAATGTAAATATTTACCTTTCTATTTGTGCAGTTAGTTATATCAATATCATTTAATCCTAAATCTTGATTAATCAATTCAAGGATCTCTTCGACTTTTTTCCAGCAATGTTTAGGGTCATTTGGTTCTATTGTAATAATACGACTGTTAGTAATTTCATCTTCATACACAACGTGTTCATTTTTCCAGCCCTTAAACAAAATATTGAGTATTAATACATGATGTACATGTCCTTGTCTTATTAATACTTTAATTATTAGTAGGAAATAAGGACTCAATTTTTTATGGACTATTTTTTTCATCGCCAAAGGGAAGTTAAAACTCATAAATATGACTAAATAACAAAATAAAATAAAAACTTACATTGAATCGTAATTTTCGAATACTGTTGTGGAATATCAAATGAGCATTTTCATCTTCTGGTTCGCCAATTTGATAAACAACACCACATTCATTACATTGTGTTGTACCAAAACGTTTCTGCCCAACATCTAATTGATATTGATCACTACCACCATTGAGTTTTGTCGATAGCTGCCATCCATGTGGACGTTTTATACCTCGACCAGTTTTTTTCGCCTCTCTAAAATCAAAATAATCTCATAAGTCACGAGTAGATAAAAATAATCAATATAAATATTAAAATAAACTTACTCAAATAATTCAACATTCCTAGAGTATCCTTTAGTAAACAATGGAAACAATTTTTGATTAGCTTCAGAATTTACAGTCTCAAATTTCTCTTGGCCTTTAGGAACAACCTGATCCTTAATATTCATTTCCGAAGTCATGGAACTGAGAACACTAGCAGGCGACATAAGAATTCCGTCATCGCGAACACCACGATTGGCTTTAATCGGTGATCGATTATTGACATTAGCCAGCGCTAGATTCTCCATAGTATCATACTCGTCATCAGCCCAATCATCCTCCAACACTTTCAGCAAATCCACAACGTCTTTATCAATCATTTTTCCATCTATAGCCGGTTCATCAACCGTTAAATCAGACGCGTCCATCGTTACTGGTACCTCTAGCCTCGGCTTCTTTCTTAATTGCTTACTCTTTTGGTTGAGAGCAATCTTACCATCTGAAACCTTCAATTTAATTTTGTCGTTGACAGTAACAGTAGCAACATGATGCGGTTTCAATGTTCTATTTGTCTTAAAAAATCTTTTGTTAGGATCCTCGCGTACTGGCGACGCTGGAATTTTATTTTCTTCCATCAATTCAACATTTGTGTCCATAGGCTCATTTTCTTTTTGTTCTTGATAAAAAACTAAGTGAATATTGTCACTGTCTTTAATATTAGTGTCAACATGAACGTCAACTTCAACATTCTGTTGATTAATTTCCTGTAAGTCGGTAGTTTTTGCTGAATTTTTTACCGGCCCAGGTGATTTTTTATTAAGCGATTTATTCGGAGAAAGGCGACGTTTTATTTTAGGTCTTTTGATTCCATGTCTCACTCCAGCGTTTATTTGACCAAAACGTGATTTGCGAGAGCCAGATTTTTTCTGTGACGGCAAACTGTGACGTTTTTTAGTTTCTTTTTCGACAGGTCGCCATCCAAACCCAAAAGAGTGACGTTTTTGATCAACGCCAACGCAACTCGAACTATTGTAAAATGATTTTGTACTAAGTGCTGAAAATTGCAGGGGTGTGCTTTTTTCTTCAGGGAATAGTGAAGCTCTTGCTTTAGGTATTGAGTAATTTACATCAGTCTTGAGTAACTTGAGGCCACTTTGCATCGACGATGACGACTCATTAAAATGTCTCTTAGTAGCTGCTAATTTGGCAGCTTTAAGAGGCTCCGGTGAGGATCCATCAACAGAGTCTTGCGTACAAACAGACTTACGTCTATGTAAGCGCGGTATTGATGCCTGCTTGCAGACAGAGCCAAGAGGAGTAATGAGTTTACGTTCATGATAATTTTCTTTGTGTGGCGTGTCATCGCTTGGATCTTTTTGAGGCGTCTCTGGAATTATTTCGTCTTCTAGACAAGCATCGGGAATATTTGTGTTAGCGTCTGTCGGTGTCTCGGGGATGATATTGTCGAACAGAGGCCGACGACGAGGTGTGCTCGAGCCCGAGGATGATTTAGTAGGTGAATTTAAGCTAAAGCGACGCCGCGGTGTCGAGCGTGCGTTGCGAGTTAGTCTTCTGAGAGAGCTGAACGGTGACAAGCTGTTGCTGTCACGAGTGCAAGACGTGGGACGAAGTCGATCCCATAGGAGACTTAAAATACGTGGTGACTTTTCGGGTGTAGTAAAGGGCGACTCGTATTGCCGGCCTGGCGAACTGTCGCAGCTGCTATTCGTAACAGCCAGCGGTGATATTGGCCCCAGATCAGATTCTGATTCCGATCCATGGCTAACATGCTTATCTCGTTCATCTGAATGAAATAAATTTCTTTTGGTTGAACTTACACTCAGGGTGTTGAATGATTTTTTCTGGAACCTCTTTGGAGTATCCAGCGATTCGCCTTTACCACTATCGCTCGATGAGAGCATTTTTGGCTTTTCAGTGATCAATCCGATCTATTAAAAAATTAAAACGTATAATTCAATATTCAATATTGTTAAATATTAATACTCTAACGAAAATTTTTTATCGAAAAAAAAAAACTGTTACAAAAAAATTTCATTTGTAAAAAACATGAAAAACTTTAAGTAGAATTTTTAAAAAATATTCTTTTGTTCCAATTTATGAAGTGAGGCTAACTTACGTATTATTTAACACCTAACAATTTAAAATTTTTTTTAGTTTATATGACTTTTTGTGATTTTCAGTTGCTATTTTTTTTTTTTTAATAAAATAAAAGTACGAAGGTTATAAAATAAATATAACAATGGAAAGTTTGTGGTACAATACTCTAACCACAAATTATTGATTAATTGAATAAAAATATTAACTTACTACTTTCTGTGGATATGAAGCCAAATAAATGTTCTTCCGAGTTTAATGGCTGATTAAACTACTCCAAGATAATTAATTGAGTATTTATATCATAAACACAAATAATTAATAACAGAGCGTGAAAAAATTTGTTAGTAATTTGTGTTGTCTGTTGACAATAGCCGTTACAACGCTGCTGCTTTCCCTCGATTTTTAAACACTGTTACCAACTACTCAGATGTAAAAATTTAAGTCGCAATAAATCATATTTTATTTACTTATGATAATACAGATCAGATTCTGAAACTAGCGACATCTGGCAGTGTATTATTCACGGCGTAATTTTGTTTTCTAATTATTCTAAATAAATAATTCATTATTGAACAAGATTTATTAAATTAAAATACATTTAAAATTAATATTATCATTTTATTAATTTTTTTCTTCAAGTATTATTAATTTTAAATTATCAAAGTGACAATAACTACTATATTTACTGTTTTCAATTATTTTTGTGTTGGTAGTACATTAATTATTGATTATTATATTAATTAAGCAAATAAACAAACCAACTTATAAAAATGTTGTTACATATTATTATTATTATAAATTAATCATAATAATTTTAATAATGACACCGTTTCTTATAAATAAATTTAGATTTATAGATTTTAAATAATAATAAACATTTCTGAAGATTGACAAGTCTTGTGTTTGCAATATAAAATTAATAATAATAATAAAAAATTATTTTAAAAAATACTTTTCAACATAAAAAAATTTCTTTTGACATTTTGATTGCATGACATTAAAGTTAGCAGTCTTGACAATTTTTTAATTTTTTTTTTAAATGAAAATGAAGTTAGCCGAAATTTCAAAATTTTTAGAAATTTTTTATTGAAAAAATTTTAATTAGATTATTTTAAAAAAAATTTCACCTGTAAAAAATTTGAAAAACTATAAGTGTAATTTTTTAGAAATATATTTTTAGTTGTAATTTAATAAATAAAAAGAATCAATAATTTTCAGACGTCTGCTAACTTCAGTGTCATTTTTTTAAATATATAAATTTGTTTTGAAAAATTATTAAAAAAAAAAAAAATTGCATTTACAGTTTTTTAAAATTTCTAAATATCAATTTTTTTTTTGCCATAATTTATTTGTTAAAAAAATTATTCTATTTAAAAATTTTAAAATAATGTCAAGTATTTTCTGCATTTAGCATAATTTTTAAAAACTTATAATTACATTTGACACGTATGTGAGTAAATTTTACAATTCTATTTCCAGATAAAAACAATAGTAACATTTTTTCAAATATTTCACAAAAATAAAACCGGAAGTTGCTCCAATAAAACTACTGGACTCAAGTAAAAATAATACTGCGCACCTGAAACAGATTAAAGATGTGCGCATGAAAAAAAAGCATCAGTAGTTTAACAGAATCCTCACCCCCTATTCGCTTTTTGTGTATGGTGTTGATGCCATCTCATCAGTAAATCAATTCCCGCCATTACGCGGCTTTCTACAGATTAATTGATAAATTAACTGATCATCATCAGTCAATTTTAATTCACGATGGCGGATAATCGTAAGTACTGAAAATAATATTAATTTAATTACTCATAAGCACTCAATTTATTAATTACTTACATTCTTGGCTTCAAGTACGCTAATTCCTGTGAATTCCACAAAATACGCCGCATCAAAAACTTTTTTATAAATATATTACATAAATATTCGGCATGTATTTTTTTTACATCCCCATGAATTATTATTTTATGATCAACATTTTTTAAAAAATAAATAACGGGTGTAAATAATTAAAAAACAATTTTGTCGATCGATGATTATCCACCATATTTGCACCTATGCATGTGTATCATACACAAAATGGCCCCAAAATATTTACCTATTTTTTTATCCTCCCATCTAAAGATTTAATATTAATATTAATATTTTTTTTACAAATAATTGAAATTTTATTTAATCACGAATTAATTTAAATTATTAATAAAGTTTATTTTTTTGACAGAGTATTCGAGTTACCAGCAACAGAGCTATGGCCAATATAGTCAGCCGCCTCCAAGCGGTGATCAGGATACCTCGTATCCACCACCGTCCACCGGGGGTTCGTCCAACTACAATCAGTATAGTCAGCCACCTCCAAGCAGTGGTGGTAACTACGGCAATTACAACAGCGGTGGTTACGGTGGTGCTGGTCAGGATTATAATTCATCCAGCCAAGGTCAGGGAAATTACTCAAGCGGCTACGGAGGAGCTGGTGCTGGTAACCACAGCAGCGGTAATCCCAGCCCTGGTGGTAACAATTATGGCAGCGGGTACGGAAGTAGCGGCGGAGGTGGAGGAGGAAGCTATCGTGGTAATTCAGGAGGAAGTGGATACGGAGGTAATTTTTTATTTCGGTATTTAATTATTGAAGTAAATGGACAAGTTTTCTATGATAGATTAATTTTGTAATCTATTTTATGAGGAGAATAAGAAAAATTTTATGTCCAGGATAGTCGTGTGATAAAATCGGTTTTTTTTTAGTGAAATTTAGTGTTATTGCAAAGGTCTTGAGAACTATTGACATTTTTAAAGATATAAGCTCACTCTGACATTACACTCATCGAGACCTTTCGTTTGAGTATCCACATCAATTTTTCATATATTTATATATATTATATATATGTATATATGAAAAATATATCAAAATGTATGTGGGTACTCAAATGAAAGCTCTTGATGAGTGTAACATCATGATCAGCTTATATCTTTAAAAACGTCAATTGTTAAGCAAGTACAGTGCAATTTAACAAAAGTCATTATTTAATAAAGCAAAATTTTATTTTTTACAATTCACAAGTTAATAGTGAATAAGAGTAGCATTTTTTGTATTAAAATACATTTGAAATTTTACAATATTAAAATGGAGTAAAAAATATAAACTGTCCATTTACTTATCGATACTGCCATTCTAATATGCCGTATCCCACATTTATAAAATTTTACAGCAGACGGTAAAAACAATTCAATTTTAACATTGATTAAATAAAATTCAACAGATGAAAATATTTATTTAAAAATAGTTATTAAACTATTTGACCTTTCAAATTTTAATATGACTTGCATAATATTATTATGATTCTATTTTTCAAAAAAAGTCAATTTGTCAAATTTTATGGGATACTAGAATGGCGTACTAGAATGGCAGTATCGTTATAAGAATTGAGTGGTCATTTATTAAATTAAAAATAATTTAAAGGCCAAGGAGGTGGTGGCGGTGGAAGATACGGAAATGACCGCGGTAGTTACGGCGATCGGTCAAGCGGTGGAGGTGGCGGTGGTTACAAGTAAGTTATTATTTTTCAAACTATAACAAATGTTGCGTCGCGGAAAAATATTAAGTAAAGAGGATAAAGTTTATCCTGTAAGAAAATTACTGTCTAAATGAAACGATGGCTGTCACAAAGGTATTCAGGGTAATATAAATAATAAAATCTTAAAACCTAATAAATATATAAATAAATAAATAAATAAGTAAATAAATAATTGATCTGCAAAAATAAAAAATAACAAATGGTTGATCTGCCTTTTGGGCGTTAATGTGTTTGTAAGTGTGCCTACAGGTTTTGTCGCACAGGTATTGATGGTATTATTATAAATATACATAAAAGGTAATAATAACAAGGTTGTATACGACAAATTGACGTAAATCGATGATGCTAGTGGTGGGTTCAACATTTAAATAAGTATATTATTTTTATATAGATACTCGAATATACTCGTACATCTATTACTTTTTTTCCATTCTATTTACAAGGTATTTTAATCACCTATACTATATTTTATTATTCATTCAATAATTGTGTAAAGTTATTTTGTTATAAGCAAACTTTAGCTTTACACACTTCTCAGGGCACTAATGACATCATTATTATAATATTAATTGAACTATAAAGTAGTTGAAAATAAATTATAATAACGATTGCCTGAGAGAATAAATGAAATGCGATAAATAATTAACCCTACACCCTACACATTTTTAGTACTCTGACGCTTTCTATCCTTACTTGAGATTATAAAAATATTTATCGATATATATTCTTCTATTATGCTAAATGCGTTAACATTTAATTAATTTATTAAAGAAATAAAATAAACAACGTTTAAATAAAATGGGCTTGTCAGCGTATTACTCAATAATTAAAATAAAATTTAGTACTGACGTACAACACATCGATGCTATTTGATTAAATCATACGACTTTTTCAAAGTTAATTTTTTATTTTATTAAAAAAAAAAAAAATATTATTAGCAGACTGAGTAATTTATGGATAAAAATAATTATAACTTGAGATCATAAGCTAAAATAAATTAAAACAGCCGGCCGTTAATATTATCTTTTTTGAAATCATTTGTTGAGTATGAAGTAAATAAATAGAGTCATGCATGTGATTTAAATGAATCTAACGAAGAGACGGACTGACCGACGGACGGGAGGATGTTGATGGACACTTTGAATCATGAATAGAATTTGTTTTATAATGTGAAAGTCAGATGACATTTAGACAGTAGTAGGTGGTACATCAAGAAGACAGAAGGGGTGGCATCCAGCATATGAATCGCCACGCATCAAACAATCTATCAATCTGTTCCCCATGAGTCGTCTCATTGGTTAATCTGCTTCTGTGTTTTAGCAGTGGCGGTGGCCGTGGTGGTTATAACAAAGGTAAATGCACCAGACTGTCTGTACTAGTCTGGTGCTATTCACGCATTCACTCTAATATTTAAAATTTTAAATAAAAATACGAGGTTACTACACTTTATTATATGAAAGGGCTGCCTTATTACTGTCAATTATTCGTTATTTTTTCAGTCTTATTGATTAATGTCATCAACAGCTTTTTTTTTTCTTTCACCTTTTTATAAATATTTTTTATCTTTTCATTTTCAAGATGCAAACAAATTATTTTAAATTATTCAGCAGAATTTTTTATTGTCTAATTAAATATAATATTGAGCCAAAGTTTACAAAAAAAAAATTTAATTTAAAAATAAAAATTTTAATATTTATAAATACAGTAATTGAATAAATGTAAAAAAAATTCTTCAGGATAAATTTATAATTTTTTTTTTATTCACATCCTAATGTGAAAGACTTAATTGCTAAACAGGATTAATTTTTTTTTTTTTAAATGAAGTTGTCGCTTAACTTCACAAAGTATAATTAATGTAAATTTTAATATATTTTTTTTTTAATTCTAATAAAACAAATTTTTTGGGGATCTATTCATCGTTTTTCCCAAATAATTTTAAAATTTAATAAAAAAATTATTTTATCCATTAACCAAGTGAAGAAGCAGCTGATGAATTAAAGTATCTAAAGAATACCCACGAGTAGTAAAAATAATAAAGTTTTTGTATTTTGTTCGCAGCCCTTTTATATGTTAAGCTGCAACCTAGTGTTGGTTTTATTATTTTTTTTTTATTTTTTTTTATTTATTAAACAATGGAATATAAAAAAAAAAGTTATTAATTCAAATGAGTTTTGGCTTACGAATGTTGAAAAATACGTAACACGTAAATGTAGAAAAATTGGTGTTTCCCGCAAATTATTTTTTAAAATTTCAAAATTATCTTAAATAATTCCGCGTGATAAAAATAATTTAGTTATAATATAATAAGTAATTGAAATTGAATGAAATAAAGATAATCCTGAGTGTTAGTAACTTATTAGGTAGGTGATGTTTGAAAGAATAATAAACATAAATAATACCAATGTGGTAATGAAAAGGTTTTACGTATATAATACGGTATGGTTTATTTGAAAATATAATCAGCCGATACTAATGCGGCGTATAAATTAATTTTAAAACAAAAGTAATTAAGAGTTAATAAGTATATGGTACCAAACACCGTGTATGATCAACATTATCAGTTCTATATTTTCAGATGCTGAAAGTTGGTCATGTTTATTATATTTATTTTTATATATAATAGTAATAATAATTAAGGGATAACTTCCATAACGATGTTTATTTTTATTTTTTGTTTTAATTATAAAGATAATAAGTAGACATACAAATTATATTATTTCTTAAACTAAAAAAACAACGTATTTTCAAAATCGTTCATTTAAATGGATTTCGGCTTTTTTACTGCGGAGTATAATTTAAAATTAAAGTAAAAAAAAAAAAAAAAAAATTATAATATGAATAAAAATTTGTACAAAGTAGAATGAGAGTGATAGAGTTTAATGGATTATCGAATTGTTGTTAGGATGAAAAGTTTTTTTGCGACAGAATTTAAGATAAAATGTGTTACAGGAGGATACGGTGATTCCAATGGCGGCAATGACAGGATGGTCGTTCAAGAGGACACAGTCTTTGTTTCTGGGATGAATACTGACATAACCGAAGATGAAATTTGCCAACATTTCGGTGCAATCGGTCTTATCAAGGTTTGTTTATCAATTTATTAATGATATACCTTAAATATCAATACTTACATAATTTTTAAATATATTTAAAAAAATAAAATTTATTTAATATTTTTATTAAGGTGCGTCAAAGTTCAATTTCCAAAAGCAACCTTTTAAAATTGGATTTTTGAGTTCCGCTTTTCAAAAAATTTAATTTTACAAATTTAAATAAAAAATAATTAGATGACTGAACATTAAATTATTTTTCAGAATGATAAACGTACAGGCAAACCAAAAATATGGATGTACAAAGACAAAAGCACTGGCAAATCCAAAGGAGAAGCAACGGTGACCTACGATGATCAAGCAGCAGCGCACTCGGCAATCGAGTGGTTCAACGGCAAGCAGTTCAAGGGTTCTACGATTAAAGTCCAGATAGCACAGCACAAGAGTAACTGGCAAGGAAATCGCGGAGGCGGTGGTGGTGGACGTTCCAGTGGAGGTGGAGGACGTGGTGGTGGCGGCGGCCGAGGTGGATTTGGCGGAGGACGTGATCGCGACGAGCATCGAGGCGGTGAAGACCGTGGAGGTGGTGGCGCAGGTGGACGTGGAGGTGACTGGAGATGTCCTAATCCAGACTGTGGCAACACCAACTTTGCTTGGCGTGATGAGTGCAACCTCTGCAAAAGCTCGAAACCGGAAGGAGCAGGTGGTGGTGGCGGCGGCGGCGGCGGCGGACGTGGTGGTGGTGGTGGTCGTGGAGGTCGTGGTGGTGGCTTCAGGTATTTATTATTTTTTAAGAAGAATAGCTATTTATATTTATTATTTTTAAACATTTTTTATTTACTATTTGATTTTTTAAATTATCAGAGGTGGGCGAGGAGGCGGTGGCGACAGAGGTGGTGACAGAGGCGGCCGAGGAGGAGGTGGATTCCGTGGTGGTGACCGAAGTGGAGGTCGCGGACGTGGTGGTCCCATGCGTGGTGGTGGAGGGTAAGAAAAAAAATTTTTAATTTATTCATATTTTTTATTAAATAAAAAATACATATTATTTTAATTACAATTAATTTAATTAAATTATTCTGTTGTAGACGCGGTGACCGAGACCGAGATCGTCAAAGACCATATTAATTAAAAATTTAATTACTAATTTCATTGGACTAATATACCAATGACAAACAATAATAATAATCCTGAGTATTTATTAAACTCGCAATTGTACAATTGGTGTGTAACGTTTACTCTATCCATTTTTTTATAATTTTAAATATGAAAATTTGATTTTATATATCTTATAACATAATTATTATTATAATAATATTCATTTAATCATAGAGTTCATGTGTGAGATGGAATTTTCATTTTATAATCAAGTGGATGTATTGTCTTTATGTAAAAAAAAAAAAAAAAAAAAAAAAAATGAAGTTAGATTTTAATAATCAAAACAATTATAAATGTAGAGATAGAAAAACATGAAAAATAAATAAAAACATATGTATTTATAATTGATAAATTTATTTAATTGTGGAAAATATAGTACACTTGATTTTATTTTTAATTTAAAAGTAAATAGTAAGTAATATTATCATTTACCTTAATAATAAAAATTATAACGTGTAATTTTATTAACAGAGATAGAAGAAGAAAATTTATGAGATTGAAAAAAGTTTTCAAAAATAAATATGCGATGCTTGTGTGGATTTTATTATCCACTTAATTGACATCATTTTTTTTTTAATTAATTAATTAAAAATTATTCAGTTACTCATATATAACTATCTATGTTTATAAACAAATGGTACTTATTGATTTGTTATTTTTTCTGGTAGTAAATATAGTTTAATTTTTTAATTATTTATGATTTTTGAAGTAGGTATACGTGTACACAAGTGTATACAATTAATTATATATATATACACTCATGAAGGATGAAAAAAAAGGATGAAGACTTCTAACTCATGGATTTATGTATTCAAATGCTGTAAACTTCTTACTCCTGATTTAAATTACTCCTTACGTTTACGATTATTTTGCTCCTAAAATCAAATCAATTATCAGTTAATTAATTATTCATTCAATTTATTTTATGCATTAAATTATATTAATTTTTTATACCTTGATGGCAAGGATTTCAACTAGATATCGGAATACCCTGAAGAAATCAATGAACAATTCAAGTGAGTGTCCAATGAAGTCCTTGCTGCCCATGTGGAATTTTTCAACAATCAGCTGAGTATCAAAAATGATAAATCCACACATGAGAGCTAATCCGAGGTACAACTGCGCCTGGTAAACAAGCACCGATCGCAGGAAAATGTTGGCCAACAGCAAGATGATAGTGATATTGGACAAACTAATAAGAGTACCGCTTAGATAAAGCCACTGACCACGTTGTGTATACAATGACGAAATACTGAAGGAAGTAAATACAACGGTTGTTCCTGTAATAAATTATCAAGTTAATTAATTATTTATTTAAAGCAACTACATAAAGAAGGCATTCGATTAAATCAAACCGCATTGTCATCGTATAAAAAAAAAAAACTAATAAATTTATACTATACTCCGTGATAAAAAATTTACAAGTCAAAAAGTTTAACGATAAAATATTAAATCAATTGTTTATATGCGTCACAATGATAGAGTATGATTTATTTAGCAGTGTCGTTCAAAATAAATAACGATAATGATCTAATCTTTAATTCTATATTTGTATTTTTTTTTTACGTACGCTTGAACAGATTTAACTAGAAAAAGATGACCGGAATACTTTCAAGTTTCTAGAATATTCTTAATACCCATTTAAGAATATTTATTTATGACCAGATTTTTTTTTTTTTTTTATTAATATGACAAATCTCTGATTATCATTATTTAATAATTTAACTTGTTTTAAAGTATTAGAAGATATTTAAAAAAAAATAATTTGTAGAGTTGAATTAAAGTAGCACCTCTACGAAAAGCATATTTCAAGAAACTTATAGAATTTTTTTTTTTTTATCGAAAAATGAATATATAAATTAGCTTTTACCTGCGGCTTTGCCTGCGTTGAAGATCTTTGATAAATATCAAAGATCATTACATTCGAATAGAACTGAATCAATTTGATTCTAATTTTTTTACAAACAATTTTTTTTGTCTTTCGTAAAAAATATTTTTTTTTTTTAAACAAAAAGTATCCTGTGTTACTTCTAATACCTCTAAGAATACGTGTACAAAGTGATAATCAGTTAAGTAGTTTTCACGTGAAAGCCCAACAAACAAACTTACATTCACATTTATAACATTAGTGGAGATAGTAGGGATTCACCACCAAAATTTCAGATCAGTAAAAAATGCAATTTCGAAAATTAAGGAAGTTACTACCTTAATCATGGCCTATTGCCCTTTTGAAACCATAAAAAAATTCTTATTAAAAGTTTTAAAATCATCGGTCAAAATACATTGAAGTTAAGTGCGTTGAAACTTATAATTTAATAAATACGCCAGTATATAGAAGGTTTAAATTTGTTGTTTGTAAATTAGTACTTTGCATAAAACTATTGTCAAGAAAAAAAAAATAAATGTAACCGGGGTAACGGCAAGTACAACAGTTTGTAATAATATAGAGATACTTGCCTACAAGCGCAGTGACAATAATACTCGGATCAATGCTGATAACGATTTCAAGCAGCGGTCCCAAACCAAGACCCGATAAAAATGCAAATCCTAGGAGATAACCAAGTCGTAACTTTTGGTTCTTTCCATTGTCTGGTGTCATACCGAGTGCAATCAACAACCCAAGTGCACCCAATGTACTCAATAATCCAGCTTGGAGTATGTCAGTGTAAATGTGGACGTATGAACCAATTCCTGCGGTAACACTTGACAGTGCTAAACAACCGTAAACATTTTTTAGATGTTGACGGAGTGGAGCTTCACTGTAATTATTTACAAATAAATTAAATTAATTATTACAATAATAAAATCCAATAATTAAATCCAACGCAGCGTTGATTTAAGGCCCTAATATTCACGCAGTGTGGATTTATCAGGACTTTTTTTACGTCTGATGGATAAAAATGTTTATTATTGTGACTATTTAAATTAAATTTATTTTTTTTATCGATGACAAGGTCTTAATGTATTATTCCACTATGACAAAAAGTTTCTGAATGTCCTTTATATTACATCATGCTTTTATTAAACTGTTATCCACCAAAATATGGTAAATTATTATTGAATGTTGAGCATATCATAACAGTTACAATGCAAATAACAAGTATAGATAGTTGGTAATCTTAAATGATAACGATAAGAATAAAAATAATAACTTACAGCCTGTTGGTGAAGGAATTGACAAAAGAAGTCAACGTTGGTGCCATTATTATGTTTTTTTATGTCACTCTTGTTCAGTAATTAAATCTGAATGTTGTAAGAAACTGTTTACTTGATAATTAATCGATATATTTCAGGTGGTAATGTATGTAGTTTAATAAAACACACGAGTTTTTATACGCACGATATGATTTAATACGCTTCAAGTTCGAGAATGATCATCAATTGCCAAAGTGCTTGATATCACTTTTGGGGACACGTCAGTAATATTCTTTCTCCTGCGTAAATTTCGTACTTGCTTCCTATTGGTTGAAACTCATAATGAGAGACGTCAGCTTTCACTAAACAAAGATATACTTACCTTAGGAACGTTGTTTTGACGAAGAAGGAGTGTCTTATTGGTAAATACGACCGTTGCGCCAGCTCCTGGATTTTCGTTGTAGTTTTGTCTAGACTTGACTAGGCTGTAACCTACTAGACATATACTATGATAAATATATGTCTATATATGTGTACTAATATGTTTGTGTATGTTTGTTATATTTAGGCGAATGAAAATAATGATTAATAAATATTTTAAACAAGTGCAATAGAGAGAGAATTTAAAGTGTATGTTCAAGAGTAAGAGTGACAGGCAACAACCAAATACAAACTTTTTATACGTTTTATCATGTGGATTTTATTTTAAAATTTTCAATAGATGGCAGTGTGATTTTTCTTTTGTTTTGTATCCAATCTTTTGGAGTAAAATTTTAATAAGTTCTGAAGTGTATGTAAGAGGTTATTACTCACACGTGTTTTTGACTTTTTTAAATAATAATTGTTGACAATTAGTTAAAAAAAAAAAAAAAAAATGCCGAAAGTTAAAACAGAAAAGAAAAGTCGGATTCATGAAAAAGTTGCAAGGCAAGGTTAGTAATTTATATTTTATGTTTTTATTGTTTGATTTTACTTTTTATTTTATTTTTTAGGTAATGAAAAAGATATCGATGACAATAACAATTAAAATAAATTTTTTTAAATTAGAAAACATCTGATAATTTATAATACTGAAGTTAGCAATCAGCTGTTAATTTTAAAAATTTTCACTGGTAATTTTTATTAATTTTTACGTGTGAAACTTTTTAATTAAATTTTTTTTATAATAATTTAATTGCTATAAATATCTAAAATAAATTTTTATATCTGTCAACTTCAGTGTCATTATCAGACATTCAATTATTTGATTATAAAGTATTATTATTATTGTAAGAAATAAATAAATTAAAAAAGGTCTTAAAAAAATTAAAAGAAATTATTTTAATATTTTTTTATCTTCTTAAAAATGTCAAATGTCTACTTGTTATAAATTTTTAATTTAACATTAAATATAAATTTACTTAATTTTAAAAATATGTATATAAGAAGAATTCGTCAGACAGATTATTATTATTTTGATCATATCTATTTCAACAAAAAAAAAATTTTTATTTTTACTTAATAAATAACAAAATAATACAATCATTTACAAAAATTATGTTAATTTAACTTATAATATTTTGACATAATTACAGGTATTTTATTCAACACAAATCTTGGTCAGCATATCCTGAAGAACCCCAAGATAATTGAGAGCATGGTGGACAAGGCAGCAGTGAGGCCAACGGACGTTGTAATTGAAATAGGACCCGGTACCGGTAACATGACAATGAAATTACTTGAAAGGTGTAAAAAAGTAATTGCTTACGAAGTCGACCCACGTATGGTTGCTGAATTACAAAAACGTGTCCAGGGTACTCCTTACAAGTCGAAATTAAACATAGAAATTGGAGATGTACTTAAGGCTGATAAATTACATTATTTTGACTTATGTATTGCTAATGTACCTTATCAAATATCATCACCACTCATGACAAAACTGTTACTCCACAGGCCAATATTTAGGTAATTTATTTATTGATTTATTATTTTTTATTTTAATAATTATAGATAATTAATTAATTTTTTTTTATTTGATTAGATGTGCAGTTCTCATGTTCCAAAAAGAGTTTGCTGACCGATTAGTGGCCAAACCTGGTGATAATTTATATTGCCGTCTCAGTATCAACACTCAATTATTAGCTCGAGTTGATTTACTGTTAAAAGTTGGTAAAAATAATTTCCGCCCACCGCCAAAAGTTGAATCTAGTGTCGTTAGAGTTGAACCACGTAATCCACCTCCAGCAATTAATTTTAAAGAATGGGACGGCTTAACGAGAATAGCGTTTGGTAGGAAAAATAAAACATTGCTGGCGGCGTTCAAAACAACTTCGGTGAAAACTTTGCTCAATAAAAATTACCAAATTCACTGCAGTCTTAATAATGAGGTAATTATCTAAGAATCCATAAACCACCAAAGACATTCTTTAATAATACTCTTACCCTACAGATTAATACTAATAAATCATAACTGTTTTACAATATTAAATAATAAATTAAAATTCAGATTTGTATCATCATCTCCACTTAAAAACTTATTTAAAGTAATTTAATTTTATTGTAAAATTGTAATACGGTATAATTTGTATCATATTATTTATTATAAATCTAAAAAAAAATATTTCATTAATTTTAATGATTTATTCAATTTCAGACAATACCAGAGGGATTTGATATTACGGAATTAATTACAGAAGTATTGACTACAATGACAAGAAAAGGTGACAAAGTAGACCGTCTCGAAGGAATGAGTAAAAAACGCGCCCGAGAATTGGATGTTGATGATTTTATGGAGTAAGTTATATTTATTGTAATTTAAAATTAATTAAATATTTTTTTATTTATTATTATTTATTTTTTATATTTTTGTTCCAGACTTTTGTATACTTTTAATAAAGTAGGAATTCATTTCGCGTGATTGTATATATTTTTACAATAAATTATTAAAATAAAAATAATTATGTTATTGTAAGTAATGATTTTTATAAATAGTAGTCATTTTTTTACTATTTGCATTAAAAAGTTAAAAAAAAACTAATACATAAATCTCGAATAAATATTTGAAATATGATTAAAAAAGAGCAGATCTTACTGTTAAATTTTTCTCAATAGTTTTCTTGATTTTATATTTTTTTCTATTTTTAGTTTAATATTATTTTATGTTTTTTTTATTTTCCTCCCAAATGTGCTCGCAAAAGTCTCCACTAGTTGGAATTGTACTGGGAATACTTTGAGCAGGGGAGGGCTGCGCGTGGAGGATAACGGAACCCGGGTTGGCAGAAGTGAGTGGATGGTGCAAGAGGAGTCGAGGACGATGTGGATAAAGTAGGAGCTGAAGGGAGGAGGACCAGAGAGCCGTGATCCCGGAGCGGGAGGAAAGAGAGTGGGATCATGTCCCAAAGGAGTCAGTTGGTCTCCTCTGGCTCCGGTACTGCTCGCGACGAGTGAGACGAAAGAACTAATCAGCTTGGCGCATGTGCTCTTGACTACGTTATCTCCCATGGGAATACTCTAGCATCCCCATAATATACTCTCTATCTCTTACTCTTTTCCATTTTATAAGTTTCACCTCGGGCTTTCATTCTCGTTTACTTTTTTCTTTACCTATCCACTTTTTCTTCTTCCATTTCTTCTTCTTCTTCTTCTTCTTCATCTCTATTAACTTGTTTTCTTGCTTCATCTCTCGAGTTTAGGTTCCCAAATATTTTATTTTTCTTTATGATTCATCATAATTATTAAAACAGTCAACGTACCAGACGTATGACAACTCTTTATCTATATTATTAAGAAAATAAGCAAAATTTTGTGGCCAGTGGATTTACATGATAAAAAATATTTTCATGATTAAATTTGGTATCGTTGGAAAAGTCTTGAATTGGAGTTGTGCCTCTTCATGGTTTCATATCATTCGCACCAATAGTCAATTTATGATGATGAGTATTTAGGCTGCATTCGAAAAAGCTCTATCTCTAGTTAAATAATTAAGAAATGACCTTGTATTTGTGAACTATTGATATTTTTAGAGATATAAGCTCATCCCGATGTTACACTCATCAAGAGCTTTCATTTGAGTACCCACATCAATTTTTCATATATTTATATATATTATATATATATATAAGTATATGAAAAATATATCAAAATGCATGTGGGTACTCAAATGAAAGCTCTTGACGAGTATAACATCAGGATGAGCTTATATCTTAAAAAAAGTCAATAGTTAAGAAATTACAGTGCAATTTAACAACAGTCATTGTTTAATAATGCAAAATTTTATTTATTTATAATAAAAAATTTTTTTCAAAAAATTAAACTATATTCAAAAAAATAAAAAAAATATTTTCATTAAATAAAATATCAAATAAAAATTTTTCGTTTTGTATTTATAAATTAATAAAATTCTTACCGATCTAAACATAGGTTTGCAACAGTCAGGTAAATACCAAAACCGAAAATTTTTTTATTTCAAGACGTGATAGTTTTTTAAGTTGAATTTATCTTTATTTAATTTGGCAGGAAGTTGGGGTGAAAAAAGTATTTGGATAAAAGCCAGCGTAGGAGCAGGGACCAGGTGTATTGTGACAATACTGGGGAGCTTAGAGTGCGATGAGAAGTCATCAGAATAATTATATTGATGAAGTTTTGAGCTGAAGACATGACAGATAAACGACCGATAGAGAAGGGGTGCTCGCGGGGGGTGGTGTGTGCTCACGAACCCGCCTACCGTCCAATGTGGTTGCTGGTATCCCAAGGGGGCTCCCTGGCCTCCTCACCTTCACTCCTCTTGGTGTGTGGGTCCCTACTACTGTACTATGAGTCCGCAAACTCCGTAGTAAACTGCTTCTCCTCGTTCCTCGTTCTTCGAGTAGAGGTTCTTCTCTGCACGGGGTTTATAATAAACGGAAGCCCTCTTCAGTACTTGATATAGTCTTCAGACAACAAGTACTCTCCTCGATATCCGTTTACTCACCGCGGTATCAACTAAAATCAATCAAGGACTTACCACGAGGTTCACGTCAACACGCGACTTTATTTTTATTTTTACTTATAAATTAATAATAATTACCAACGATAGTGAATTTTGTATTTTTAATTAATTGAAAAATTAATGAGGGTGCCTTTTTAAATTTGAACCAGTATTTTTGATAATTATCAAAATTAATATGTATATTTTTATAAAGTGTGTGTAAAGTGAATGAACAAAAATTTAACTATATTTATTAATTAGTTAAATAAATATTACAATGTTATTCAAAGGAAATAGTTCAAGATTAGAATTTTTAATTGAAAAAATTCAAGCGCATAAAGAATTATCACCCTCGCCACTTCCAGATGACAAATTTACTTTAAGATCAAAAGGTAAAATTTTAAAAATATAATAAATTTATTTATTTAAATGTTAACAAAAACATCTTATTTAATTTGTTAAAATAAATAAAATACTTTAACAGTTTGTAAGAGTATACAAACTTTCGAATAGTAATTGCGTGCGCGCGTAAAGACTGTCAAACAATACGTCGATATTTACTACTTGTTAACTCATTTTTGAATGACACTCAAAACTGATAATTTAAATGTTTTTATTTAGAAAAATAATTATATAAAAAATTATTTTCAACATTTTTTACACTGTGGCTATTGAGTTTTTGTTAGTTTTTACTTTATGTAAATAAGCTTTAGAATGTGTGTTATTTTTTGAGTGCAATTATTTATAACTATTTAAACGTATAAAATAGAGAGATTTTGGAAAAGAAAAATCAGAAGTATCTGTCGGATTTATATTATTTATTTATAAATTTACAATGACCTAGAATATTGTACTGGCAGTGGTTGGTCCCGGTCGATTGAAATATCCTCGAGTCTCCTGGTGGTCTCCCTTCGAGATTACACGGAGACTCGGTGACTCATTGCTCCCAAACGTCTCCTATGTGTCTCCCGTTGGGACAGCGGGACGTTGGAGTCCCTCGTCAGACTCCCCAGGGAGATTACGAGTTCGCGCCGTTACGTTGTAGCACTCTGTACACCGTAGACCCAGATGAGGGACGGTACTTCTCCTTCAGCTACTGCTGAGCCAGCATATTTCTGTTTTTTAAAAATTTTCTCCTATGCTCACAGATAATCATAAAAATAATAATGAAGATAAACAATTCTTAAATATGATAAGTTAATCACACACTGTTGAATAATAAAAGCAAATATTATTTATTAACTGCTCGAATAAATAATCCTTTAACCGGTAGTCGTAAATTTCCGGTAGTTGGTTCAGTGGCGCCTAGTTTATGCAACATCAAAATTAACATTTACGTTAACTATTAAGTGGATGTGACGAGGGAGTGAGAAGATAATGAATTTAAAATGTAAAACGTACGTAACGTAACGCAACGGAACAAGTAAAGTATATAGAGCGAGTGGGTGTAGGATGCAACCGATTTGAACGAGATATGAGGCACGAGGCACTCTTTACTCTCGAACTTTACTATTACAGTCATATATAACTATAATGTACTATTAAACTGGGTTTGCACGATTGCGTTGGGCGGCTGTTGATTAAAATTCAAGTGACCACGCGATTGCCGTAAATTACATGAATTTCTGTAAAATCTTTAAAATTACACCGTGGGTGTCATAATACACTACTTAACTTTAACTTGTAATTATATTATATCTATACATTCGTGTTAATAAATGAGGAAATTGTCTAACAACTTTATTTCCGTTTTTAATTATTATTATTAAAAGAATAAAAAAAATTTTTTAGCCAGTGTATTTGGTTTTTATCGTTAAATTTGGTATCAGTAGTCAATTTATGATGATAGATATTTAGGCTGCATTCGAAAATGCTCTATCTCTAGATACATAATTGAGAAATGACCTTTCATCTTGTGAAATATTGACATTTTTAAAGATATAAGCTCATCTCGATGTTACACTCATCAAGAGCTTTCATTTGAGTACCCACATAAATTTTTCATATATATATATATATATATATATATATATATATATATATATATATATATATATATATATATATATATATGTGTGTGTAATGATTATCCGTAACTCCTATTCTTTCCCGCTTCACAGTATTATTTTCGAATTTGAATATATATATATATATATATATATGTCGGATTAACATTGTCAGGGGCGGTAGAATTCAGTGGGCTTGTCGATTCCATATTCGTTTATTTTTACAATAATTAAAATAAAACACTAACTCGTATAAATAATACAGCAGCTACAAATATTTGTAATATAATAAATCGGAGGTTAACTAATTATTGGAATATAATTCTATGGTAAAGCGCTGGGCAATAAGTCTGAGAACGAATAAGAGGTCAGCAGGATATACTCAACGTCTCTACTCGAGCAATGCTCAACCAGAACTGCTCATCTAAGTACACTACGTACTTCTCCAAAAAATATTTCGACAGCCCTCATTGTCTGTCGATACCTTTTTTACTATCCTGTGACCTCGGCTACGTTTGGTGACAACTGTCACTCCAGACTCAAGCCCATTGCCATAATCATAAAAGAACATAATCGGCTTAAGTAATAAATAATTACTAATATTGTATTTTTTTACAATTCTGTGTACAACTACTTAAACGATAGATTAAATATCAGGAATTTCCCTGTCTCTGGGAAAACAGCTCGATGTCATCTCCGACATATATATATATATATATATATATATATATATATATATATATATATATATATATATATATATATGAAAAATATATCAAAATGCATGTGGGTACTCAAATGAAAGCTCTTGATGATTGAAACATCAGGATGAGCTTATATCTTTACAAATTTGTATTTTTTTTTTAAATTATTAATTTGTCAATAACTTCAATTATGTAAAATTACAATAACGAGCGATTAAATAATTCCTTTATTCGTCCACAGGAATATCACAATTAAATATATAATGTAATTGGAAAATTATCAATGAGTATCACAAGTTTTACCTGTCATAATTTAAACCCACAAAATTATTATAATATTAGATACAATACAAATGGCAAATGAAACTAATTAATTAATATTGTAAAAAAATATTTTTGTTAGTAGTTATTATTAAACAAAAATTAATGGCTCAAATAAATGATTGATGTATGACTCGCTATTTTTTTTGTTACACATTCATAAATTATGCCCCAAAATCAATCATTTTTATTTACATAAATCCCCTTAGCTTGAAATAATAATCATTTATAAAAATAATAATTGAATTTAATTTTTAATGATATTATTTCAGAGTAATAATGCGTGTTTCAAATTTTCATATAAAAAAAATCTGTAAAAAATTTTTTTTAAGTAATTTAAATATTTAAAAAATTAAAAAATTTTTAAATGTCTGTTAATTTAATTATAATTGATTCATTTTATTAATTAAAATTATAATTAACGATTAATAATTTATAATTGTAATGGTTTTTATAGAAGGACTAATGAATGGAAGTTACTCATGGCGCAGTGAAGACGATAGCCTTAATGGGCAGAGGGGTGGCGGCACACCATCTTCTTGTACGACTTCTACATCACTGAGTTTCCCCTCAGAAACAGAGACTGACGTTGATGTTAAATTAAATGGTATTGACAGCAGCAGCACTTCTGGGCTATGCCCATACCCGTGTCAATTTTGTGATAAATCTTTTCCTAGCTTGAGTCAACTGAAAAAACACGAGCAGGTAAGCTTTAATTATTAAACTTTTAAATTAATTAACACGCTTTTGTGGCTATTAAATACATCTGGAATCATTAAATTTAATAATTCACAAAGTAACATTTTATCGAGTCTCCCGAAATAGTTTTAATTTATTATTCATAAATATTAACGGATTTTATGCATGCTTTAATTAATGTTTGTTTCCGTTTTATCAGTAAATTATTTTAAATTTTAGGTAAATGTCACAACATTTTGTTTTAATAAATATTTATGACGTTGATTAATAAATATAATTTGTTTGTTCTGTCGTATAATTTTTTACCATCATTATAAACAACGAAAACGTTTTAATTAGCAATTATAATTTATTGCAAGTTTTTTTTTTCATTATTTTCATTTAAAAAAAAATTAATTAATTAAAAATTTTTCTAGTTTATTTCAATACCAATTGTTTAATAAATTAATTAATTTTCTTCATTAATATTAGTTTTGAAATTCTGACGACTAGCATTTAATTAATTATTAATTTTCAATTAACAGACTCATGGTGATCAAATGCCGTACCGTTGCAGCTGGTGTGCTAGATTGTTTAAACACAAACGCAGCAGAGATCGTCATGTAAAATTACATACCGGTGACAGAAGATATCGTTGCACACAGTGTGAAGCTGCATTTTCACGAAGGTATTTTTATAAAATTATTTTATTATATTTATAAATTTTTTTAATTAAAATTTATGATTAAAAGTCAATCAGAAAATAGCCCCAGAGTAACTTGTTACTATTTATTTTTTAATATTTATTTTTATCAATGTTTTAAAATTTTTTATATCAATACTGTGTTTGTATATTTGGTAATGTACGGTTACACGCTGTTAGTTGATTTATTCAATTTATTAAATGTAAATTCATTGTATAAATTTGAGAGACAGTATTGAAATATTTTCAATATTGGATATGTTTAAAATATTACGAACATTAAAGTAAAATTAAATTAAAAATATACATGAATAATATGATTTGAATAAACACTGACATGGATTGTAAATAAAAATAATTAAATATGCTACTGAAAATAATATAAAGTTGAGAATAATATTAATAATTTTGAGATTTTATTTTTTTCTAAAGACTGGTTTTATAATACTTTATATTTTTATTTTTTATTAGCTGTCCAGTCTAATAAAACAATTTTTTCTCTAATTTTACGTAATATTGTTAGCTTGTATTTCCCTCCAATGATAAATTTAATGACAAATTTAGATATAAATTGACGATAATTTGTTTATACCTGGAGGGAAATACAGGCTAAAAATATTACGAAAAATTAGAGAAAAATTATTGTATTAAACTGGACAGTTAATAAAAGCTTAAAAAATATAAAATATTAATTAACTTTTAAAAATAATTATTCTGTTATTTATTTAATAGAAGAAAATTTGCAATTTTTTACTTTATAAATAAATTAAAAATTAAAAAAAAAAACATTCACAAAAAAAAATTTCTAAATATATTTTTCATGTTAAATAAAAAAATTAAAAAATAATCACATATCTTCTCAGGACAAGCCATGAATTATTCTGATTGACTCTAAAAAAGTGAATAAATAAATAATTAACTAACAAAAATAAAATAATTCCAGCGATCATCTAAAAATTCACATGAAAACTCACGACAACCAAAAGCCGTATCACTGCAGCGAGTGTTCTCGTGGTTACAACACAGCAGCGGCATTAACATCGCACATGCAGACTCATAAGCGTCCTCAGTCACTGCAACTAACAAATTACCCCTCAAAGATGTCAGAAAACGAACGAAGTTCTCTGTGGCCAAGCAGAGGATCATCCCCAAGTGTCAGTTCACCACTACCCTCGTCTCTCCACAAGCTACCGCCCTACTCACCAGACTCCTCGGCGAACGAATCGTCCCCCGCAGTGTCATTTCTCCGGTCATCTCTGACCCTCGCGTGTATGTACTGCACCAAAGACACCTTCACGAGCATGGAGCAGCTCCAATTGCACGTCCAAGCTGTCCACGAGCTCGCTGTGAGCACCCTCAGCCCCTCATCCTCGCCTAACAAAATCACCGATAACAATTACAAGCGGCGTAAAAAAAAAGATTTTAATTTAAAAATAAAGGACGAATTGTTATCGTGTGTCGACAGCGCGTGTGCTATGAAATTCACAAAATTAAATCTATTAAACGAGCATATTAGAGCTCATCACAGTAATAATGATAAAGCTCCGATAAATAACTATGATAATGACACATCAGCATCAGCAACGGAATCAGCATTTACGTTATCATGCCCTTTGTGTGGGTTATCGTGCTCATCTCCTGCAGTCTACGCTGAGCACTACGTTCTCGAGCACTGCGAAAATCGGCGAGTTATCGCTGATAAATCGTCAGAAAAAGCTAATTACGGTAAAAAAATATCCAACGATAATAGCAGCAATTTAAGCGCGGGGGTTTTTTCTTCTACTACTTTGCTTTGCGGGCAATGTGGAGCGGCGTTAAAAGACTTTGAGTCCTTTCGCGTTCACCTGGCGCATCATTTGCAAGTAAATAATTACCAGAAGCAATTCAGTGTAAATTGCCCCAAGTGCGAGCTGATTTTCACCTCCCAGGACGAAATGGTCAATCACTTGACAAAGCACTATCTGAGCGACGAAAAAATTTTAAAGCACCAGTACTGGTGCGATGCGTGTGATAGACACTATTTAGACATTGAGTCACTGAAAAAGCACACATTTGAGGAGCACACGCAGCGCTTGTACAGATGCAGTGTGTGCAGAGAGATCTTTGAGACGGCTGTTGGCATTCAGGTGCATTTAACTGTTAAGCACACACGGGAGTGCGCTGTTTATCAGTGTACGGATTGTGTAAATAATCCGGGATCCACAAAAGGGATAGAGACCGTGGGTAGTGATAAGAATGGAATAGAGAGAGACGGTGTCTTTAAAAGTTTCACTGAGCTGATGAAACACGTGATGAATGCTCATTTGTCGTGTTCTTCGTCGTTGGCATTATCATTATCGTCTGCCAAGGCTCAGGATCGGATTACTCAGATAAAGGGCAGAATCGGCCCAGCTGCACCAGAAACAACCAGAGCTTGCGGTGAATTATTTTTACGATGCTGTTTTTGTGGTGTACATTGTAATACGGAAGCTGATTTACAGCGACACTTGGCAACCCACTCGACGTGCCTTTATAGATGCCCGATTTGTCGTCAAGGTTTTACTGTTGAATTTTTGCTGGACAAGCACATTGCTCAGATACATAACAATAACTCACCGAATGCTATTGCTGCTGTTGATACTGGTATTGCTGCTACAACTCCTGCCGGAGCTGATACTATGATCGATTGTCAGAATGTTTTTAATCATTCTAAACTACATGATGAGGTGATATTTCTTTTTTTTTTTTTATTTTTTTTTTTATTCAATCGAATATTTCTTATTATAAGCTATTGAGTTTAGTTCAAAAGTTTTTTATTTATTTCTGTTGGTAAAAATTTTTTTTTATTTATTAATGCCAGTCGGCAACTATGCATATTGTTAATTAAATATTTAAAAAATTTTTTTTCTTCTAATTTAAGCATTGAACAATCTTTCAAGAAAAAAAAAACTTGATTTTTAATTTTATTGTAGTTTATAGTGAAAGTAAAAAAAAACTTGAAATTTACATTTATAGTAAAATTTCAAATTCAATTGATTTCATCATTAATGTTAAATTAGTTATTAAATTTGTACAACGAAAAAAAAAAAAAATATTAATTCCTTTGGAATTTATTTATAGATTATTCTATTTTTGCTTTGAAAGTTATATTTTTGTCATCAGTGAGCCGTCTCCCAATTTTAGATAAAAGGAACTAATTCAGTATTTAAATTCATGTATTCACATTACTTTTTAGCTTCCCTATTTTGCTTATATTCAAAAATTTCATTTATTTTATAATTGGAAATAATAATATATCGATTAAAATCTCAAAATATATATGTATATACAAATACAAACGTTACTTATTATAATTGATATTATTATAAAACACTTAATTATTTTATTCATTTAAAAAATAATTATTTAAACAATTTAAATTAATAGTTTTCAATTAAAATTGATATTATCAATGTTAAAAAAATCTGTTATTTGATTAATTATATTTCATTCTTCTTTTAATTGACCGAATAATTATAAAAACATTAAAATTTTAATATTCAATATGAATAAATGTAAATTCTATTTCTTC
The DNA here is from genome assembly GCF_013202065.1 of Cotesia typhae. NCBI lineage: Eukaryota > Metazoa > Arthropoda > Insecta > Hymenoptera > Braconidae > Cotesia > Cotesia typhae. The sequence goes on along the minus strand of NW_027423756.1, from coordinate 9,446,873 downwards.
TTTTTTTTTCAGTCAATAATTAATTTGCAATTATTATTTATTAAAATTATCAATTCTTCGGGCTAAGATTGTGCTTAAGCTCATTTTTAAAAATTATAAATTCAAAAATTAATTTTCAATTTAACAGCATGCTTATATAATTATATAAATTATTTTTTTAATTTTTTAATGAATAATAATAATTAAATTTATTTGTTACAGATAAGACATAAAAGAAAGCAATTGACACCTGAATTATCTCAACAAAATCCTTCAGAATATAAACGATTAACACAAAACCGTCCAAATAATAATAAGAATAATAATAATTTAAATGATAATGATGATAATAGTAATAATAATAACAATAATGACAAATTAAAGATAAATAATTGTGAATATTGTGATCGAAAGGATTTTACAAGTGAATCAGAGCTTCGCGCTCATAAAAAGCTAGCTCACAAATTATTAATCGAATCAGTAGGAAATAATCTCCAGCATCAACTAAAATCATTATCGCAAAATTTAGAAAGCTGTAGTTATTGCGGTGAATCACTGCGTTCACGCGGCGAATTGGAAACTCACACAAGGATCTACCACTCGGCGAATGAATTAGGAAAACGCCGATACAAATGTAACATATGCGATGAATTATTTTCCACAGGGGGTATTTTGGCAGAGCACAAATTAGACAAGCACTGCAAAATAAAGTTGAGCGATGTTTGCACCGTCTGCAGAGTTATTTTACACAGCGAAGTAGATTTTATCGAGCACGTACAGAAACACAGTTTCGAAGCGATTGATTCGTACCAACAAAGACACGAAACCGTGGCATCAGCTCCCGTTTCAGCAAGTACTCAAGCAATTTCTGTTACAAATACTGCTACAAATACTACTCTTATCTCTAATAACTCTAATGCTTGTATTACAGCAACAAATACTCATGTGCCCGTTTATTGTGTTGTCTGCAGGCAGACTCTCATTAGCGAATTCGAATGTCAATTACATGCCAGGTATCATTTACGATCCCAGTCTTCTGTTTCAATTACGGAAAATAATAATAGCAATAGTAATAATATTAATAATAATAATAATAATAATAATAATAATAATAATAATAATAATAATAATAATAATAATAATAATAATAATAATAATAATAATAATAATAATAATAATAATAATAATAATAATAATAATAATAATAATAATAATAATAATAATAATAATAATAATAATAATAATAATAATAATAATAATATTCGTAAGGAATTAATAAATAACATTATCAATTGTTGTATTTGCTTACGCGAATTTGATAATAATAATTCTGTTATTCCTTTGTCAAACAACGTTACAAGTAATGAAAGGCAATTAAATGTTTGTAACAGATGTTATGAACGTCATTTGAATGGTTTACCTATTTTAGGTAATAATTTTTATAATGATAATGATTGTAAAGTGAGTGAAAATTTTGATCGAAGAAATGTTGAAAATTATTGTAAATTAAAATCCATTAAATTAGAGTGTGTGAATGAAAAAGATGATAATTGTAATGATGATGAAGATATTGATGTTGATGTTGGTATTGATGTTAATAATGAGGAACAAGAAGAAAAATATAAAGGAAATGAAGGAGAGAATGAAAATGAAAATAACCATGAAAGAGAAGACGATAGTATTTATAATGAAAATAAGAATAAGGAAAATAAAATAGGAGTGAGATTTGAAAATAATTCACATGAGAAAAATAGCGCTGGCGTCCGTCCATATAACTGTCCTCAATGTAACCTCAAGTTTGCTCTTAAAGTTGAATTGGAGCATCACCTTAATGCTGTACATATGAATAAAAATATGTCTTGTATGGTTAATGCTACGTCGGGGAGGAAAAATAACTCCCGAAAAGAGGAAGAAGGGCATTCACGTGATGCTAATATTAAAGACAATGCCAGTGAAGATGGGCTGATTGTCAAAGAAGAAATTTTTGATACCGAGGTTGAAGAAGGAAATTGTGAAAAAAGAGTATTGATGAATTAATGATATTAATGTGATACTAAAAATAATTGACGTCCACTTTTTTTTTTAAGTATTTGAAGATAAAATTTGAACTTTTCATAATTTATTAAAATGTAAAAATTTTCGGATGTCTGTTATTTTTTGTGTCATTCATGAATTTATTGATTTTATTTAATGTATTGGATATTTAAATTTGTTGGCCATTTTTAAAGGAATTTTATGTATTTTTTTTTAAATTAATGTAAAAAAATAAAATGTTTTGTTGGTGGGTAAAAAGTTTAATAGACTTAAAGGGGATTATTTAGTTTTAACAATTTTCTTACCTCGTTAGTTGGGGATTGTTTTTAGTTTTGTGTGATGTTTGATAATGAGAAATTTTATCGATTAAAAGATTTGTACTCTTGAAAGTTTAATATCTTAAGAGCAGTAGGAATTACAAAATTTTAAAAGGAGTATAAAGTTCTTTGATCAGAATAGTGGCTGTTGCTAAAGAACAGAGGGATTTTAATTCTACGCTGTTGAATCGGATTTTGATGTCTATTTAACTTAAATAGTAAAATTGACTGAGTTACTTTCTTCCAGTGAAATGGAAAATTACTAAATGGTACATCTAAAATATGAAGAATAATTGTTAATACTTTATACTAATAAATCATAAGAAGATTAGCATTCACTATGATGAAACTAATTGGAAGATGTTTTTAAATTAATAAACTTTATTATTTAATTTTAATAAATCATGTATTTTATTACTGTAAAAATTAAATCCCCCTTAATAAAAGTCACCCTCATTCGAATTAATGATTTAACGCTTGAAATACTGTTAAATTTTTAACAGCCGTTCTTGAACGGTAACCTTCAATAAATTATCAACTAAAGTCTATTTCTGAAATAACACCATGAAATTTTAGATTGCTCTAGATATTAGCAGCACAAAACTATTTCTCACTGTTTAATAATTTATGATAATCCGGTGAAATGTAACATGAAAAAAATATTAATATCATTTCCGTGAATTAATAGAGTTAATTACCAGTAGCGAATCACGGGAATAAAACAGATATTAAATAATAAAACAAAGAACCTACCAATAAAAATTAACCCGAGGTAAATCGGAGTATTTTTACCTCAATATCTATGCACATTTTTTCGCTTCAATGAAAAAAAATTCCTTCCATAAAACAGAAAAAAAAATTTAATTAAAATATGATATCTCCCATTAAATGCTATTTCGTAGCGCTCTTTTTTCTGTCCAATTACATTGATCACATTAAATTTCCGCTCCAACATTGGAAGCTTTATTAAATGTTTTTTTCTTTTTTTTTTTTTAATATTTATAATTTACATCAATTCCACTTAATTAATATTAATTTAATTTTTATTACATAAATATTTAACGATTATCATTGTTATTATAATTATTTAAAAAATACAATTTTTTTACTCCGATAATTTTTATCACAAAAAAAAAAATTACTATTAATCATTTATTTTTTTTATAAAACTGGACATTGGAAAAATTGCTCGTTCTCATTTCTCGCGACGACATTAACTCGTTATCTCAATCTACAATCGCAAGGGGTACCAATAATATATATATATATATACTTGTATATGTATATATATAAAATATATTGTTTCATATTGGTGCGTTAAGCCTTCGTCCTCTTTATTTTCTATACATATTTACTACATTATATTCTGTATACTAAGAGTTTAATGGATACAAAAGAAGAAATATATACATGTTAACATAAATGTGAATTGAGACATGTATGTAGACGTAGATATATATATATATATATATATATATATATATATATATATATATATATATATATATATTTAGTGATATATATAGATATATTATAGAGTAAAATAGAAAGCTCTGAAAGGAATAAGGACGAAGCGACATTACAAGCAAGTAAGCGCAAGCGCCTACCGGATCGATGCCCGTTTCTCGCGTATAAAGCTCGCACTCGCGAGGGGCGCACGACAGTTCATCATTACACATTTTAGAACATGCACCGTACTGCGAGTTGTGATGCCCATAATATAAGCGGTACTTTTTTGCACAACTATTTAAATAATAATAAAACAATAATCACCGCTAACAACTCAAATTACAACAACAACAACAAAAATAAAAACAATAAAAAATTATCACCGGTAAATAATTCGCGTGAAAGTAATAAACCAGATGAATTGTTAAATTGGTACTGTGCGCATCTTGGTGAAAAGGGCTGGGATAACATCTGGTCCATTCTGCGACGATCCCACCGTCATATAAACCAATATCAGTAACAATCGTCACGGGGTTTTTATTTCGATTTTTAATATCTCATTAAATATATCTTAAGTTTGTGAGTGGGAGGAGCTGGAGGGTGGATAATCGTGGGGACGGAGTGCATGCCAGCATCAATCATTTTAATGTGGAGGTGTGAGTTTCACTGTTGAGGGTACGTGGACTTGAAACTTTTACGCTGATGAAAATATTGAATGGGATTAAATTTTTAGCAGTCTTTTTAAATTTTACAAGAGAGGCTTGTAATTATTATTATTCTAGTTATAACTTCAAGTGATACATTATTAAAGTACATAAAGGAATTGGTTGATGAATTAAAATTTGATAAAGTCTAGTACGCTTCTTTATCCTCATTAACCAGCTCCAGTTTTCATTGATGAAGTGTTTCATTATATTATCAGCACTGATGTCAAGCTTGAGTGGTGTTTCAAGTGCTGAAACTTTTAAATTAAAACGACTGACTTTTAAATAATTTATTTTATCTAAGTATCTTCCTTAAAAACACAACGGTATTTATTATCTTCTGTAATTTAAAAAAAAATTACTTGATTTTCTTTTTTATGACAATAAAAATAATTGAACTTTAACTTTTATGCTTGTGAATTTTTAGATAGTAATAATCTAATAATAATTATTATTATTATTGTTATTGTATGATGGAAGGAAATAATTGAAGGTAAGAGGGAATTAATTTTGATTGGATAAAAATTATTCAAATAAAAGTACTGTGTACTACTGCAAAGGATGAGTAAAAATCGAAGATTTATCAAGAGAATGAATAGCTGTAGAAATGGTAATCGGAGTAAAAATAAATATAAGGATTGAGAAGAAGAGACAAGTGTGCAACAAGTTAAGAGCTGTGTAACGGAAAGTTGTATGAAGCTAAATTCGCGATGTGACATGGATATCCTTGTCATATTCTGTGTCCTCATCGCCACTGTTTTATATTACAATACGCTACACGCTGGATTCGTCTACGATGACAGGTCAGTAATTGAGATGTGAAATCAAATTATCAATCTATATTTCATCCTCACTGCTAAATCTATATTCGTCTATAACACTATAAATGTGAAGCTATATTGCACCGGTGGGTGAGGATAGCTTTATGCCTGACATTTGTACATCAATTATTAATTGACTCTTTAACTTTACTATCACATCGTCATTTACGATCCTAAATTCAATTATACTATTAACAATTTATGGATATTAATACGACGAAATTAATTAATACGCGAAGAGTGATGAGAATGACTGATGTGATGACAGTAGTCTCTATGCTGTCGGGTGGTTTATTAATTAATATATACATACATATATATATATCGTCTGGATTTTGGAATTACTTTTAATTATCAATAAAACAAAGTCAGTCGGCTTGTTTCTTTGTAAGAGAATTAAAGTTCATTATTGTTATTCAATTTTGCGCCCTACTGTGCACGCTTTATTGGGGAGTTTATTGGTTTATTACTTTATGGATCCCAATGTATTCGAGTCATTGTTTTAAACGCTGAAATTTCATGATAATATGAGTATTGAGTCCCTTTTTGAATGTTAATTTTCACAGTTATACATTTGATTTCATTTTATGAGATATTCATTCATTTTTAATTTTATAGGAATTAGATATAAATATTTATTAAGTTAGAACAATGCCGCTTGCTCGATGGATATTGTATCAAATTTTTTGTTTATTGAATAAAATATGGCAATTAAAAGTTTTTTGTTCGTTTATCATTTATTTCATATGGGGATATTCGAGTAAATATTGAAAGAAATCGTGGAATTTTAGATAAAAATAACAACCAATGTTTTTTCAAGGCTTTCGAGCATCAGGATAAAAGAAATTTTTTTCTACTCTTCATTAAAATTAATTAAACAGAATTTTCATATAAATAGTGAGATAAATTAAATTAAATTATTTGCACGAATTTCAGGAATTTTTGATAAAAAAAATGTTTTAACATATTTTAGAGATTAATTTAATTACAGAACCAATTTAAGAAAAAAATTTTTTATATTAACTAGAAGTATACAATTAAAAATGATAACAAAAATGGTCAATTATTATTCAAAATTGTTTATCTTAATTTTTTAATTTTGTTTTTTTATGATAAATAATTATTCGATAATGACTTCAGCGATATATAATATACAATATATAATAAATGATAAATTTCAATAACAACTGAATTTCCATGTTTGTATTTGGTATGTTGTTGGCTTAAGTGAGCATAACATGTATCTGAGCAGAGACGTCAATTAGGATGACTTAATATTGAAAATAGAACACTGTATAATTGGTCGCTAATTAAATAAATGGCTGAAACGATTTATTTTCATATTGTTTGTGCACATAAATACTTTGCAGTGAGGCAATCACTTTTAATTGATTTTATTTTCTGAAACTTGGTACCAAATTATTGTATGAGAATTTTCTAAAATTATTTTATTGAGAATTTGTTTAAAAATTCATCCTTTGTTCAAAGAAAATTTATTTAAAAATTTTGAAGATAATTTATTTTTTTTTAAAAACATTTTTATCAGTTAGTTGTATAACTTTCCATAAATTCGGGCTTACATTAATATAAAAATATGTAATAGCACGCATTTGTATGTGTAAAGTGACATAATGCTAAATTATTCTACTATTAATTTTCTTTCCCATCAGATACTTAAGATAATTCTTTGCAACATATTTTAACTTGTGGTGTTATATTTTTTGATTATGAATTTTAAAAGTTTATTTCTATTTTCTCTCAACATTTGAGCTTCTTTTTTTATTAAACATTATAACGCGGTACTTATTAATTTAATTTTATCACTAAAATATGTCTAGAAAAGTCTTAAATCTTTTAGATATAATTTTTTATAAAGTAATGTAGTTTCCGTGTAAAAAAAGCTGAATTCATCAGACAAGTTTTCTTCTAGCTTCCACAGGGAATTCATATGCTGACAGAAATATGGATTTAGTATGAGTAAAAGGAAAAAAAACTTTTATATGATTTTATTGATGTAATATCAATATGATTTAATTATGATCTTTTATGTAGAATATTTAATATAAAAATGTAATTTTGTCCGGAAGAATTTGATGGAGATGAATAAGCTATAATTTACCTGAATTTCAAGAATTTACACTGATAAATAATAAATAACTTGATTCAAGAGAAAGCAATTTTTTAACCCAGAAAATCATTTAAAAAAAAAATTTATTCTCTTAAATTAAGAAGAAAATATTTTGAATTAAGTAGAGTATACTCAAACCGAGAAAAATTTCTTAATTCAATCATTTTTCTGCTCGATTCAAAAAATGAAACTTTTCAAAATGTTTTTCTCAAATTTAAAATTTTTATTGTGCATTAAATTAAAATCGAACTTTTTACATTGTATAAAAATAAAAAATTTAATTGAAATTCATAATAAATTTAATGAAAACAATATTATATAATAGAATTATTTTTCCAGCGATATTCTTGTTTGTTTAATTGTGAATAGATAGATAGAAATGTTTTGTCAGAATTTATCGTTGAATTGAAAATTTACATTTTATTCTGCAAACAAACATTATGGGACAATCGGAATGTAGTAAATAAAATAATTGTTTTTCTTTGATAAGTATTTAATCAAGCATGAAATTTTTATTGAAATTTAATTCAACATAAGCAAGTGAATTTATTTATTAATAAATGCTTGTTTGTTGATAGCAATTGTTCAGTTCAACGGAAAAAAACTTTATTTTATCTAGTTTTGATAATTTTTATATGAAAATTGAAACAAGTTGACACTTTCGATGCTAAAAAGATTTAAGCAACCCGGTTACTTTGAAAAAGAATCGAATAATAATTTTGTTTACAAGCAAAGAAAAATTAAACTCCGAAATCTCTGTTTGAGTTGAAAGAAAATAAATTCACCTTCAGGCAAATACTTAGCAAGTAATATTTGAAATATTAAAAATATTTTCCTACTAGATATTGCATAAATATTTACTTTATTTGAAAAACTTGAGCTCCGTAAATATATTTTACTTTGATATGAGTTTTCGTTTGAAATGTCGCTTATCCAAAAAAAATCATTCATATTGTGCGATTATAATATTTAAAAATTATTAACATACTCCGGTTAAAATAGTTTTTTTTTTTTTATTAAATTATTCAAATAGTTGGAAATTAATTCGATAAATTCAGAGATTTTCGTAATAAATATTGAAATAAAATATTTTATTTTATTATTAAATGGACAAAAAAAATTTATTTTAATAAATACAAAACCCAATATTTTAAAATGATTTATTTATTCGAAAATGCACGCTATTGCAACATCCAATTAATTACGTATAAAATATTCCTGAAATATGATCAATAATTGTTTTTAGCTCTGAAGCATTCGGTTTATCAATTAGAGTGTAGCATACACACCGAGCATAATTTAGGAATATACATTTCACATGGGTTTCTGTTGTATTTTATATATCAATTACAGAATAATTATCAATGATTACAGCAGAATATATTGGTTAAATTTTCGACAACAGAATTTTTTTTGTAAAATTTTTGAGCTCCCAGTATGGTGTCTTGCTTTCATTCTAAATAAATAAATAATTAAAATATTGTTGAATCCTAAAAATTTTGCATCAGCGTTAGTTACAAAAGTCTATGTTGAATTTTTTTATTGAAAAATTTTCCACCCAAAATGACTATAGAACTTTTTCGATAAAAAAAATTTTCTTCCGCAATTCTACAGGAGTTTTGAAGGACTGAGTAACCAAATATTCGCTGACAAAATAACCACAACATGAAATATCAATCGAGTTACAAAAACCGCGACAATATAACCATAGACAAAGACAGAATCATAAAAAACAAACCTTTATTGGCGAATACTTTTGTCCTATAAAGAATAATCATAAAGCTTTTTTATTTTAATGTGTAAAAGCTCCAAAAATTACAACAAAACTTTTATAAAGTTTAAAAATCTTTACAACTATATAAATTTAGTTTATAATGTTGTTTATAAAAAACATTTAATAGAGTTATTAAAATAAAAAGTCAAAAAAGGCAGAGTGTTCTTATTCTAGTTTTCATCGTCTGACTGCAGAGTTTCGACAAAAATAGTCATTATGAAATTGAATAAATTATCATTAGTTCAGGAATAATTCACCAAGCGATTGAATATTTTATCTATCTTAATTCGTGAATTGTTAATAAATGTCAAATATTCAAGAGCTTAAATATGATAAAACAAATCTTCTATACTGACAATATGGCTAAATAATAAATGCAATTTCTGAAAATATGACGCCGGGAATAATTACTGTTATTTTTCTCTCTAAATAAAAAGTTTTGTTGTTAAAAAAATTTTTTTTATAATCTGAGAATAAAAATTCAAAAAATAAATCAACCGACGAAGCCGAGATGTGCAATTAAGACCAGTAACAAAAAAATCGATAATCACGGATTTACTTCCAGATTTAAGCTGCCCAGTATGATATTCTCGTTAATAACTATGAATTATCTACAATGTAGAAAGATTTATCGTTCTATTTTTATAGCGAAACACAGCACCGTAAAGCTAAAAAAGGTTTTTTTTTAAATTGTGTCGTTTCAAGAAATACTTTGCAAACAGTTTTAATTATAGATAAAAGCTTTTTTTACTTTTAATATCATATATTGCGGTCGCATCCGGTTCTTGAAAAACTCCATGTTCACAAACAATGATATCAACTTTTTCATATTGTTGATTTTACTCGTGAATATTGTTCTCTATATTTTTTTATTATCATTATTATTCTAGTCCTTTATATACATTATTGTGACTTTAATTATGAATATGACTTATGAATTTATTATTATGAAATAAAAAATTTCTAGCTTCATTTTCGCTCCGTAAAGTAGAATTGTAATTAAAAATAATGAAATTGTGATTTAAATATGTAATGATTTTTAAGTTTGACAATTATTAAAATCTATATGAATTCATAATAAATTAAGCTCATTTTATAATAGTAATAATAATAATAATAATAATAATAATTATTATTATTATTAATGGTTATTAGATAATTAACAATTATCTTAAAAATACTTTGTACTGTAGACATTATAATTGGATTATAAAAATGAAGAAATAAATTTCTAAAAATAAAAGTACAATTCTAAAAGTTAATGAAAAAAATTAATCGATAAACACTTATAATAAAACTTAATAAAAACTGAGTGACTTTCGTTAAAGAATAATTGACTAAATTAATTGATAAAACTTTGATAAAATAATAATGGCTCAATCTACCCGTGTTAATTAATAATTAACTCAAGTTAAAACTTAATAATTTAATTGTCTTTTCAGCAGACTCTGCTCAAACAGAGAAGCTCTAATTAATTTTTATGAATACAACTAATTAAAATATAGCAATAATAATTCTCTTTTATATACCTTATACATAATTTACAGAGCTGTAAAACTTTGTTGCTCTTTTATTTTCTGTAAAAACTTAAATAATAAATTTTTTTATCAACTAAATTTAATAAATAATAACAATAAATATCTTATCTATCTTTAAAATATTCCAGACGAGCAATCCTGACAAATCCAGACCTGCTGCCGAACTCCCCATGGTTTCCTCTATTGGAAAACGATTTTTGGGGGACACCTCTACGTGACAGCGAGTCACACGGGAGTTATCGTCCGCTGTGTGTGGCCACATTTCGGCTTAATCATCTGCTCGGCGGTTTGAATCCGCAGGGTTATCACCTTGTCAACATAGCTCTACATGCGGCTTGTACCGGCCTAGTGGTCCGAGTGGCAAGAAAGGTAAACTTTTGTTACGTCAAAACATAGTACTTAAATTGTATAATTACCTTGCTCCCTTTTAGCCTTCACCTAATGAAATAACTGGGATGGAGCTATAAGAGTGACTGTTAAATATAATATTTTATTTAATTTCAAGTTAATTAATGAAATTTTTCGATTATGAAATATATGTATAAACAACTATTTTAAGTAAAGCCAAATTTATTTAACAATGAAAAGAAATAATTTACAAATTTAATATTTCCTTATAAATTTAATACTAACAATCTCATCTAATTATGAATTCGAGTTCCATAATTTTACAAGTTATTAATTTGAAATTAATACTTAAATAATTAATAATTTAAAAATTACCTTGTTAAATTTAGTTGAATTCTTAGAAGAATTTCTAATTTCTCATTTGAACTCAAAGAATATTAATATATTATAATAATTATTTATTTTAATTTTTCACTCATTGTAAATATAAAAATTCTTATTAAGTTATGAATTTATTAAGTTATGATAATAATTCATGATTAAAAATTAGTAATTAATTTTATTAAATCTCAATAATAATTTATTTAATTCAATTAATTCTTTGGTTATATTAATTTAATAATTCAATTATAATTATTTTCAATTTGTATTATTAATCTTTTATTATATTTTATTCATTGATCTAGACTGATTAAGTACCTTTTAAAAACTGACTATTTTAAAATCGTAAAACTGTTACCAAGTAACTTCCCCTTCAATTAATAATTATTTAATTGTGATTGGACAATAACCAATCAATAATTATTTCTTTAATTATATTTATATATATAAATTCTTTTCTTACGGCCTATAGTCCGTATTAACATTGATATTAAGTTACAACTCAATATATTGATTATTTCATTTCTGTATATTTTTTTATTTATTTATTTAAAAACCCTTTTCTTTTAATAAAAGAACTTTTAATATTTTTATCTCATATACACGATCGATGGTGTATATTTTTAAATGATTTAATTTATATTTAAAACATTATTATTTAATGCGCAAATCAGATGGTGACACTAATATTAAAATTAAATTGAATATTAGTCACTACGTGACGTCACACTTTTATTTTATTATATTATTATTATTGTTGTATTAGTCCGACTGTCAGACACAGGGAAACAATAATTGCGGAGAGTAATTAATTAATATTGGACCTTTCGTTGTTTCATTGTATTGTGATTTTACCAGCAGTCATTTCAGTTAACGTAATAAAATACCATAACCGTAATAGCAACCAAGCTCAGTCTGGAGTTGAATTAAATTGATGTATCTTGAGTTTGTTTCTTTAGGGAGAAAAATTCCGGATCATATAATTGGTTTTTAGTAACTTTTAAGTTTGTTTTCGTTCATTAATTTGATGAATGATTTATTTAATTATTTTTACGATGAAAATTTTCGATAAATCTTTATTTGTACATTTTTAAATTAATAATTTATAAATATTCTCATTTAATTTATCCCACAGTAAATTTAAACTGAACAATAATTGTAAACATAATAATTAATAATTAATTATAATTTTAAATAATAAAATTTAATTAACATGATAAATTATTTGTAAAATTTCTTTTCATTGAATATCAAGAATAATTTCAATCTAGCAGCCAGTTCATGTCCTATATCTAGATGAAAAGCATCAACAAAAGTTACAAAAGCTTTCGGACTATTTCGTGTTGCATTGCAATGTTTGTATGTAATTACGTAACAAAGTGTTTTATCAAAATTAATTAGCTCAAGTTATTTTCGTATGCAAAAATTTTTAACGATTACATATTGTTCGAATAATTAATCCGAATTCCGAAACTGAAAAACAGTGGCTTGAAGCTTTAGAATTTTTAGTTAAAAAAAACATTTTATTCGAATCGAGAACTAATATAAAACGAAATTTAAAGCTGAAAGGTATTACAGAAACACTGGAAATTGCATTACCTGGAGTAGACAACTTTCTAAAAGTTTTCCTAAATACCGGAAATAGATTTTTATATTAAATAAAAAAAAAAACGTAAAAAATAGTGAAGATTTGGACTTGATGGAAAAATAAAATATAATTTTTAAAAATTGGTAAAGAATTTAGCGCCTGCCGGGACTTTGCTTTGTGATATCGATACAACCCAATTCGTATAAAATTACCGGATAGTATAAAATCTTGAAAAACGACAAAGAAAAGCAAAGTAAATATTTGCCGTAAAATATAAAAATGACAATAAAAGTGATAATGTAACGCTTTCTGATGCGAACGGTTTCAGGTTATTCCAGGACGATGGCTGTCTCATGCCATCACAGGGCTGCTGTTTGCGGTGCATCCAATCCACAGTGAGGCAGTCGCCGGTATAGTCGGACGGGCTGATTTGTTGGCTTGTTTTCTGACTCTCGGGGGCTTTCTCACTTACGTGGCACATTGCGACCAAACACGTTCACCGCTAATGCTTCTCATCGCGCTGACATCCTCTCTCCTGGCCGCATTCGCCAAAGAAACCGGCATATCCTCACTGGCACTCTGTTTACTCTGGGAGTTCTGTCATGGCGAGTCAAATACACAAAAGGTAAATATTTCCAGCTTGGACTCTACTCAGTCCCGGCTGTTTTCTCTGTACTGGTATTCCATGGCTTTATACATTACTCGCTTCGGCGATTCTCACAGAGATGAATGCACACACCGGACCCGGATAACTTTATCTCCCTTTCTTCTCTCGGCCCTCGCAGAGAACAGCTATAAGCTACAGAGGACATTTTACTGTACAGTGTAAATATCTGACAACTGTATGCAACGTTTGATTTACTATCCTACCACGTCCACTAAATATTTGCTCGCTTCGATAATTAATTAATAAACTTTCTCTTTTATTGAGTTTAGAAATTAGTTTCGTGGTTTCAAGTTTGCTCGCTCTCGACTCAATTCTATGCATATTTAAAGAACAGGAGATTTTCTAATGTCTGCAAAAACAGGAGTCTATGTAGCATAACCCGTTCAGTTGTACTTATTCTCGAGTTTCTCAAATGAAATATTACAGTTATAATTTAATATTATTTGCATTAATTTGAAATTAGAAAGTCTAATGAGTTTACAAAAAGGCATTCAAAAATTGGAGGTTGTTAAATAGACTGATAAAAAAAAATTAGCTTGATTCTAGACAAAAAAATCTTGAAGTAAAAATAAAATTCTTTAACTAAAAAATAATTTTTTTTGGTTTAATTTATATCAATTATTTACCAATATTTTGAGTATCAATGATAAACATTATTAAATATACAGTTATGTATTTTTTAAAACTTAAACTTTTATCGGTCTTATCGTACTTTTTAACATTCTAACTTTGTAATTTTATGTTACTTTTTTTGATATCATCCATCTTCATAAAATGTAATTATCAATGATTAAATATTTACATACAATTTCGTGGAAAGTAAAGATAAAATTAAAAGAAAAGTTCGACGTAAATTTATTTATTAATATCTATTTTATAAAAAAATTTATAGATGGTAGATGTGGGGGGAAGAAATTAGAGTAAAGTTTACCTTTACCATAAATTATAATGATCATTAAAATAAAATGAAACATCTATTGAATGCAAACTTTCTAAAGTAGTTCGTTTATAGGTACCAAAAACTAAAAATAAAAAAAAATAAAAAAAAAACCGCAAAACTTTAAATTACAGGAGCGAGAAAAAAACTGGCCACGAAATCGGAGCGTCGGAATCCTGTGGGGTGGCCTGATTCTAGTGATACTCGGACGAGTAAAGATCGGGAATGCCAACACCCCGGAATTTGCGACTGCCGACAATCCAACGGCTCGAAATCCATCAAGATTGACACGAGCCTTGACATTCCTCTACTTGCCAGCGGCTAGCTTCCGTATGTTCCTCTGTCCAAGTACTCTGAGCTTTGACTGGTCAATGGATACCATCCCGCGGATAATATCTCTTACGGATCCACGGAATCTTGAGTCAATATGCCTGTACGTGGGGCTGGCAAGCGCTGGACTGTGGCTGATACACCAGTCAAGAAATGCCTCCGGAAATTCCAGTCAAAACTATACCAATACCAGCCCCAATTCCAATTCTAATTCCAATTCCAATGCAAACTTGAATTTTAATTCAAACGAAGTTTACGTACGCAACCGGACGATGGAGAAAATAGGATCGTACCAGCGCGCCTCCTCAAAGTGCTCGGTCTGCGATGGAAAAAAATCGGGAAATTGTCACACTGAAGGCTGTCGGGCGGCGAACAATAACAACAACAGCGACAGCAATGATTGCTGCTGTTCAACAGTTAAACCGATCCTGCATTCTTCCCACACAAGTTTGGCATCTGGTAGCTGGGGTGTTGGTCTCACCAATACCTCCGCCGGCAACGATTATACCAACACACCATTTGGTCGTACCACTAAATCAGCCGTCAGCATTGTCATCATATCACTGGGTTTCCTAGCGCTTCCATTTTTACCCGCCAGCAATTTATTCTTTTACGTTGGTTTTGTCATTGCCGAGCGTATACTTTATTTACCTAGTGTCGGCGCCTGTCTGTCTATCGGCGCCAGTGTTGCTGAAACTTATCGGATCGTTCGCCACGGATCTAAAACATGCGGTAGATTGATTCTTGTTGTTACCGCCGTCTTGCTTGGGTTCATGGCTGCTAAAACTTTAAGACGCAATATGGACTGGTATGACGAAGAGAGTCTCTATAGATCCGCGCTACACGTTAATCCGCCTAAAGGTACATACTGACATATAAATATTTTCAGTTTATTAAATTTATTTGCAATAAAAAATATTAATATTTCTGAAATATTTATTGATACGACAGTCGGGGATTTTTTTAATAATTCAATTTAATTTTTTTAGTTACAATATAGTTCCATAGTAATAAAAATTTTTATTATAAATAATTTATTTTTGGATCAAAATTCATTAATTTCATAAAAAATATGAAATTTCTCTTAGTTCTATTCATGGTAACTTGATTTTTCGAGATATGTAAAATTGAGAGCCGTTAATAATTTTTTTCGATGAATTTTTAATGTCCCTTGATGTAAAAATGTCAATTGAGAAATCATTCAGGACAAAGGTTCAATTTATTTTTATATTTTTATCCGACGTAAATTGTAAATGAAAAAACTATTTTTGTACTTTTTAGTGAAAAACTGAAAGTAAGAATTTTAAAAAATCAGACAGACAGTTTTATTTAATATTTATAAATTTTTAATGTTCTTATATTACTTCGTTAAAATATTAATTCATTAATGAATACTTTATTTTCTCTATTTTATACAAAAAAATGATATCCATTAAATTTAAATGTATTTAAATATTAAAACTATATCAGAGTAAATATGTATTTAAATAAAATCTACATTTAGTTTGAATTTTAGCGTTATTATAAGATAAATAAATAAATAAAATAATGTTGGACTAAAAAAATGTGTGCCAGGTATAAAAATAAGATACTTTTAAATTAATAACTATTTATATTTTCTTCTTTATAGCGTACGGGAATCTTGGTGGGATATTAAGCGCACAAGGACGATTCGCTGAAGCTGAAGAAGCGTTCATCCAAGCTCTTCGTTATCGCCCTAACATGGCGGACGTTCACTACAATCTGTAAGCTATTTATATGAAAGCGATCTTTAAAACTCTTGCAACATTTATATCTTCTGCATAAAAAATTTTACTCGGTATAAAATATTAAAAAAATCTAATCATTAAACTGGATAAGAGCTTAGAATTTTTAGATTTATAAATCGATAGCTCACCATTAAAATGTCTCATTAAAAAAGTATACACTAAATAAAATTTTTAGTTCTCTGAAAAGTACATTAAATTATTGAAGTGTTTGACAGTGACTTTTTTATTTTTATTAAAAGGGGAATATTGCAACAAGCGAGAAGAAATTACGATGAAGCTATTTTAAGTTACGAGCGTGCAATCCACTTCCGGCCTTCACTTATTCGTACGTATTAAAATTTTAAATATATTTGGCATTAAAAAACTTGTGATTAAACTTTAAAAACTTGTTGAGTTCTCAATTAAACTCAGTTTTATACTTAATATTTTTATTTATCAACAGCAAATTTACTTGCGGGTTTATTTACAGAAGCTTATGTAAATCTCGGCGTAACTCTTATATCAGTGGGCAGAAAATCCGAAGCTGCAGATATATTACGTACAGCGGCGGCAGTAAATGGTGCAGGGTTAAAGGACAAAAGGGTCCACGAGGCATCGAGAATACAGGCATTGTTACGTCTAGGCGCTTTGTATGCTGACGAAGGGCATCTCCACGAAGCCTTGTCGTCTTATCGAGAAGCTCTGCAAGCATTACCTGATTATTATCCTCCACAAGTAGGTTTATGCCTTTATTTCAACAATCTACCAACTCTATTCAAGATTAATTAACTAATCAATAATTTAAGTTTATGTGCCAGTTATGCTCCTGCATAGTACCTCCTATATTTTATAATATATATATATATATATATATATATATATATATATATATATATATATATATATATATATATATATATATATATATATATATATATATATGGTTGGATTAGACCATTCCATTTGCTACTCATGCACAGATTTATTATTAAAATCACTCTCTACCTAATGTGGAGTAATTTGAATACTTTTTTGACGGTATTAACGTTTATTTTTTATTATAATCTTTGTACAGCGTTTTATTGATTTATGAACTTCTTCAAGTACTGAAAGGACAAAATACTATTATTTAAGATTTATTTACCTGTTTTGTTTTTTTTTTTTTTTTTATTTTATAAGGAGCCGAATGAAAAATATTTTGGAAAAAAATATTAAGTTATTTTTTAAATAAAACACTCGGTAATAACTATAGAAAAAAAGTTGTCTGAAAAAACGCAATTACAAGATTTTTGGGTCACGTCTAGATCAGTCAAAATTTCTAATTAAAATATCAAGAGGTTAAATACCTGGGAAAATAGGATGACAGCCTGTAAATGAACATTCATATTTTAATTTACTCGCTAGAAGCTCGAAAAAATTATAATTAAAGTTCTGAGAGTCGATCAAATAGTAATAGAGTATTTGGGTTATGCAATCACGATGAAAATCTAAATTATGTAGAGAGTAATTAAATAATGTTAGTTCACTGAACAAGTCGCTCAATAATGCACTTCAATATGGCTGATAATCAATAAAATTTATTAATTACTAGTAATTAAAAAAACAACTAAAGTTATCGTAAAAATTATAGTTCTCTTTTATTTACGAAGTATTTTATTTATATTTACGTCGAGATAAAACTCATTAATAAATCCAACGAGGAAAAGAATCGTTTAATAAGAAGGAAAGTTCACTGAATTTGCTCTTAATTATTTCTTTGATCGTTTGATTTTTGATTAATAAATATTCCGCTTTATAATTATAATTAAATGTTTTTTATTAGACATTCAAAAATGGAAAAAAAATTTTTATATCAGTTTATAATTTTTTCCGACATATTTAATGCTAATTTTTTTTTTCGTTCACCTGCAGATTGACTAGAAAAATATTTAATTCCTGTAAACTCTGTCTTTTTGCTGGTAAACACTTTTTATACTATACAAAGTATATTTTTTATGACAGCTCGGACAATTTTTTTTTTTTTTTCGGGTTCGTATGATATTTTTTTACGGATTCTCATATTTACAGTACATAAAAAAGGTTTATAGCACCTGAATCCACGAGTTAAAACATAAAAAAAGATTTTTAACATATAAAGTAAATTTTTTACCGATACGCTAGTTGAATACTTTGATTTACAAGGTAACAGATTTATTTCAAAATTGAGTTTGAAATATCGTGAGTGAATTTTAGAGTAAATGATTTTTTATCGGAACAACAATTTAATAGCAGATATTTTTTATTTCTAGATGTATGAAATTTTTGTACCAAAAATATTAAGAACTTTTTTTTTCATTTCATTTTATTTCAAAACTACCCTTTTGCTTGGTGTAATCATTTGCACATAAAATGAAGAGAAATTGAATTGAGAAAATTATTTACTTATTACAATGTACAATTTTAATAATATATTATTTGAAATAATTAGACGCTGTACAATCTGTTGGGCGAAACTCTATTAAAAATGCAAGAGTATGCAGAAGCTGAGCGGTGGTTCCATAGATGTTTAATTCGTGAACCAAATTTCGTACCAGCACACATTACTTATGGAGAGTTGTTAGCAAGAAATGTAAGATTTAGTAGCTTTATTATGACTGATCCAGGATTGAATTAATATACATAAACATCCATTAGAGATGCTAAAATACACGCTAATGCTAATTAATAATTTACAGTCGAGCAGAGTTCTTGAAGCCGAGAGATGGTTTATTAAAGCAACAAGGCTCGCTCCAGATGATCCGAACGTTCATCATCGCTATGGTAAATTTTTTGCTAATTAAATAATTTTTCATTTTATCTTAAGAGTGTATTTTATTCTGTGAAAAATTTAAGTTAAAATTTAACGTAGAAGAGCTTTCATTAAATTCAATTAATGTTTTTGCTGCTGGTATTCTCTACCCACTTTACATCATAATTTGTTATTATCGTATTACTTGATGGGACTAATTAATTAAACTTATTAAATAGTTACAATAATTGCCAATTATTTCATAAAATAATGTGATTAATAAAAGAAAAAACACTTAATGCTTTATTTTTCATAATAATAATAATAAATTCAATATGTTATCCCATTCAAAAGTTATTCGAGTTAGAAAGTGGAGAAATGTGAGTTTTTGAAAATTTTGAAATTCTGGCATTAAATTTATAAAAAAAAAAAAAAATCTATTTTATCATATAAATATACCGGAAGCATAATTTTTTTTATTCTCTTACTTATATTGAGAGAAAATAACAGTAATAAATTTATTGAACAGGAGTATTTCTATCATCTCAAGGACGATTGTCAGAAGCAGCACGAGAACAAGTAAAAGCAGCCGAGCTTTCAAGATCAAATTATGAATTGACGGTAGCTGCAGCGGTGGCATTGCATCAAGCGGGACGAGACGAAGATGCTGAAGTATGGTATAAACACGCGACAAGTTTAAGACCGCACGAAGCTCGAAGCCACACAAATTTAGGCGCAATATTGCATTTAAACGGCAAGTACCGTCAAGCTGTGGCAGCATATCGGCAAGCGCTGAGACTGAGGCCAAACGACGCGGCAACAATTACAAATCTTTATAAATTAATGTCACTTATAACGTGACGCACGGCGGGGGATCCCTTGTCCCCCTTCGCCGCAACTCACTTTTCGGAAGGGAGACACAATGCTAAAGACCCGGATAATTATTCGGGCGAACCAAGGATTAATAATCGCATCTTCTCTTCCTGGTATTCAGTTATACATAAATTTGCATCCTTTTTATTATTATTCGTAATTATAATTATAATGATAACGATAATGATAATTATAATTAAATTAATAATTGTGTCATTATTACGGCATAATATCCTAATACATCATCGGCGTGCGACTACTCATTCATACTGCCTGCTACATAATATGTAAAAGAATAAAGCTTAGTTTATTTTTCTCTAATTTTTTTTCTTTCTTAATTACTCTGCCTCTCCAACTTATTCCCACTCCATTTTATTAGTTATAAACACAAAGTAAGTATAAAGATAAAAAAAAAAATCATTTATTAATTATAAGTCTCAAAATATTTATTGAAAAATTTTTTACTTGTCTGATAAAAAATTTTTATTACTTAGTTATAAAGTAAATGAATTTACATTTTACTTTTTTAAACGAGATTTATATCAATTTTTGATCACTCCTGAGGGATATCTAGAAGTATAATCTTATATTGAAATTTTTGACTCTTTATATTGAGTTTGAATTACTAATCGAGGTCATTGAATTCGTAAAACTAATTATATTTATTCAAAGTAATAGACGGAATATTAATTAGTAACTGATATCATACCAATTAATTGGTATGCAAACCATGATTAGCGCGAATATATATCGCGATACAGATGCCATAAGGGCGTATAATAAAAATTCTGTTTTTTTTTAGTTCGAAAACATTTTTAGTTTGAAGAAAAATTATTTTTTTGCTTTTCTACACGTTTCATACACCCTCATGGCATTCAAGGTGGGTCCCGGGATATTAATACGTCGAAGTACTCATGGATGTAGTAGTTGTGATATTTGTTGAACAGATTTACTGATTTGAATAATTTTTGGCAACAAATTCAGACATACACTCCAGTAAATATCGGGACGTATTAAGTTATCGAGTTGAGCTAGAAAATTAAGTGGAAAAAAAAGATTTAAAACTTCTTTTATAACGTGAAATATTTTATTTGATTGAGCTGGAAGTTAAGTAATTGCCGTTAAATTCGTTTAAATTGGTAGATTTGTCGGAAGATACCGTGAACTAGAAATAATTTTTTATTTAAATTGTCTTCCAAATTTATCGGTTGGAATTAATCACGGCTTAACAATAAATTTTATCGAAATAATTTTGCGGTCGCTTGGAAAAAAAGTTAGTTGTTAAATAAAATTGCTTTGAACTTTTCAAATTCGGCTAAAATAAAAAATTATTCATGAAATTTTTTTTTCATTAAATTTAAATCTGTAATTAATTTTCTCAAAACTTTAATAAAAAAATTTTTAAAAATTCGACTAACGATTAATTAATTTAATCATTAGTCGATTAAATTAATTAATTAAATAATTCAATTATTTAAAAAAAAATTAATTTTTCCAAAAAAAAAAAATTATCATTAGAATATTTTACTATAAAAAATTACAGGGATGCAGAGGATAAGTAATAATTCAAATACTTGCAATAATAGATTTTCAATTATTTATTTATTTTTGTTTTTATTATCATTATCAGAGAAAATTTTCACAAATCATGCAGAATGAACACTAGATGTTACGTATTGCGTTTATTTTAATTAATTTCAGAAATAAAAATTTTTAATAACGCCCAAGTTATTATGTTGGTATATTATACATGTACGTTTGTATGTATGTATATTAATATTGATATATGTAGACAGAAAAAACGAGAAGAGAAGAAGTGAAGGATTATAATTTTTTTTAGTATTAATATTGGTGTTTTTTTTGTAGTTTCAAATTCGCAGTTATTAACTTTATCTCATACATTATTTTAAATCCACATTTCCATCTACTTTTTTAAGTTTATTATTTTTATCTCCTTCCGCCGGTATTATTTTGCATTAACCCATTACGCACTAATGGAAACGTAAAATGTTTATACTCCCAGATATTTGTTTTAATATCACTAATGCGTAGATAATAACAAGAACAAATGTTTTACTACAATTATTCTTTGTTATTATTTTATTATTATTATTATTATATTTATATTTTAATAAATATTTGTTTCATCAGTCTGCACAACAATAACGTAAATTTTTATTATTATTAGCATAAATATTATTATTAATTATTTATTTAATACTTTTGCGTTGAATCGAGGCTTCCAAATTGTGGATTTTCATTTAATAATTATTCATTTATTTTTATTACTTTATTTATATTAATATTACTTGAAAAATTATTTTTATTACTGTTTCATATAAATAAGAACGAGAATTTGATTTAATAGAATGTAAAATAATAATCTAAATAAATAATCTAATGAAATCTATTTTGTCGCATATAAAACTTATAAGGCACGTTCGTCACTTTTTAAATATCAATAATAGTGCCTTAGGATTTTAAAATAATGATAATAACAATGGTTTTTACTAATTCAATAAATCGAGTGGTGCACAATATCGAATCGTATATTAATTACCGATTATCTATTAATTATTATTTTATTATATACTTACAAACGATTAATGATAAGCGTATATTGTGTTTACATACATTTTGAATGTGAGCTTCGTTATTGCTTCAATTTACATTTAATTAAATGCGCAGATAAATTTATTAAATAATAATCGATAGTTATATACGTTCAAAAATTAGCTTTTAGTTATTATCTCAATGTACGAAAATTATTTGTGCTCCAAATAATAAATCTACGATTATTTTACACTCTATCTCTATCAAATTCTTATTTACATTGTCGATTATACTTTTATTTAGTTTATTAATTTTTTGATAGCTAAGAATTGAGATATTTAGTTTGAATAATCTAGACGTTAGGCCGTACAATGTAGAGTATTTTTTTATGTTTAGATTTCTATAATCACACGGATAAAAGAAAATTTTTAAAATTACATTATAAATAGTAATAAGTGTGCTTTTAATGTAAATATTACATTTTACAATGTAATTCTTATAAAATCTGTAATACTTACAATCTGAAACTGTAATTTTTCCAATTTTCATCACGAAGCGCCACGTTACATTATATACTGTAATTTTTCTTTTTTCCGTGCAGCCAAAAAATTTTTGATCATTATTACCAAATTTTTTTTTTCCCGGAAAAAATTATTTTGAAACTTCTTGTGTTTCTCGCCTTTAATTAATTTTTAAATAAAAATTGGCATCAATTAAATAATTTTGAGAGTCATTATCAAAATTACAGAATAATGATCAAACTTTTTTTAGCTTATATAAAAATTGAAGATAAATTAATATAATAGTTATACTATGGAAAGATAAAATTCAGAAACGTGCATTTGTCGATTGTTATAAATTGATTAGATAAAAGTAAGTAACTAAAGTACCTAAAAAGTTAAATTTAAACTATTGATCAACTAGAATTTTACTAATGAATTTACTTTCGCACCATAGGATTAAACGACCTAACTAATTACCCATATAATAACAATATTAAACATGAAAATTCAAATATTATTAATATCATTAAAGTGATTTAAATTTTGTTAATTATAAATATTTGTCATTAAATAATTTACTTACAAATATTTAAAAGTCTTTAAAAAAAAAGCTCAGACAATTGTATTTGTTCAGTAAATTTAAGTTAATTATCATTTATAATTTTTTTTTATCTAAATAAAATATATGAATCGGCACTGCTGCTCAGCTACTTTCACAGAATTACATAAATTCGTAATTATTTTAAACTAATTATTATTTTATAATTTATTATTATTTTTATATCTTTTCATTTATAATTAATCAGTAGTTCGGTTCGTCTGATTCATTAAATCATTCAAATTCAGTCGTCATTCAAATATATAAATTTTTATTACTTTAAATCCATTGGAAAAAAAAATTATAATTTTCATTTGTTTATTTTTCAATATTTGTTTTTTTTTTTTTTTCTACTTCACATTAAATGTCTCATTAAAAAATCTTGGTCGTGTATATTTGTGTGTGACATTCTAATTAGTGCTCTCTGATCGTCATGTACATTATTATTC
Organism: Cotesia typhae; assembly: GCF_013202065.1. Classification (NCBI taxonomy): domain Eukaryota; kingdom Metazoa; phylum Arthropoda; class Insecta; order Hymenoptera; family Braconidae; genus Cotesia; species Cotesia typhae. The sequence continues at coordinate 9,422,387 of NW_027423756.1, read as the reverse complement.
ATATATTTGTTTATTACTATTATTATTATAATTATTATTAAAATTATTATTACAGTATCATTAACTTTGAGTTTAAGTTTTCGTGGTGTCTTCGATATTTAAATGAAAGTTGCGTCTTTACTATTATTGATTATCATTAAATCAATCTTGCATTTAAAATTATCGATGATTGCCTTTCAAAATTTATATAATACAATACAATAATATTACAATAAATATATACATAAGTAATTAATATATTAATTTTTAAATGATTTTTTTATTCAAATAAATTATCATTTTATCTTTAAAATTACTAGATCCATTTATGGACGGCTAATAATATGCGTTAAATGTTCCATTATAATTATTATTCATTATAATTAATTATCAATTAATAAAAAGCTCAAAAAAGATTGTTGATCAATTAAAATTTTTAAATTCAAGTCAATAAAAAGTTTTTAAATTCAATTTAATTGTCAAAATATTTCAAAGTGTTGCGTATTTGTGTAGATTTGTTATTTCGCCATCCAAATAAATCTACCAACTAATTTTATTATCATTATTTTATTGGAAGCAAGCAAACGGTTAAAAGTAAATTTTCCTTTTTAAGAATTCATAGCAACCACCACGGTTTTACTTTTAAGCTTACGTGACGCGAGGTCTTAAGCTACTTTTAGTTGAGCAACTTTTTGTATACAAATTTGTATTTTTTTTTTTTTTTTAGTTTCTTTTTGCTACACCAATTTATAATACTATGATATTTTATTATTCAGTTGCTCTGTTTAAAATAAAATAAGTTAAATTTGGGTCATTACTATTACTTTTACGAGTAACAGGAACAAAATTCATTGATGTAAATTTGTTTTCTGTTCAAATAAAATGGAGCGGCTCAATAAAAACGGGCAGAAAATAATCTTTAAAATTTTTAAATGTAATTAAAAATAAAAAAACTTTTTAGGATGTTTCAAAATAATGTAGAAGAATGTTTTGGAGTATTTCAAAACTATGTGGAATGAAATAAATGCGTTCATCATATTCAGCTCACCAAGCTCGCTAGCTCGGTAGAGCAGTCGAATACCTAAACACAATGGTACCTCAAAAGAGATATTTTTGTATTTTTTTAAATAAAAATTCCGGAAATACATTAGTTTGTTCTCTTACCCAACATGTATTTCTATAAAAAAAAGGAAAAAAAATATTACATCCGAGCGCTCCATTTTATCAGTGTTTTTTTTTTTACTGTGAAAAATCTTATTTATTTTCACAAAATTATACTTTTTATACACAAAACATCATACTGATATTCAGGAAGTGCGTCAGTAAAAAATTTTTACAAACTCAATTATATCTTTTTTTTTCACTCGTATATTTATAAAAAAATTGATATTGAAATTTAATATCAATAGATTTATAAACAAAAAAAATTCATGCATGCTTTGAAAGACAGTTAAATATTAATTGTACAGATTACAAAAAAATTATTGTTATTAATGTTACAATTTGTTGTTTGTTATCGTTTATTAATATCATTATCATTATTATGTGACCACCGACGTCGTATCACTGATCGTCCCGTGAAATTTTTTAGTTATAGCTATTTATTAAAAACTAATCGCGCCTATCTAGTTAATTTAGCCATGCTCGGAGTGAACAATGATTAAAAAAATCTAATTATTATTAATTATCAATTATTATGAATGTTATGTAGCTCGCAGGCGACTCAAATTAGTAAACAATTGTTAACATTAATTAGATTAATCGAATAGATAAATTTTGATTTAAATTAAAATAAATTAACTCAGAGTAATAACAGCTTAGAACTAATTGTAATTAAAAATAAAATTATCTGCTTATGGCTATGAATTAAATTTAATTTACCGAATCGAATATTAATTAATAATTGAGTATAACCCAAAGATATAACGATAAATAAACGGAGCCTGAGAAGACGGAAGCTGAATGGTGGAAAGACAACAATGACGAAATTTCCGATTTGTTTAAAATAACAAAAAGGAAACTCGTGTTCGCCGTGTGTCTCCTTTGGCCCGTCGGGCCATACCAAACTGTCAGACAGACGGGTCGCTGCCGGGGGCTGATCCACTTTTGCTGCCATCAGCTCCAACTCCGGTACCGTCTCCATCTCCGGAATTGTCACCTCCTCGGTAGGGTGATCCGCCAGACCCTCGGGCTGATAATCCGCGGAAATCTAGATTATACTAAAAAAAAAAAAAAAAAAAAAAAAAAAATGTGTATTTTTATTCTCGATTCAATTGGTTGAAAAAAAATAATAATAATAATAGAATCTGATCAATTTTTTAATTAGAATTTTTTTATAAATTTTTTGAAAATTTGTAAAATTTGTGAAAATTGTGGCAATTAACTTTTTTTTTTATTGTTTATTTTTTTGTATTAAAAAAAAAAAATACATCAAAATTTTCAAAAAAAAATTTCGTTCAAACAAATGAAAATTAAAATGGTGAACCCACTTGTAAATAATTACCTTATTTTTTTTTTCAATTTATCAATAATTACGCTGATAGAAACAGAACTATTTGAACTAGAAAAGCAGATGTTTCAATTTTTAATTCATAATTATTGTTTTTTTATTTGTGTATTTTATTAACAAACTAACTCTGATAATTATTTATAACTTAATTTTGCAGAACTATACATTTTAGATTGTGCCAAAGTAATGACATCTGATCTCGTTGAAGAGGTCTCACTTTATACTTGCGTCTTTTTATAGCTTCCAATTATTGACGTCTAAAAACAAAGCAACGAGAGCAACAGGATAAGCAAAGTTATTCTAATCATCATCTGGATCTCACGTCCTATATCCTATTTGTACTCAAATAATCAAAACTCTTCTAATTGGTGAACTTTTTCAGAGTGAATTTACAGTTGAAAGGATATAAGGAATAAATTTTATTATTTACTCTCGAATACAATAAGCTCAATTTCGTCGAAATATGTATAAATTGAGTTTAGAGCCCATATAGGTCAAGTTGCGGAATTATTGCATTGAATATAACAGTCCAATCGTTACTTGAAACAAACAATAAAATGGTAACTGCTGTTCTCACTCAATTACTCGAACCCTCAATCGTTTTCCGTGTATCATAATTTTAAAGACCGTCGTTGGGCTTATAAGTACTAATAACTTCTCTGTTATAGGTCTACTTTCCGTTTTTATTGATATTAATTCCGATTTTTACTTAAATTTATTTTTGACTATATCTTAATTATAAAAATTATGTACCCTCGAAATTTTATCAACCATAAATATCAAGGATCTGAAAATTGATAATAATAACAGTAAAAAAAAAAAAAAAAAATTACCTTTGTTGCGCATTCGAAGCAGGTAGTAACCACTTTTGATATGATATTCATAAGATTCTTCGTCTCCTGTATAACATTGTCAACTTTAGTAAAGGTCGCGGCTTTTCCAACAGTCGGATTTTTCACGGTAAATTGAAGCTGCTGGACATAAGTCGGCACTCGATCGAGATTCTCCAACAAGTCTTTCTTATTGGGACCACCCGGGACTTGGTAACTAAATTGTCTCACGACTTTGTACAAACGATTAGCCTCCTCGGCGAAGTACTCTGCCTGAGTGAACAAGTCCTGGGTGGTTTTTAGTGCACCTTCTCCGCGTGTAAACTGGTACATCGAGAAGGCCATGGAAGACATATTTTTTGCCCGTTTCACGATGTCATTATTTTCTTCTAGCTGTGAGTTTCCGCTCTCCTGCCACTTTTCCGTCTCTGCGTCCATCTCCGAGGTGATCAACTTCATTTCCAGCCCGGCTTTGGCAATTTTCGCTTGCTCCTCACTGTCTAGTCGCACTGGCTTCAAGGGCTTGCTTGTTGTTCCGTGTTTCTAGGATGAGAGATTACATATTATATATAAAAATGCATAGATCTTAAATAAAAGCTCTTTTCGGGTTAACTTACGCCTGGACGCGGTAATGACATGTAAACTTGCTTTTCCGGGCGACTTTGACAGAGCTCTAGCACGTCTTTGGCCACAGTTGTCACGTCAGACATAAGCCATTGCCACATGTCAGCAAACACCTCGAGGTTTTCTTTGGCTATTTTACTTGTGGGATAACGAGCTAATGTATGAGCTGCTGTAACAACTTGCGGTCCGTAAATACGCAAGTTTATTTCGGTGAATTTCGCCGATACTTGCAATGATTCTGACAGTGCAATGTGTCTTAATAATTTACACACCTACGTTATAAATTGAATTAAATTATTATTATTTATTAAATTAAAAAATTTTATTATAATAACTCACGTTAGTAGTATAAAAAAATTTCATGTACATATTTTAAATATTACTACTTTCTAATATAAAATTTATATTCACAAAAATATAAAAATCGTTTCAGTATTGCGACATTTTTATTCAAAAAGGGAAAAAAATACCGAATAGTCAGACTTTTGATGCTCTCCGTCGTAAAAAAAAAGTGTAATTTTTTTTTGAGATATTACTTCGTATTTTTTTAGATCCTACTGATATAAAAAAAAGTATTTACTTCGAGAATATGCTCAATGTACTCGTGGAATCGATCGCTACTCTCCTGTAATCTGTCAATTTCACTGGCTAAAGCGAGATTACGAATTGTCGATACTAATTCTTGTCCGGCTTTAGTAACTTGTCCAAGATCGCCAGCCTGTTCCATTGTCGTGGTCGCTAATTGCAACCGTAAATCACGTGTAGCTTTTAATACTCCCAAAACCGCTTGATCTAATTCCGAATTCGGTGATGTCGGGCCGCTTTCATAGTTTTGCTAAAAATCATCATCAATGATTAAAATTTTAATTTTAACACTGAATAATAAAAATACAAACTTACCATGCTATTACCAACTCTCAAAAGTGAATTAAGCTCAAGTTTCACTCGATCACAAAGCAGTAAAATATTTTCGCGATGTTCATGACTCGTGTACGCGCTATCCGTAAAGTCTTGTGTCCTCTCAACTACTGTGTCAATCGTTGAAGTCAACGTTTCTCTACACTCAGGTAACATTAACGTCATTCTAGTGGTCTCGACCATGCGTTCAAAATTTTTTAGCGCTGAACTGACTGTGCTACTGTCCCAATCTTGTTGCTGAGGACTCTAGAAATATTAGGAAAGAAAAAAAAAGCTTGGAAAATCAAAAAGTGTACGTCTCAACGCTCTTTTATTACAAAAAAATATTAAAATAAACTGTTAATGAATTTATTCATTTTGCAATTAAATTACATTGAATTAGACGGTAATTTTTAATAAGCTATCATTCAGAATCATACTGAAGCGAATGAAAAAAAAAAATCGACTCATAAAATGAAGCTTTTTGGAAGTTATCGTGACCACATATATCCTACGCACATACAGACAACCCGACGTAAAAAAAATTTTTATTATGAGCTACCATTTGTATCTCGAGGTAATAAAATAAAATTTTTTTCAACCCACCTTATTGAAGGTTTAATATAAAATGTAATAGTGGAAATAGTGAAAATTTTTATTGCTTAGATTTTAAATTGAACGTAAAATATAAATAAATAATTCATGAGTTCGTCACTCGGGGTGAGATAAAGTAAATTGCCGGGGATGTGATTCGATGTTTTAATAATTGAATATACTAAAAATTTAAATTTAAACAAATTAAAAATACAACTGGAGGGCGAATAGTAATAGTTGTGAAGATGGAAGCTTTAATGGGAGAGGGTGTGGTTTGGAGGGTGTGACAGCAGGAGGCAAAATTACAAGCTCGACACTCGAGACGTACGACATATAACAGGGCAGTATAACAAACCTGTGTGTTTGAGTAAGACTGAGATTCATTGCATTCAAGCACTCCGTCCTTCACGACATAATGAATCAAGTCCATGGCCCTTCTCATTTGGCAAAATACCGTATCTCGGTTTTCTTTAGCCGAGGGACACTCGGGATGCCGTAAACAAGCTTTACTTGACGTCAAAAGCATCATTGTGCTCCGCTCAAGTACTTGCCGGGCTGCAGCCATTTGTGCTCGCCTTCTTTCATCTTTTAAATCATTCTAAAAAATAATTTATTGCTATTAAAATTACTATTACTTTTGATATCACTCTTCAATCTCGCTTTTTCAGAAGTCAAACATCAATCGCTTTTTTTTTTTTTTTTTTTTTTTTTTCAATTCAATCTATTTATTTATTCACATTTTACTTTCCTCTCGTTTCACTTTTTTATCGCATATATTTTTAGAGAGAAATCAGGGGCTTAATTTTGCAATCTGAACTTTAATAAGTTTAATATTTTAGTTTTCATCAGTTTTTTAATATCGTAAAAAAGAATTTTTCATTTTATTTAAATGGTAGTTTTTTATTTATCAAATTTTAATGACAAAACATTTTTTTTATACTAAAATAAAAGTTTTAGTTTTTGTGCTCTTGTTTACTCAATGCAAGGTCATTCTTTGTAAAATTTCACGGGAGAAGAGAGCACTTGAATAAATAGTTTTGCTTTTCACAAAAAAGTTAGAATTAAATTGAAGCTTTACGGACTAATTTCAAGACTTTTTTCAATTTGCGTCGTTAAAATTATAAAGTTTGCTATTGACAAATGTATTAAAAGAAATTGTTACAAAAAAATCGCATTAAGAATTTTTTTTTTCTTCTGATTGTGAATTGCCCCAAGCGGCACAAGAAAATGTCAAAATTTAAACTGACATTTAACTAAAGATAGTGCGATATCTGATTGTCGACTTAAATTTAACGAATATTTTTTTTTTGTAAGTAGAGTAGCATGAAGATATAAAAGTTTTATCAATACTAGACATTAAAAAATATTTACGTGACATATTTCTGATTTATAAATTCTTTGGAGTCATTATTTTTTCACCGACACCAATTTAAGTTGAAGCGAGCATTAAATTGTCCGAATGCATAAAAATAACATATAAGTTTGGTATACGTGTATATTGAAGACAGGTAGAGGCAAAAGTTATATATCTCTTACATGAAATACGATTCTAGTTTGATGCAAATTTTTTGATGAAGCTCAATTCGATAAAATATTTTTACTCTTTATACATACAAATATAAATATATGTTTTTCTGCAAAGAAATATCTAATATGATAGCAATATCGTATCTGGATAAGTTTGATCTGTAAAATGTGAAATTTAAATTTAAAATTGAATTTTGTTTTCGCGTATAAATGTTTTTTTTTTTTTTTAAATTATTTTTTTTTACATTACCATTACAGATGTGAGGATAGAAAATGAATTATATATCAAGTGTAAATGCACACGACCCATATGTAATGAGGATAAATAAGTGCAAATCATATTAGAATTAAAGCTACAAATTTTCGTACCTGTCTATCCCCGGTCAAATGTGCAAGCTCGACCATTTCGGCCCCAAACTGACTGAATGCTTTTACGAATTCAGTAAAGTTTGAAACGCTTTCGAGTCGCCCGAGACTGCGGGCCACTTTGTCTTTGGCTAATAGCAGTTGTTTAACAACCACTATATCCGCCAGGAGCAAAACCCTGGTGACCGAGCCCAAAAGACACCTCGCCGCCCTCACAACGGATCCTCTGTCTGCTAAACTGTCCTCCATCGCGCACTCACACAGTTTTTCAATGGCACCACCTGCAAACGAGTTATAAATTTATTCTCATCTCAGCGTACTCTGCAAGCTCGAAATACTTTTACGCGAGCAACTTTTACTCGCCTTTTCTTTAATTAAAAAATATTTCAAACCTTTTGAATTTTTTTAGATGAATTTATTCATCAAATATTTGCCTTTAAATAATTTTTTTTTTTTTTTTAATGAAATTCGTATTAATTTATGGAGGAGCTTTATTTGAATATTTCCAGTTCAAAATAAGTTTTTTTGTTCAACCCAAATGTCAATTAAATATTTGAAGTATACTTTTAATTAATTTTTTTTTTATGTGACCAATTTAGCTTACACGAAAAGTGTTAAACTTTCTCAATAAATAATAAATAGCAAAATATTGAAAAATATATTTTGGGATCAATTAGAGTTTTAATTATTGTTCAAAGTTTATATTGAAGTTTCAAAACTTCAAACTTCTACCAAAATTTACATTTTAAATTTTCATAAACAAATTATGTATTCGTAACTTTAATATGGCTATTGTCATGATTTACAATATTGACTTTATATCGAGGGATCATAAATTTCTATAACGGTGTAGCTATCGTCACAAATATAGAAGAATAAAAAAAAATGAAATTTCGATCGAGAAAAATTTTTTACCAGGGTCATAAAATACAAAAAGTGACAATTTATTCATTTTTTATACAATTTGAATAAACAGAGGCAACTTTGACCTTTTTACCCTAATTTAAACCCTCATAAAAAATATATCGAGGATTTTTTTTATCCGATTATACACGGAAAGAAAAATATGGGAACTATTCCTATAATTATAGGAATGATTCCTATACTATTATAGGAACCATTCCTATAATATTATAGGAGATATTCCTATAATGATATAGTAATGGTTCCTATATCATTATGGGAAAAATTCTTATAATGATATAGTAATGGTTCCTATATCATTATGGGAATATTTCCCATAATATTATGGAAATAGTTCCTATATGATTATGGGAACTATTCTCATAATGGTATAGGAAAAATTCCTAGAATATCATAGGAAAAAACATTTCTCTTAAATTTCTTTCATTTTCTGATGCACACAAATTATTATATGTTTATTATTATTATTATTTTTTTTTTTATTTTTATTACTAGCAGACCCGACAGACGTTGTCCTGGACTCACGTCTTAAATTTAGAAATTTTAGGAATGAGCTCGTATAGTTAAAAACATCATTAGTTAACAATATGCAATGGGCATTCCTCAATAATTAACATTTTCGTAAATATAAGCTCATTCTAATTTTATACTCATCGAGACCTTTCGTTTTAGTACCCACATAAATTTTTTTATATATCTTATATATATATATATATATATATATATATATATATATATATATATATATATATATATATATATATATATATATATATATATAATATTTATGAAACATATTAAATATATGAAAAATGCAAGTGGGTATTCAAATGAAAGGTCTCGATGAGTGTAACATCGGGATGAGCTTATATCTTTAAAAACGTCAATAATTAAGAAATTACATTGTATCTGGTCAACTAATGATATTTTTAAAGATATAAGCTCATCTCGACATTACACTCATCGAGAGCTTTCATTTGAGTACCCACATCAATTTTTCATATATTTTATATATATATATATATATATATATATATATATATATATATATATATATATATATATATATATATATATATATATAGGGGAATGAGCTTATATTGTTAAAAACATCATTAGTTAACAAAATACATTATCATTCGTTAATTTGTAACATTTTTGTAAATATAAGCTCACTCTGACATTACACTCATCGAGACCTTTATTTTGAGTACCCACATTAATTTTTCATACATTTATATATATTATGTATATGAATATATGAAAAATATATGAAAATGCATGTGGGTACTCAAATGAAAGCTCTTGATGAGGGTAACGTAGGAATGAGCTTATATCTTTAAAAATTTCAATAATTAAGAAATGACCTTGTATCTTGTGAACTATTGACATTTTTAAAGATATTAGCTCATCCCGATGTTACACTCATGGAGACCTTTCATTTAAGTACTCACTTGCATTTTTCATATATTTTATATATTTCATAAATATTATATATATAAGATATATAAAAAAATTTATGTGGGTACTCAAATGAAAGGTCTCGTTGAGTATAAAATTAGAATGAGCTTATATTTACGAAAATGTTAATAATAATAATAATAATAATAATAATAATAATAATAATAATAATAATAATTTTAATAATAATAATAATATACATTCAATAATTTGTGTGCATAAGAAAATGAGAGAAATTAAAAAGAAATGTTTCTTCCAATAATATTCTAGGAATTTTTCCTATACCATTATCGGAATAGTTCCCATAATGATATAGGAACTATTCCCATAAATTATAGAAACCATTCCTATAATAGTATAGGAATGATTCCTATAATAGTATAGGAATCATTCCTATAATAGGATAGGAATCATTCCTATAGCATTATGGGAACCATTCCCATAATGGTATAGGAAAAGTTCCCATAATTTTCTTTCCGTGTAGAGAATTTGGATCGTAAATTGCCCATTGATTTGGGGAACGTTCAAAAGTCGAGGTTTCTAGAGTACAAGTGAACCTTGAAAAAAATATATCTGTGTGAATTTATTGTCTTTATCTTATCTGAAATTCATTTTCTTTTTAGAGTATTGATTGTAAAGTTATGTTAAGCTGTAAGAATAAGTAGAATAGAAAAAAAGCTCGAAATATCCTTAAGTCGGTCACCCTACTCCTACTTGAGAAGTATTCTTTAAGCAGAAAGGAGATATTAAACTTTTGGGGATATAATTTTCGACTATAAACTACTATATACAATACTACAATGCGGGCTCGGAATACCTATTATTTGATAAAAAGGAACTTCTCTATTCGGTGGCCGACTTTGGAGGTACTTTGCATGTATGAAGAAAAGAGACTAAAGTACTATATACGCTCAATGCTTCTTTTTGACACTGACACAAGAGGCCAAAGTTATCTCAATTTATTGCGCTGATAATTAGTTTTGAATCTTTATCAAATTATTCGATTTCAAGCACCTTCAAACTTTGTTCTATTCTGGTCCATAAATTTTAAAGAAAGTAAATAGATCAGAAAATAGGTATTTTACATTCAAGGATATTTAAATCCTGCATTCCATTTAAGCTCTGCATAAACCTCATTTTTTTTTATTTTTTCAAAACTTTAGTTTTATTATCAAACTTTCAAAATTTTATCTTTTTAGTTTGAATAAAAATTTCAATAGTTGAAAAATAATGAATAAAAAAAAAACTTTTAAATTCCATAACATAGTTATAAATTCAACGGAGTATTTTATTAAAAATGATTAAATGAAGGTGTAAAATATTTTGATTAAAACAATGGAATAAAAAAAGTTATTAATTATCGGTTTTACAAAAAAAGGAATATTTACCAGCAACTCTGGCTTCTTTACAAGCGTCATACATGGTCTGTTTGATTTCAGGATTGTCATCTGCTATTGTTTCTCCGACGGTAACAAATCTCTCTACAGCAAGATTCACCGCTTGGCCAACTCGTGCCACAGCACGTAGACTGCGGTCGGAGCATAATGGCCTTTCTCGGTGCGATACCAGCGTTGAAATCTAATAACAAAATAATATCGCCGTTAATTATCTCTATCATCACCCCAACAACAATCCATTTATTATTAATTATTATTGTATAGTGTTTGATATATATATATATATATTAAAAGTTATCTATATAATTTATTACTTATTACTATATTACTTATGACAATTAAATTTAAACATATATAACAATGTGAATTTAATTAAATAATTATAACGTGTATTTTACATAACCGGAACTTTGACTAGTTCGGCCATAGCTCTATCGTTGAGGTGTATACTTTTATTGTTATTAATTAATAACAGTTGTGATTTTTAAACTGTTATCAGTTTAATCACTGTTGTGTGTGTGTGAGTGTAGGTGTATCGTATATCAAGTAAAATCAGTGTTTAAATGCTGAAATCCTATGCCCCTTTTAAAGTGTACGCTAGAAACAAAATGAATATTCGATAAAAAATTTAATAGCATCAATTCATTTAGAATTTCATTACTGATTAAATGATTTTATCGAGAAACAGCCTCTAAAATTCAATCTATCAGCCATTAACTAACATGTCGACATTTGTCATTCTAATGACGAGCTTTATTTTATTTTATATCTTTTAAATGAATTTTAAAGTCGTGATAAAAAAAAAAAAAAAAAAACATAACTCAGTAAATTTTTCATATTTTTTTGAACTTTTTTTTAAAGGCTTTGATATTGAAGCCCAGAAATTTAAACAATGCTTGAACTTGGTGTGACCCCATTTTTTAAATTTAAAATAAACTAGAGTTGAACTTTATAAACGGTGAAAAATCTCGAGAATTACTTTCACGGTCACCTAGTTTTTTGCCAAAAAAAGAATGATTACTTGTTACCGAACTTTTTGCAACATCACATTGGAGTTATGATAAAAAATTATTAATTAATGCTGGAATTAGTTTTAAAAAAAATTGTAGAGGAATAATCTCAGAAAATTCTCTGCCGGATTATTCATCAAAAAATTTGTTTTTTTCATTCCGCATAAGCCGATTATGCTGAATTTATTATTGTTCAATGCTAATTAGATTTCTATCGCAAATCCGAGGAAATGGTTTAAATAAAAAAATTTTTTTAAGGATTTACTTCTTTTTTTCAGGGAATAAATTAGTAAATAGTTTACGAGAAAATACTTTTTTCAGTTTTTTTCGGCACAAAATTTCGGTGATTGAGAAAAAAAATTTTTTTTGCTCCAAAAATAGCAATTTTTATTTTATAATAAATAAAATTTAAATTTGTCCAAAAAAATAAAATTTACTGCAAAAAAACAACATTATTTTTGTTATAATGAAAGGTCATACCCATTGCAACAGCTAGCGCAACTATAATATCTACTTCCCCAGAAATATATGAATAATGCGACCCAATATAAAAGTGAGCATAAACAGAATGAATAAAAGAATGGCTTACAAAAACATAGGACATGATTTGTATGAAGATGATTAAAGTAAACGCAGACCTGGTGATATAAACGAACAGTATTAATATCAATACCATAATAAAAGAAACACATACTTTCGGAACATGAAACTCAGGCTGCGTTTATATAATATAATATAAATGCAGATAAACGAACGGACATGCACAACTATTGAGCGCGTAAGAACAAAGAGCCATACCTGCTGATCAGTCGTAATTCCTCCTTCGTACATTTTTAATGCGATATTTCTTTGTTCTATTTACGCTTTTTTATTTAACTATTTTTCTTCAGCTTCTTCTTTTTACAGCCTTCGTTTAAAGTTTTAACAGTTGCTCTAGTTCATATATTGACGTTCGCTTTATTATATTTAAATTCAAATATATTTAACTTTACATTACGACTATCTTTATATAGTTTTCTATCAGAAGGCGAAAAACGAAATGCAAGTCAGTCCTTACGAGTACAACTTATTTAAATTTATTATATTTATATTTACATTAACATTAATTTGTTCAATTATTATTGTTTCTGTCACGATTACCTTTATTTAACCCCAAATGAATCTTCATTAAAATATACTCTCAATTACCAACATTTCTACATAGATATGTGCATTCACAAATATACTCCAGTGATTACTCTTCTTGTAAATAGATTTATTTATTATTTCCAACTTTATTATTTTTCGGTAATCACGTATTTTAAACTTGTGTTACTCAAAACCGTGACATGATATCTTCAAACTTTAAACTTACTTAACAACAATAATTATTATTTATTATTAATTAATATTCTTCATATATTGCCTTTTTTCTATCATCTAGGCTATCATTTTTTTTTTTAATTTTTTGTCATTAATTACGATAAACTTATATACATTTAACTTTACTTAATAAAGCTTGCTTATTTATATTTTTGATATTCAATGAGTGATTTGACTTGTTATCCTTCAAGCCTTATTTACACGCAACAATGATATGAAGTATACATAAACTACTTATTGATATTGTCCGATTAATTTTCTGGTACTGTAAAAAATTAATGACAAAAATATATTCATTTATATATATATATATATATATATATATATATATATATATATATATATATATATATATATATATATATATATATTTATATTTATATATATATTTATATTTATATTTATATTATTTTCATATATCTATCTTCGTAAATATCAGATGTAAATTAGCGCCAGAAAATAAATAAAAAATTCTAAATAGTATCAGTTTTATTTAAATAAACCTTCTGTTAAGTTTTTAGTTAATTGCACGGCCTTGAATATTGTCACGTTTATGCAGAATGATTCATTCCTTATCTCTTTCTTTTTTATTATTACTGTTGGAAAAAAAAAGAATCTCCAAGTGAAACTTAAACTCCACCTCCACCTCCACCTCGAACTTTTACTCAATTCTTATTTAACTACAGTATTAATTTATTGAGCACAATTACATTGATTTATTCCCAGAATAAATATACCATCTAATTATCAATTCAAACGATTATCACTACTTGTACTTAATTGATTTTCCGATTGACAGTAATTATTAAGTTGTTAAGTTATCCAAACAAAAAATTATAATATCGTCAATAGATAAACGAGCGCTATTACTTTTAAATAGTAATCCATTATTACAGTTTATAGCTGAGTTATTTCTTCTTAAAGAACTTGCTCGCTCTTTCGTGATGTATATAAATATTTACAGAATATTTCAATAACAATACAATATCCAGAAGCCAGATATATATACTTATGATACTCGTCTATTATTCTCGTTAAATCTTTGGCCACATTTAATCATTTATATCCAGCAACCAGCTCTTTTATTACTATTGTTATATCAGCATATACAAATACATAAATCTTTATAATACTCTTTAATGGATGATAAATACTAAGTACCAGTAAGTCGGTACAACTAAGCCAAATAAACCTTATAACATAATAATGGGCCTTGAATAAACGTCACGAGATTCGATATATATTCAAACTCAATGTTACTTGCACCCTTCGTGATATGTCACGCAGTAACACTCACCCCTATCTATTTTTTAAAGAACTTCCTGCTATTTTTGACTTGCTAATAAATTACTATTTTAACAGCCACCCACTATTTTTGCGAAAAAAAAAATTTTAATACCAAATAATTACACCGTTATTTATTTTATTTATTTTTTTCGTCAACATTGCGATGTTATCCATCAGATTATTTTGCAACTATCGTATTGCATATGTAGGTATTTATTATTATTATTATTATTATTATAATAATTGTTGTTAGATATTTGTATGCAAGTATTTGTATCTATATATATATAATAAAGTATGTACGACTGCGAAGCCAACTTCAAGTGTGAATAACAGTTGAAATACAAAGCAGGTACTGAGCTTGCTGAGTGCCTAGGGAAGACTGAGGGGTTAAAAAGCACGGTGCTGCAGCCTAGACGGTGGGTGGCTAAAACAAGGTTGTGAGCTGCGTACACCATTGTGAGATCGACGTATATACCGCTAACTGAGCGCCGATGTGAATAAGACGAGGATAACGAGGAGTCGTATCCACGGCATCCAATACTCAGACTTTGCAACAAATTATATGTCTATATATCTATATGCCCATATATCACATAGGATATAGTACGATAGTACATATATAGTACTGAGTACACTCGTACGTTGCGAAAATGTGTGCTATATACTTTCTGGGTAAAAGGTACAACGCGCATCCTCACCGTGAGAATCAATACCGCTAGTGCCAGACCTACTATTATATATATATATATATATATATATATATATATATATATATATATATATATATATTTAACTTTTATTTTTTACATATATATATCGCCCTTCCGATAGATAGACTATATACTATATATTTAAGTCTTGTAATGTCAATATTTGCCGCTAACTCCTTTACTTTGTGCTACGTTTCTTCGTCGGCTCTATTTTTAGGTTTCATTCATCCGATCGCAGTACAGACGATTTAATTATTTTGTTTTTATTTTTTTATTTTCATTCTTTTCCCTTGAATTTAGACGTATTTAACCTTAACTACACAGTTGATATGAATTTTGATATGAAATAAAATAGAGCTGGGACTTCGGGAATTGGAGTGATTTCTATCCAGCCGGATATGCACCTGTGGATTTTAAGGGTGTGTACGCTCACTTGTGCTTTCTCTTACTCGGTTTACTTGCTCGCTCATTCAGGCTTTTATCTGTTATGTGTGTCTGGCTGGAGATTCGAGTTGCTCGGAGGGATAAAGCCGGACGGGAGAGGAGGATGAATACGGTGACTAGACACCTGCGGTTTATGTCACTAGTAGTTTTATTGTGGTACGTTTTCTCAGCACACAATGGCTCATCAAATTCTGACGTTACGCTTTGATAAACAGCTTTCTTTGCGCTAAACAATATTTCGTTGCTTCTATTTTTAGATAAATATTTATAAACACAATAAATTCCTTTTACCGGTAAGGGCAAATACGCTTTTTTCGTGGGCTAGATTTATTGTGGTTTTTTAATATTTTATTTTAGAGTTTTTTATTGAAATTTATTTTATTAAAAAAGGCAGGCTTTTTAGAGTTAAATTGACGAATTAAAGGGTGTAAAATAAATTTGATGCAAGTTTCTGATTATTGTTTTATCTCAATGTTGATTATGAAAATATTTAAAATTGTTTGTTCTATTTTAAATTGAATAAAAAATTTTCGACAAGCAATCTTCATTAATTTTAGTTTAACTTAATGTCAAAAAAAAAAAAATTTAATATTAATATAATTTTAAAATTTTATTTACTTTTACAAAATAATTTTTTTAATCACATATTATTTATTTTAAAAAGAAAACTGCGAACATTTAATATCAGTTTTACATAAATATTTTACTTTCTTAAATAATAAATAAAAAAAATTATATTTTGATAAAATAAGTGAAAAAAAAATATCCACAAAAAAACATTTTCCTTCATATATTAAAATCTCTAACAAAAAAAAAGTTTTAAAAAACCAAACTGTCAATAATTAATTACTTCGTTCGATTAATTTATAATCACAAATTATAAGCTCTAAAAGCTTTTTACCAGAAAGTTTTGTTGTTTTAATTTTCTCTCAATTTTAATAACTGATATCATTACTTTCTTCAAGTAAATTCTCACTTTTTTTCTAAAAACAAACAACAAAGTATCTTCTTTTAAAAAAAAGATTAAAAAAGCCCGAAACTTTAAACACAAAAATAAAATACTGGAACGCAACGCGCATGTCCAAGCTGTCAAACTCTAAAACTATTTCTCCGTGTAGCCTATTAATGGATCAAAGAATAATTGATCATCCTAGTCGCGTGTACGTCACTAAATGCCCTTATATTTGTCAATAAAAATCATTAAAACCGCCTATACTTGAAAACATTATTAATTATTCCAAATACTGTAGTATCTTACGGCGAAAAGTCACCAATAAATTAATCACTCACCTATCTATTAATTTTGATTTATTTTTTATGTTAAATAAAAAATTTCTTCGAACAATTAATTATCATCAATCCATAATTGTGGTATAAAATAATTGTTATTATAATAAACACAAACAGAGATATAAGTCAGAGGTTATGGTGGTGGTGCGGCAAGACGATAAAATAGTGCGTAACTAAAATGAAATCTCGTGCTTGTACTGCGGCTTTACATTATAAATATTATTTACCCAGGCACTCACACAATACACAAAATTATTAATAGACGCTAATGATGATAATAATAATAATAATAGTAGTAACGATAAAAATAATAATAGAGAATGATACGAGTGAAGAGTAAGAAAGAGAGACAAGTATGCAGACACCGGTAAGTGTAAAAATAAAAATAAAAAGTGAGCCGTAAGTTTTAGTTGCCGGTTTAATCTTACCTGTTTCACTAGCGGGAGAAGAGTCTGTTCTATGCTACGGGTTTTAATCTCAAGGGCGGCTGGGATTATGGGGTCGGGTATCTCCATGACTCGGAACCTCGACTCTGTCTCTTGCAGCCCTAGTCCCCGAGAGTCCAAGGTTCGTTGCACCCTGCGACGCTCTCAACTCGACCCTCGGCCCTTGATGGGGACACCCCCGGCCCGCGTGCCCTCGATCACGCACTTTCCGGTTTTAAGCGCGCCCTCACCCTCGCACCACCGATACTCTTATGGCGAGTGGTTCACGATCACGCCACGCTCACGGGGTAAGGATTATGTAGTTCGTTCACACTTGCGTCCTGAGTCACCCTAACAGCGCCTCTTTTGACCGAACAGACAACCCGGTGAGAGCTTTCAAAATCTACTTTCGAGCTTTTGAACTTTCTAAGCTGCCAACGACATCTGATGATTTTACTTAGAACTTTGTACGATTAATCGATCTTTTATTTTGTTTGCTTTTTATTTTTGTTTTGAATAAACGGATAGATGGTTTTATTTATTTTGCAAATTCATTTTCATGCTGAGTTTATTAATGGAATCTCGACTTAAGCCAAGAACTTGAGTCAAGATCAGGGTCAATGAGAAGTTTATTCATGGTAATAGATAAATTCCATATTGCTCAATGTTATGCAATATCTTGAATGTCATTTCCAGACTTATCTAATATATTACCATATTTTATTGCATTATGTTTGTAAAATTATTATTTTCATTCAAGTATTCCATTGTTTTATTAAAATTGTAGATTTTTCTTTATTGTAAAAAATATTTAGTTTTATTAATTTAAATCATTACTTTTTAGATAATTTTATTTTTCGCTGTTATTGAGAAAAAAGAGAAAGGTCAAACTATTTATTTCAAGAAGGAATTAATTTATTTGATTTATAAAAATTGCAGACGGTGATACGGTTTATAAATTTTCGAAGTTGTACAAATATTTCTTTTATAATTAATTTTTTTTTTTTAACTATTTGAAATATGTAATATATCTTGACGCTAATTTTTTTTTATATACTGGTGGCTTCTAATTTATTTAAATTGCATTAATTGACTTTTAAATGAAATAGAATTTTAACATCTGTGAAGACCTTGTCAATATTTTTATTTTTTTAACTTCTCGCTATATATCAATACCATTTTTTACGCTGTTTTATATTTGAGACAGTTTTTTTTTCATTGCGATTATTTTATCTTCGGTCATTCTATATAAATAGCATAGAAATAACTTTAAGAAATGATGCAAATCGATCATTTTAAGTTCAAGTAATGTGACCTTTCCAAATGGTCTATGAAGAAAGAAAAATAATGTTTTATTTGTGTTACAAAAAAAATTGACACTTCTACATACAAATTATTTTTATGATGTCATCAAAATTTTTTATTTGAAGTTAAAAACGTAATGAGTTGATATTTAGATAATAAACAATTGTTTTTCTAATTCATCGTCTTACGTTAAAAGTTGCAGACTTTTGTTGCACAGATGAATTGTGCGACATACATAATCATCATCATTAGTCACAACGGCGTGTTAATAATCGCTTCATCGTCAATAATAGGCAGGTACTAACTAGCTATTATAATTAACATAAATTTAATCTGATGATCAGAATAAATACTCTAAGACAAAATTTTAATATAATTATGTAAAAAATGATTCATTAATACTTCATCCATAAAAAACTGATCAGTAATACAAAAACTTGCGCAATAAAAAACTAAATAAATAAAACACAAATTATTTTAAATCATTAATCATTTATTTGACAATACAAACGATTTGAATGAATAAATAATTACTGTCTTTTTTTATCCAATAATTGTTATAAATATTTATAAAAAAATCTTTGTCAAGACGTTCATTATTTATTTACAGAAAATTAATTAATTTATCAATTGTTTTAGAATGGGAAATATAAAGTATATTAAATATTTTTGTCGACCTGACAATGAAAATCGTTACTCTGATTTATTGTTGTAAATTATTTACCTCTGTTTATTAAAGTTTCTATATTAATATACGTGTACGTATATTAATATATGTTGAAGGTTGACGCGTATTTATTTAAGTTTCATGAAGTGACAAGTTGTATTAAATGAAAACATAAGGCGACATTGATTTTCAATTTATCATTTTATTATAAGCTCTTATATTAATATTTAACTTTCGGCAAGTTCCTCTACTGCTAAATAATTCATAAAATTCTATAGATTTTTGCGTCTTGAGTAAATATCAAGTGATAATCATCATATAATATTCCGTCTATTTATTAATAATACAAAAGAAAAAATCGATAACTCGGATATTCACCTCGTAAGTACGGTTCAAAGATGAAAGCTATTTATTTGGATCAATATTAAAAAATTTTAATTACTAAAATATAACGCTCTTTTTTTCAGTAATTAAAATATTATTTTATCATGATAACTTTTATAAATAAACGGTGTAATATAAGCAAAGAGTAATTCATTATTACAACGAGTTTTTAATTTCAGCTTAGTCACAGTTCAACGTGATGAGTAGATTACAATTAATTACATAATGGAATTATATGTTGAGGATTAAAATTAATTGCGCGTTATCAGAAAGCTTAGTCATTGCGTGAAAAATAAATTTTTTTCGCTAAATATTTTTCATGGTTATTTACGCCTGATTATGATGAACAGGGCCGAATCACGCGATTCAGTTCACTGTCAAGAAAGTTTGCTTGTAGTAGTAATAGTATAGAGTCTTTTATTCATGCTTATGACATCGCATAATAATACGTACCTCAATTAAATCAGTTAACGATTCAATGAAAATTTGCCACAAGGACACTGTGGGTTTATTGCTTCCAATTTACGGTCAATTATTGGATCGGATTATTGTCATTTTTCAATCTTCATTCAAAACGTTACATTTTTTTAAATCCAATTAATCACCGAATTAACGCCAATTTTTGTCAACCAAATTTTAGGAATAAAAAGGTAAAAAATTTTTGTTTTTTCAATCGATCTCGAGGGAATTTTTTATTTTAAAAAAGATTTATTTTTTTATAAGTGTCATTTTACATAATTTAAGAAATAAAAAAATCTTAAGAACAACTCATCTATTAATTTAAAAAAAAATATTTTTTTTGGTCGTTTCTTCAGAATGGAGCATCTCTTGAAAAAATTAGTTAAAATAAAATAATAAAAATTTGATAAAGATTTTTTTCCTTAAAAATTACTAGCTTTTTAATTCGTTAGAATAGAAAAAAATTAAAATACCATTGTATCTTTTATCTTGACCCTGAGCGATAGTGCTGTGTCTAGGGTCCATAGGTCAAAAAAATTCGAATAGTGGTAGTAGTAAGTCTCCTATTTCTATTGCTATAACACTGCACATGAGTAAAATAGTATTTTTAACGCCACGAGCGAAATTTTATTGATAAAATTTGTGACGTTTATTGATAAAAATTTCATTATACCATATCAATTATCATATTATCACTTATCAACCAAAAAGCCAATTAAATATCAATCCCAATACGAAACACTAAATTCACTATCAAGGTTATCATAAAAAATTATATTTACTGACATTGAGTAAAACCTTAGACTGAAATTCTGGCAACGTTGCTCTGGCCTAAACATCTGACTTAGCTTTTTCAAATACTAAACCTCTGACGTCAGACTAACGACTTATAAATATTCTAGTAATTTTCTAAGAATAGTAACAACTCTCTCAAAAAAAAATTTTTTTTTCTACTTTTCATACTCTACTCTACTCCAATTTCGTTACACGTGTCCAAGCACATGTAGAAGATAAGGTAAAAAAAAACTGCTTAGCAAGAGTATTATGTATCGAACAGCGGACAGAGATAAAAAGTAGGAAACAGCCAGAAATATTTTTATCTAAAGGTTGTTGTAATTCAAGTAGTGACAGAGTGGGGCAAGATTATATAACCAGGGCTCATCTGCGCTCAGATCACTGTCAACAGTTAAGTCTCGATTGTTGTTTTATTACCACACAACTCACAGTTGCAATACTAACATACAATACAGTTAGTGGTCTTCTTTGTTATATATATATTATAATCCACAGCTTAAACTATAAATTATTTAAGTGAATGAAGGCTTGAAACGAGGCCGATAATTGTTCAATGATTTACGCAGTGTAATTTTATTCGCTGTCATCATCTATATGAGTGACAATGATAACATTAAATAAAGTGATCTTACTTTTGTTTATTGCTTTTTCATGTGCGATAAGTTATACAAGTGGAATTGTGAGCGCTGAGAAAAAGTACAAAATTCTCGGATTTTTCAGTCACCCGGGGAAGAGTCATTTCGACGTTTTCAAGCCCTTGATCGATGAATTAGCGAACCGCGGGCATGACATTACAGTGGTTTCGTATTTTCCGCGAAGTAACAACACTCAGAAAAATTATTATGACGTAAGCTTGATAAATAAATTCAATCCGTTCGTTAATATCGTCAATTTGAATCAAATAATACATACGCCGGTAACTAGGATGTTGGAGTTGTACCACTTACGTAACATGGGATTGCAGAGTTGCGAAGACGCCCTGAATTTGCCTCAGGTTAAAAACTTGATAAAAAACAAGCCCAAGTTTGACTTGATACTGACCGAAATTTTCAACTCGGACTGTTCTCTGGCGGTTGTCAATTATCTCAATAATCCCCCGTTTATTGGGTTGTCCTCACATGTCTTGATGCCATGGGCGAATGACCGGATAGGTAATCCGGATAATCCGAGTTATGTGCCAGTGCTATTTCACGGGTTCACCTCGAATATGAATTTTATCGAACGGTTAGGCAATGCATTTAGTTTGGTGTACGCCAAAATATTTTATGAACTTGCAATCAATCGACCGACCGAGAAGGTTGCTGAGGAGGCTTTGGGGCTGTCGGGTAAGCGGCTGAGTGATATTGCACGTGATACTGCTGCTGTACTGGTTAACACGCATTACTCTTTGCACAGCTCTAAACCACATTTGCCAAATGTCGTGGAAGTCGGAGGGATACATATCAATCCCTCTTCATTGCCGGGAGAGTTGCAGGAGTACCTCGATAATGCTTATGAGGGAGTTTTGTTCTTCAGCTGGGGATCTATGATCAAAGCCAGTTCGATGAAGAACGAAACGCTCAGTGATATTTTGGAGGTTCTTGGCAGTATCCCACGGAAGGTTGTCTGGAAGTGGGAGGATGAAAATTTGCCAAATAAACCTAAGAATGTTCTTATTAAAAAATGGCTCCCGCAAGCGGCGATTCTTCGTAAGTATTTTTAAAAAATTTTATTTAAAATATTTTACTATTAATTTTTCACTGCGGAGGTTCCGAATATTTATTTCGATTAAAAAAATTATTGGCTTTGGTCTCATATTCGTAAATTCAGTTTTCACCTCAGGGCTCGACGTTTTAAGGTCACAGGAAACCATTTTGACTATTTTCGGACATGTATGTCAGCTCTTTTTGTCGTTCGATATCTCTTTACTGAATCCACCGATTCTTGCAAAGTTGATCAGTCGTATAATTTAAGAGATACTCAAGTGGTCTTTCAACATTAAACCCAAATTTTTTGACTAGTTGAGCTTTTTAATAATGAAACTTATTTTTACAGATGAAGATAATATACACTTAAATTTTATTTGAACTGTTAATAAATATAATAGACTTGATAAATTATTATTTTCAAAGTCTTATGAGATTATTTCTTCATAAACTAATAAAAAATCCTTTGTAAATAATACAATTAATTCTATTATTTGACATTGTTTTATTATTAGTTTTTAATCTGCGTTGATGGTTTACTTTTTTGCTGAAAGAAAAATTGAATTTTATCTTCGTCAGTAATTATTATATCTGATAAGATATGAGTATAATGACTCTGCGTGGGATTACAAAATTGTATTATATTACTGCCATTTAGCAAGTCATCAATAATTCTATTCCAACACAGTAAAAAGTTTGCGTCATTGCGTCAAAAAATTTTGTGTTAAATATTTAACACATTAACACGTAAATTTAATATTTATTGTGTCAAATTAGCACAAAAAAGTGTTAAATATTTAACGTAAAAATGTTTATCAACATCTGTTGGAAAAGCACAATAAAATATATCAACTAAATCATGTAATTATCAAAAAAAAAATTTTTTTTATCTAGTATTGATTCAATGAACTAAAAAGGAAAATAATGATTTTAATGCTATCGCGATTGATGTAAGATAAATATAGCAGTGTAGATACAAGATTAAATCGATTCTTCATTTTACTTATTACAATGCAGTTATTTCTGTACTCTGGTCTACCATTTATACATTTTTTTACTGGACAAATTAATTCGCTATGTTAAAATCCGTCATTTATGTATTTATCAAATTTAATGAATTGAATAATTTATGCATTAATAAATTTCTGCTCCTATTAAAAATCACTATGCATTAGTCAAAAAAAAAAAAAAAATTTAGATTAATTTTTTTTTTTCATTAATCATAAGCGTCTGTAGAAATAATTTTTATCAACTATTTATTAAAAAAAAATATCAAGACAAATAAACCGACTGTTTGGAATAATTGGTATTCATAACTTGTCTGACTTACAAATTACTTTATCCCCTAAGAAATACTCCGAAACAAAGTAAGAAAAATGTATATAATACATGAATATAAATGGCAACTTATAAATATTATTCCAGGGCATCCAAATGTAAAATGTTATTTGGCCCACGGGGGTATGCTGGGTGTCAGCGAGGGTGTAAGCGCCGGAGTTCCTATGGTGGTTGTTCCAATGTACGGGGACCAATTCAACAACGCGGCGGCTGCAAAAAACCGCGGAGTTGCTGTAGTATTGGAGTGGAACAGTTTTAACGCTAAAACTCTGAGATCTGCTATTGATCGTGTGTTCAACGATTCCAGGTAAATGCAGTCAAGCTGAGATCTAATAATTTAAATACATAATCTTATTAAATTTAACATATCTCATTTTTATTTTATTTCTTGTCTTATTTAGTTACCAGAAGAATGCAAAGCTGCTTCAAAAGGCCTGGAGTGACCGGCCCGAGACACCGCTGCAGACCGCGGTCTGGTGGGCAGAGTACATTGCTCGCGGAAACGCCAGAAATTTTCTAAAGTCTTCCGCCAGCTCTCTGTCTTGGTACCAAACAGCTCTCATCGATGTCTACGCCGCTTTTGCTGCGATATTTTTAACAATTGCGTTTGTTTTGTATACATTACTCAGAATTTTAATTAGAAAATTTTTTATTACGAAAAAAAGTGATAGTAGTCATGATAAAAAAAATAAATAATTTTTTTGTAATAATTTTAAAATAATAAAGTTCGGATAAATTACTCATGAAGAAATAAATCATTTATCGAGATGTTAATAATTCATAATAATCTTTTCTATGAAATCCTAAATCAAAGCGACCTTAAACTCTACAGCTGAAAACTGCTCTACTTAATGATACCCTTGGCATCGTTGAATTTGGCAGCCAGTTCCCGGCGCGTGCATGGTTCGGTCATAGATGTCCGTTTTTGCGGACTGGAATTGCAATTGGAGCGACGCGATATATTGACCTGCCCGTTTGGCTGTAATACACGCAGACTGCATCTGAACTTGTCGTAAAATTCCGGTAATGGTATGTGATATCGATGGAAACCTTGAATCTCATGGAATTATGTCAAGTTTACTGTTCCTTATTTAGTTTTTTTGTTTGCGGTAGCTATTTATTCCGCATTTTGTTAATGTATGATGATCTAGTAACCCTATTACTCGTAACGCTAAGGC
The DNA here is from genome assembly GCF_013202065.1 of Cotesia typhae. Classification (NCBI taxonomy): domain Eukaryota; kingdom Metazoa; phylum Arthropoda; class Insecta; order Hymenoptera; family Braconidae; genus Cotesia; species Cotesia typhae. The sequence goes on along the minus strand of NW_027423756.1, from coordinate 9,396,937 downwards.
TTACTGTTATTCAATGGAGGTAAGTCTTTAAGTACTATCCTGAGTAAAAATAATAACTTGAGTTTATATCACGATTCATTGAGTTATTTTATTTTCAATATCATTTACCTGTAGACTCCTTTTTTTATATTTCCTTAATGATAATTTAGTTATTTCAACCTCTGTCTTTTGATTTTAGATTATTCCTCTTCATATTCTTCATGTATAATGATAATATTCAGGCTAATTCACTTTTAAGTGCTGGGCAAGAAGTCTAGGTCATTAATATGCTCAAAAGCTTATTAAATTATTTAATAACTTTTTTTTTTTTTATTAAACTTTCAATTAGTATTGACGTGAATTTTTTGTGAAGAGTTCACATAATTTTTTCAAGTCTTTATTAATTGAGTTAATACATATTTTGTAAAAAATTATAATTAACATCATCTCTTGTATGGTTGAAATTTGTTGGTAAACTTCGAATATTTAGTAAACTATTAACAATTACCGCGTAAAGAATTTTCTCTTGAAATTTACCCTAGTTCAGTCAGTATAGCTTTACTCTATTTGGTTGTTTAACATATACCAATTAAACCTCGTCGATATCAATTTACAGTGTTGTTATCATTATTATTTTTATAAAATAAAACCAATCAATTCGAAAATGATAACTTGAACGTCTTCTTTTACTTCGATAGCTGTATTGATAATTTATTTGCCACCCCACGAAATAATTACAATCTTGCTCATTAAATCATTAATCAATAAAAATAAATAAAAGTGACACATGATTATCCTATTGTATATTATTTATCGGAATTCAATATTAATATAACTCTAAAGCCACTGTCATAAATCGATGATCGTGAACTAGAGTAGACCTTGATAACCACAAAGTGATTACTTCGTTGCTTTGTATTATATAATATTAATAAATTCCCTATAATATACTAACATTCCCGAGCACCATAATAATACTGAGATTTAAAAGGGGTGTATGCAGCGGTTAAACGCGTCACAATATTCCATAATGAAAATGACATCAAACTCAAAGACCAAATAAACCAGACCCTTTGTTGTAGGTATTGCATGAAAATTAAATTACTTACACGTGTGTGTCAGTGGAGTTCACCAACTATTTTTGTAACTATTATCAAAAGATAATTTCTATGCCTCATTGACAACCCGACCCCATGATAAATATTTTTACGTATATATTGTAATATATTATTTATAAATGTTAATATCATGCATATTTAACAAGTTATTGTCGGTGTCCAGTGGTGGTTTATCCTTGGGTGACAAGTAACCGCGTCGGCGATTTACCCCAGACTTTCACTACCTGTTGTCTTGGCAACCTTTCATATACTACCGTCCAGTTTGTAACATCAAGGTATGTAAGGATATATCCCTGCTGTTTTACCCGAGCTTTCATTGCGGACGCACTTGTATTTGCATTTTCAAACTAATTCATTTATTACTGTTAAACTTTTCATTTACAAGTGAAATTTTTTATTTTTTAAATAAATAAAGTATATTTTTTTTTATTGTAAAAAAAAATTTTTACTTGGTGAATATTTTTATGATTAACCAGTGAAATTATTAAATGAATTTATAAATTCAGTAGCTTAGTGAATAATTTTCCGAGTTTTAATCGACAAACTTTTTTGTAATTAAACTTGTTTTTATTTGTGAATATACTTTAATTAGCCGTTTTATTTAACTTTATTGTGTATTTTGACGAGTATTAAAAAACTTTATATTGCAAAGACTTTTTAGCGACATTTATTTAACGCCAAGTAATTTTTGTTTATGTTATATAAAATTCATTAATAGTTTTTTTTTTTTTTTTATTATTGTGAGGTTTAATTATTGCGATTGATGGTTATGTAATCATTTAAGGTGGCGCGATTTAAATCTCGAGTTAGTCCTGATATGTCAATTCAGATGACGACTGTAGGAAACGGAAATAATAGTATGACACCTGTAGTCGTTAATTCACGCCCCGACGACATTCGGAAGCGCGTGATAGGGGGTAAGTTGTTTTTTTCTCTAAATGTTTTATAAGATGTTATTGTTATTAGGAAATAGATAATATTATTATGGAGAGATGGAAATTTTTATTTTTAAATGTCATTGTTGTCATTATGATTTTTTAATGCAGCGGACACTCAAACCAAAGATTTATCAAGATGTGGAAATATTTTAATTGGACTATCATGGGTGCTGGTTATTCTCACTATGCCATTCTCACTTTTTATTTGCTTCAAGGTAAAATTTATTATTACAATGATATTGATATTGATTATTTCTCCATGGATAACTCAAATGAGTAAACCTGTAAACAATCTACATAAATAGAATTTTTTTATGATTAGTGAATTGAAGCTAATTATTAAAAAATAGAACCAATTTCTAAGTACTTTTTTTTACTAATTATCAAAATGTGATCATTAAAAAATTCAGTTATAATTTACTTGCAATTTTATTTTAATTAAAAAATGTAAAAATTTTTTTATTTAATTTTTCGAAATAATTACGGAATAAATTGTTATTATAAAAAAATTTATGATTATTTGCTTTGCATAAAATATACTTATGATAATAATTCTTACAATTATTTGTCAATATAGCAAAGTCATGACGAAAATCACTGCAATAACATATAATCGATATTACACATACTTTATACATGCTCGACGTTAAAGCTCAATTAATATTTCATCCATATAATTCGCTAAATATTTCCACTGAAATACTTATAATACAATTTTAATATTTTTCTGTCGAGAAAAAATTTATAAATTAATTTATTTAAAATTTTTTTAAAAACTTCATTCTTTTATTTTCATTAAAAAAATTTTTTTTTAGTCCTTTGAGCTTTCAAAAACTCGATGTACATTTAAAAAAAAAACTTCAGAACTTTAAAGGAAATTTATATTTGACCAACATTAATTAATGTTTATAGTGAAAAAATAAAACAGCGATTAAACTTGTCGCAAAAGAAAAAAGCAGCTAAATTTATAAAACTTTCTGCTCCGTAATTATTACCACGTGAATAATAATTTTCAATATTGACATATAAACTGTAAGAGTTATAAAATCGTACTGTATTATTCATCGAGTATGTCACAACTTTGCTTAAATGTAAAACTATAATTATTATGAACTAAGTGCTCATCAATTATCAAATAGAAAAATTTTATGACTAATTCCAACTGAATTATTTTAAAATTACTTGATTTTAATTTTATTAATTTCAATCAAAGTAATAAAAAAATATTTAAGGGGTCTTCATTATTACTTAATTATTAATTTTATTTGTTAATAGGTGGTGCAAGAATATGAAAGAGCTGTAATATTCAGACTTGGAAGATTATTATCCGGTGGCGCCAAAGGACCTGGTAAAAACATTACAAATAAATAACCGGAGAAAATCGATAATGTAATAACAACTAAAACGTTTTAGGAATATTTTTTATACTGCCCTGCATCGATGCTTATGCCCGTGTGGACTTACGTACCCGGACATACGACATTCCTCCTCAAGAAGTGAGTTTTTTCGATAAATTGTCGGCTTACATAATAACAACACAATTATCATATATGAAACAATAACAACAAGTGGATGAATAAAATAAAATAAAATAAAATAAAATAAAATAAAATTTAGGTACTAACAAAGGACAGCGTGACTGTTTCAGTTGACGCAGTAGTTTACTACCGAGTTAATAATGCAACTATATCGATCGCTAATGTGGAAAATGCTCATCACAGTACACGTTTACTTGCACAAACGACATTGCGTAATACTATGGGTACGAGGCCGCTTCACGAAATATTGAGTGAGCGCGAAACAATTTCCGGTAACATGCAGGTAAAACAATAATACTTTTAATAACTGCCATATTAAGTATCAAGACTTAAACTTTATTAAATACTTATGTATGTCAATGGTAATTGCGCGGTCGATAGTGGTTATATTTAAATATTTTATTCTATTTAAGGCTTCGCTGGATGAAGCGACAGACACCTGGGGAATTAAAGTTGAGCGGGTGGAAATGTAAATGTTATTTTGATGCTTTTTATCCTATTAAATAATTGATCAATTAATCTAATTATTTACTTATATAGCAAAGACGTCCGTCTCCCGGTACAATTGCAACGTGCGATGGCTGCAGAAGCTGAAGCTGCTCGTGAAGCACGTGCAAAGGTAATTTTTATTTTATTTATAATTAATAATTGTCATTTTAAATCGATTTATTTTAAATAGTTGTATTAGATAAATTTGCATAATTCAACAAAAATTAAACTTCATTATTTTATTAGTTGCGAATAAAAAGTTTCGGAATAGTTGAAGTACCAAAATTTAAACAACTTTAATTCAAATAACCAAAAATTATTCTTTCAAAAGTCTTCAAATTTAAGAAAATTGTATTGTTAATTTATTTAGAATTGATAAAGGACCTCAGTATATTTTCAGAACAAAATTTTTTTTATTTCATTTTACAACATTATAATTTTATAAGAAAAAATTGAATTTATCGAATGGACTTTTAAAAAAGTCAATAAATTTCTTGATGCATTAGATTGATTTACTAAAAATCATATTTGTTGTTAATTTTATAAATAAAAACTTCCATTACTTTTTAACCTTATTGCGGTAAGAAAATTCTCTGTACATGTTCTGCAAGTAAATTGAAACACTGAAAATTTCATAACAATCTCAAGTGTCTAAAAATTCCTTAAATAGCAAAAAAATGAAATAAATTTCATTACAAACTTCTTTTATATCAACTTTCAACTCTTTTTTAAATAAACAAACATTGTTAAACTAGTAAAAGGCATTACCGTCCGTTATTTCGCAATATCACAAGTAGATACTCAAACGCCTGCCTTACTTACAAATAAAAGCACACGATGGCGCTGCGGTTTAAATAAATCTATTAACAATTTAAATTAAAATTCCATATAAATAAGCAAAAATCAATCATCGCAAAGTTGAAAAAAAAAAATCGATAAAATATTAAAATTTAAATTGTTCAATTAGGTAATTGCCGCTGAAGGTGAACAGAAGGCTAGCCGAGCGTTAAGAGAGGCATCAGAAGTTATCGGAGACTCTCCCGCTGCACTGCAGCTTCGTTACCTCCAGGTAAATTATAACAATAATTTAAAATATAAAGAATATAAAATAAATTAATCACCAATTTGATTTTGCAGACCCTGAACACAATATCCGCGGAGAAAAACTCGACCATAGTTTTCCCACTTCCGATCGACATGCTGACATATTTCATGCGTGCATCAGAAGCCGCTCCTAAATAAGACTCCCAAATAATTTATAAATAAATAACAATCACTCAGCACATACTTGTCATTTTGTTAATCTGCTCGTCTGCCATCCCACATGTCTCGCACTGACTCAACATTCTTTAATTTATAGACGGCACCTCATTATTATTAAAAACCAAAATAATAATATTTATATATATATATATATATATATATATATATATATATATATATATATATATATATATATATATATATATATATATATATATATATATATATATATATATATATGTTAAATATTTAAAATAATTAATTATTTGAACGGATTCTGTACGAGGTTTAAAAATTGAGTAAATAAATCACTAAAAATAAACAGTAGAACCATGACAGGTAGTCACCTGTAGTCTTTTGTTAGAAAATTTAAGGTTTGAGGCGCAGCCCAGTGCAGGTGAGAGCTACCCAGGAGGTAATAAACCCCTCGAGGGCGTCTTTTACTCAAAACTTTAACTAAATAAAAGGTAAGTGAGTCTGCTCTCCATCTCCTCTCAATCCAACAGTGTTTTATATTTTGTACTGTGAATAACGCACATAACACATACATATATACATATATAGCTTGGTCTCTCTTCTCAAAAGAGGTCTAGACCCCAAAGTAGCCTTTGCAATTTGCTGTGTTGGTGAGGCCGTACCTGGGCGATCGAGAGGTAGTGACGAGCTTACGAATTAGTGGGGGTGTATATTTAGTTTTCAGTTTACTTTTTTTGCTAAACTTATTCTCATCTCTCATCTTCTTCTGCTCCTCAAAGATTCGATGGGTGCTGTATTATGGATGGTACCGGTAATACTATGGCCTAAACTCTCAAACTCAACTCAACTCATGCTCATACTCATATTCATACTAAAACTCAGCCGTTAAGAAACTACAGATCCTCTTCACTTCTCCGTCCTCTACTCAACTGGTGTATATGTCTGTACCGAGGTAGCGGCAGTCTGGTTCAGGGACTACGATCTTAGTTTGCTTGCGGCGTTTACCACGCGCGGCCGCTCTCTTACCGTACATCTTTATTAATTTACCTTTTTTTTAAATATTACGCGCCACTATTTTTTTTTTATTTCATTTAAATTGTAGTGGAGAAAAAAATTTTTTTTTCTTCAAAAGTAACGAACGAACGAAACGAAACGATTTATTTTTCAGCCCACGATGAAATTACGCGGAAAAATATATCCTGAAAAAATGCGAGTTAGAAGTTTTAAAGACACCCTGCTTGTCTATTTTATTTATTTTATTGTTTTATTTATTTATTGTAAATAAAATAACTATTTTTTAGTGAGTTTAAGTGATGGGTGATTTTTTTAACTTGTGATGATGACTTTTGTATTATTTTTTTATTATTATTATTATTACTATTGATATATTATGTGTAATGTTTTTTTGGTGATTTTTTAATATACTTACTGTGTATTTTTAACTTAAAAAATTCAGGACACTGACAAATTGAATCCCCCGGGCGATTGAGAAGTAGAGTAACTCTCGACTTGTTACATCGTCTCGGATTACTGCTCCAGAAATAAATACGAATATCAGTGTTATTGTTGTGTTGTTTTATTATCAATCATTGTCATTGCTATGATCAATTTTAACCGGTTTTATTATTCAATGAGTTTTGCGATAAAATTAACTTGAGTTATTATTTTCATAAGAGTTTAATATTAATTATTATTAGAATATACTAATAATAATAATTAAAATTTGAAGATGGTGTTGAGAAACTTACGAGGAGCTAGTAAGCTCAGTATTTATTTTATTATTTGTTTTTCTCTATGGAATTTAAGTGACGCCGCTCGAGGATTTAAACGTAATTTTAGAAACGGTATGTACAATTTTATTTTTTTTAATTTTTTTAAATTTATTTACTTAGGGGTGGAAATTTATGGGTGCAATGAAAAGTTTATAAGACGGATAGACATGAAACGTTAGTTACTTGTATTAGCGGTTAGAAGATATTAGATTTGATTGGATGGATTGGGGATAGATATGCGAGATGTGAGATGTGAGATTTGATATGTGTGATGTGAAATGTAATGTGGGGAGAAAGATTTTAACGAGCTTCGAAATGTACATTAACATTCGGTGTAATATAAAATTTAAATAAACATAAATATGAGCTTGAGCCGGCGTTAAATGTATTGGAGTTTTAGTTTTGCTGAGTATGAGCGAGAGTCTAAGTCGTGACACCGTGGATAGGATGTATGCCGTACTCTCAGATGTTTCCTTTTCGTGAATGCCACCCAGCTTTTCGTTATTTATATTTAGCTGCGGATGTAAGTGTGTATGACTCTCGGATTTTATTTGTATTAAGATAGTCAGCAATCTTTCAGAATTAACAATGAATTAATTAAATGTATACACATATAATTGTTCAAATATTTTTGATGAGTACAGTATAACGTAAACGTTTGCTTTACTCATTGTCATTAGTATTAAAATTAAGATAGTAAAAGATTCCCAACAGTCATCGAAAATTTTTTCGTATATTTACTAGCGTTAACATTATATACTTTATTTTATTTTATTTTATTAAGTGTTTCTTTAAATATACACTGTAAAAACTAATAACCTTAAAATATCCGAGTTTTTAAAATCCAAAAGGTTTATTTTTACATCATCGCTGTAAGTCGTTAGTTTTCGAATAAAAATTATTTTTAAGAAACCGAGTTGTTACATTTTAAGTTTTTTTAGCTGTTGAAAATAATTTTATGTGAATAATATTTTTGCTGAAATTATAAGTTGGAAAATTTTTTTAAAACTTTAATAATAAAATAAATTTTTTTTTTAATTTTTCCAATTGAATTTTAATTTTAAAAAAAGTTATAATTTAAAAAAAATTGCAAATAATAAGGACAGATATAATTAAAGTTCTTGTAAAATAATATCAAAAAATATTTTCAAATAATTCGATTCTTGTTTGGCACTCTATCATTTCGGTGTTATTTAAATGCCGCTGTCGCGGCGCATGCAAAGCAAAGAAAGCTAAAACCTGCAACAGATCGCGAGTAGGGGCCAAGTACGTGCCTTGAGTACAAATTCACAAGGGTCCCATAGGTATATGCAGAGGGAGAGGGATACCCAGTTAAATCGAACTTAACAACTTATACATATACACACATATAAATATAAATATGCAATACATACACGTAAGAAAAACGAGCTCCCATTTCTCTATAGAAATAAAATGATGCAGAATTTAACCATGACCACAATTGATCTCCTTGAAAACGCCCTCGTAATAATAACCTTCAAGTACAATATATTATTTTTGACCTTTTTAAATCATTGAAAGCATAATAAATTTTTTTACAATTAAAATAAATTAGTAATGGTTAAAGCTTAACAATTAACCCACAAAATTCTGTCTGGGATAAAATAACAACAAATATGTAAATTAAATAAATTTAATAAAAATAAAAAAGAATTTAATTCACACTTAAATTCAGAATAAAACAGGGAATGCAAAAGTTTTTTTAGTGGCGCCCGAATAATGAAAAAATAAAAATAAAATGAATTCTAAAGACTAAGAGGCTATTCATCTTGACCCTCGTTTCAAAAAGCCTTTTCAAATAAATGTGTAAACATTCATGTCTAAATTTACATTGAAACCTCGGTAATGAATAAATAAATAAATAAATAATTAATTAACAAATATTTTCATTCAAATAAATGAAATACGCGCTATTACTTCTAACACTGAAGATAATATACAAGTCAGGCGTAAAATTAAAGAATATATTTATTATTTGGTAATAAACAAACTCGTGTAATTACGAAAGCTGCGTACAATAATGACGTACTTAAATAATTTTTAATCAGTCGACGGCACGCGCAATTTCATTTTGACTGACAGCTTGCACTTTTTCGACTTAAGCTTAAATGTAATGTTCTTGCAGTGAAAAGAATGAGAAACTGATCGGGTCTTTTACTTTCTTCCTCTCCTTCATTTTTTTGTCTTAAAATTTTTTTACTTTTTACTCAACTTGCCCATTTTTATTTTATTTTTGTTATTATTTTTTATTGTATGCGAGTCTGGAGATAATAAAGCGGCAATAAAGCAACATTGCCGTAGGGTTTTAAAATCATGGTTAAATTTCTCTCTTACTCGTCTCCCTTGACGTTGTGGCCCGTGTTTCACCCCGGGCATCTCCATAAAAATAATATCCTATGTTACATTTTGACGCCAAATTCACACAACAGGTTAAATAAACGCCATTATTTTATCGCTCATCAAAAAACTCTCAACATTCTCAACTTCTTTTTAGTTTATTAAATTTATGTAAAATACTGATTTAATCCTAAATGCAGCTAATATCATTAAAAAAATATTTTTTTTTTTTCAATATCTTTGATATTTACAATGAAAGCTATTTCTGTAAATTTATTTATCTGCATTATATTAACTGGGTAAAAATATCTTTACATACTCAGGTTTTTATTCATGAAATATAATAAAGAGGGCTGGTGAATCTTTGGATAACAATGTCACGTATTGAAACGTGACTTAGAGACTCGAATAAATACATTTATTGGCAATAGACACGATTTTATCCTTCTATGCAGGCTTCCTAGTCATTTATTCAATGCAATAAAGGTAATAAGGAATCAGAGAATGGTTTTATTGTCTTTATTTATGGTGACTTTAACGCCAAACTGTTATGAGTCAAATTTATGTATTTAACATCAATATTTAAATTTATTATCACAGTAATAAATTTTGATTTTAAATTACTGAAATTAATTAATTATTTATTGTTGATCTGATCGATATATTTTTATATCATAGTGAAAAAAAAAATGAAAATTTTTCCAGACAAGAATTTCTTGATTCAATAAGTGTACAGTGTTCATTAATAAAAAAAAATTTTATAATTACAATTAATTTACCAATAACAGATAAATAAAATTAAATTTTTATATTCTTTAAATAAATTAAGTGTAACTTACAAAAAATTAATGTCAAATAAAAAATAAAATACGATTGTAATAAAAGCGTTAAGTGTTTTGTGAGTATGACTATTATAGATTCGGTGAGAATAAAAATGATACTATACGATGTAATGCTTGTAAGTATATAAGTATTGAAGCTAAAGTGTAGAGAAACTTCTGATTATAAGTACAGTCGATCATTAGAACTCGATATCTTGAGTTAATTGCAGCATGTAGTTGAGCATTCTCGCCACGCCTCGATGGTACTTATCAAAGTTTTGTAGGCGCCACTGACTTCCGGCTCGGTTGCTATTTTTTAACGTGCACTTAATTGTTTTTTTTTCCCCAGAGTTCCAACATAAACAGACTCTTTGAGATAAATATTTATAATACTAAATATCAATTATAAGTAACACATTCTAGCTTGAGTTGTAATGAAATGTAGAGTACAAGGGTGCTTATTATCGGGCAGAGAGTCACGAGTAAGGCTCCTCAGCTCGTTAAACACACAAGAAGTGGTAGCAATAACCACTTGTTGTGAGTAACGGAATGTTGAAAGATGATAGGTGTTTCCACAGAAAATTGCACGGAGCAAATAAATGAGGACAGATATATCGATATGTTCTCTAATGATGCGAGTAAAGAATTTCATGGTATCCCAATTTTTATTCTTAAAAATATGCTAATGTGATAAATGGAAAATAATAATACTAATAAATAAAAAATAATAAAATTGTAATTAATATCATTTGACATGAATTTTAAAGTATGAAAGGATAAAATTCCTTATAGAAAATTTGAAAAATATCAGACGGCTTAGAGGATAATAGCGATCGCGCGAGATCGTTAGTGCTCCATCTGCTATGTTTCCTGTCGCGTTACCTCGCGCCATTATTTATACGCACGTCCTACGTCCTATTTAATGGACGCGTTATTTTATTCTTTTGAAATTTTTTCATTATTATAATACAAATATATGTTGGCGATTATGATTATTATTATTATTATTATTATTATTATTATTATTATTATTATTATTATTATTATTATTATTATTATTATTATTATTATTATTATTATTATTATTATTCCTATATTATAAATTTTTTATATATCGTAACCTTCGACTTCCGGCAGTCGAATATAATAAGCTTCACTCCACCCAACTCTACCGCACATTCAACTCGCTAGCATCGGGATTGAGACGTCAAACCATCATGACCCCTCTTTACTTTCTTTCTGACGTCTCTCATTCTTTCTTACACGCTCTTCAGCTCACTCGGAAATCCGTGTTTAGTAACGCTGTACGATTACATTATATATTATTCATAAATTTATAACAACCGTGCTGTTATTAATGCCACTAATGAATGCATCATCAGTGTATTCGACCCAAGTTATCGAGCTCAACGAAGTTCAATGAATCTTTATCGGTTATTTACTTCGTTTCATAATTATAATTTCAATTATTTGATTATTTATTCAATATTCGCATAATTATACACACAGTTGATCAGTTTATCTATTTTTACTCAAAATATATCAAACATTTTCGATCCTAAAATTACACAGACCATTCACAATGTTTGGGACGGAATTCTCGATCAATAATTCGGGATACAAAAGTTTAAAAGCTAATTCAAGTAGTTCAGTGAATTATAAATATTTTGACCCTAAAAAAATGTCACGGTTATTTTTTACCGATTTCTAGCTACTCCATGTGTTATATTTTAAATGATAAATTTTAAGCCTAATATATTCGTCAATTTTCCATGAACTAATATTTACTCAAAACAAATTTCCGTTGTAGTAAAAAATGAATCATCATATTATTTGATAAATAATGATGCAAGCTGTTAAGCAATATTTAACTCACTTGATATTACTTAAAATAATCTTAGAAAAATATTTGACCTGTCCAACGGGGATTTGAACTTGCGCTCGGTTGTGTCTTTCGGTGACATCGCTTGAATTATAAATAAAAACAATATTTCTATGATAACTTTTAAACTATGGAAATAATCTGGAGATTAATGTTTATTCATAAAAAAAAAATAAGTCTTTAAATCACTCTAAATTGCAGGGTAGTTTTCAATGAAAAATTCTCTCAGTAATTACTGAAAAATGTAATGAATAATTTGAATAAAATTAAAAAAATAAGTTATTATATTTGTAGGATATAATAACTGACCTAGTGGCAAGTTGCAGAACTTGACGACTGACATGTTATATGTATATTCAACTTAGTTCTCAGTAACTTACACATTAGCGTGCTAAGAAACATTATATGCGCAATAGGCGATTAATGCAAATTTATTATTATTCTTTTATTACCATGATTATACTTATATTTTATTTCATGAGAAAGCTTACGAGTACTTACGATTTCATTATAATTACATATATCTCTTACAAGGTAATTAGGAAAATTATACCGAGACATTTAGGCTTATCCAATCGTTTACGCATGCATAAATTATATATTTTTAAAACATTAGTTATTCGCGAATAGTTAGAATTAAAACAATCAATTAATCATTTATTCAATAAAAAAATTAGCGCAATACATAAATTAGGATAAATATTAATTTTGTGAGGATGATTGATATTCTGCATGTTGAGGCTAGAATTAAAATAGTTTTAGTATGAATTTATACACTCGGTATAAATATAAATATGTATATAATATTATATATTTAAGGTGAATATCATACATGATATAATCTTAATCTATATTCCGAGCATCTTACGATCGCTGAAAGATAAAAAATAAGAGTAAGGCTTTAACACGGGCTTCTGGATAACGATCTCCCGGCACCTCTCGTCCTTAGCTTGGTCATTTAGCGCCTCGGATTAATTTTATACTGAATCGATCAGTCGATCTTTCGCTTCGACGCCTTGCGGTTTTTTATTTTTATTATTTTTTCAGCATAACTCCGATCAGTTTTTTTATCGAACCTCGTTTTCGTCCATGTCCAGACAACATCGCCATTTTAATTTACAAAACACTACATTTATACTTTTATGTATACATACTTGTACTTATTTTTTTTATTTTTATGCATAATATATAAACATATTACATGTTATGTAGGGCATCACACCCTGAAACAGATCAGATATCATTTTGAAATTATAGTTAACAATACACTCAAAAAAAAATTAATTTAATTCAAGATAAAAATTGACAATAAATGAATAAATGAATGACAATAAATTTATTTAAAATAATTTTTTTTTGTTCAATAATTTTTATTTTGAATTAAGTAAATTTTTTTTTTCAGTACTCGATCAATCGAATTTTCAAGTAGACAATTTTTTTTCTATCTAAAAAATTCAGAATTGAAAACAACTGTTATACCCATAATACGCGATAATCTGTTGAATATCGCGAAAGGTTTAATACCGAGCGGGCAAGTTCGGTCTGTAATCGAACTGCCCGCTGTAATTATGGCTCGAGCTGGTCTGATATGCAGCGCATAAAAATTTCATATATAATAATGCAATGTAATACATCGTATTATGTGAAAAAAATACTGATTCACGATTTATCTCTTTAATGTGCATTTAAACCTTTCTCAATTTAATAAATACCTCTCTTTAAATTTAATTACCTTCATTTAAAAATCTTAATAAGCCGGCAATTAATTCTTATCTCATATAATTAGCTTTACTCTTCGTCGGTAAATTAATCAAATCATTTTTGATGTTTATTGATAAAGATAATTATGAACAATCAATTACATGCTAAGAATTTCTCAATAAATTATACATGTACTTCTTCTATTTCCTATTTAATAGTTTCTATTTTATATCCGCGACTTTTATTGTTTAGAAATTATAAAGTGATTTAACGACTAAGTACGGCCGATAAATATTGTGTAGTGAGATTGAACACTGGACTGAACGAGTTTAAAGTTAAATCTGTCAATTTGCAAGCTACTCTGTACTCTAGTGACTGGTAGACGTTTATACCCGAGATCGCCGGGTCTGTAAGCGGTTTGTGGATGAGAGTCTTAACGACTAACTTCTTGACGTCTCAAAGGATGCAACAGTCAAGCTCACTGTATCCCATTTTATCAGTCAACCAACGGCGAATCGATAATTTTTTTTTTTTTTCAAATAAAAAATAATTCTAATTAAAACATCGCAAATTTTTTTTTTTTTTTTTTTTTTGGAACTGAAAGCTCAGTAATATTTCGACCATTAATAAGGAGAAATGTAGATGACTAATGAACTTAAATTATTATTTTTTAACTGGAAACATGTGTTTGATAATTTTTTATTTATAAGCGACAAAAAATTTAGATCAATTTTTACGAAAGAATTTTAATGGATAATTTTTTTCATATTAGAGATAAATTTTTGTTTTTAACTAAAATAAATAATAGTGGATTATATACAGTTGAAATTTTTTGACGTAAAAATGGTGACTAGTGAGAATAAATCAGTGTTAATGATAGTGTATCTGGTGTCTGTCGGTAGCCTTTAATATATAACGCTGACTTGTTCCATTTAGCCCGAGAGAAGATATCTGAGAGCTTTATCGTTTTCCCGTAACTCGTCGCCGCAGCCGGGAAAACTAACGACACTTCGAGGCTTATAACCTATAGCTTATCGGCATGAGAACTACTTGGCACGATCCTAGTCGACCTGAATGAATAGAGCCAAGAAATATGCATAAGTGTATGTATATAAACTAGTGGATATATTGGTATGGACAGCCATTGGTTATCTAAAAAATAACTTTACACATGTTACCTCCATGGTGTTGGAAGATAATATACTACACAGATTTAACACCGTCCATATTATGTACATATATGTACATACAGAATGTGTAACGCCACTTAGTTCTTAGGCTATCTTAAGAATGCAATTATCCAGTTTTTCTTTTTGCATTTACATTATCCAGCAGAAAATCACAACCTGGTCTATTAGCTATCATTTTTCATTGTAATTAAAAAATTATAATACGAATCTTAATGCTTTTTGAAGTAGATACATTTTTTAATGGACAATAATTTCCAAATTTAATTTATCGATAGTTTTAATTAAAATTTATTATTATTGTCATGAAATTTTGAATAAAAATTTTTTTATTTTAATAAATTATGAATATCGTTGTCCCAAAAATATATAAATTAAATTATTTATAATTTGAAAATTTTTTTTTAATTTTTAAAATTACAAAGATTTTTTTTTTTTTAAATATATTTACGATATTTGATCAACCATACGATAATAAACGTACGGAATAAGAATTAAATGTAAAATATTTGTAATATATATCTTGAAAATATCTTTGGGACAATCGAGGGAATCGAAATGGGCATTAAATACAATCCAACATAGCCGTAACATTGTTGAGTTAGTTTACGACGTCTAATAGTCGGTACCACACACAAAACATGCATTTACACGTATAAATTCAAGCTAACGTACACACATTATATAACAACAAAACACTGAATATACTAAATGTGCGCAGTCTCAACTCAACAATTAAATTCACCATAACTTGAAAATATTATGTACGTGTATAAGTGTTAATACTATTGAAGCCTACTCACAGTACCTACACACACGGAAATTATTGTTCTAGTACCGGGTAATTTTCCTAGTACGTGGGACTTAAAGTACTCGTATAATGCCTAAGTACCAGTTAAGTATTAGCAGGTATCAGGTATATAGCATATCTTCAGAGAAAAAGGACTACAAATCCCTGCGAGCGGTTATTCGCGCGGCGGCTTCACAGGGAAATGAATAACTGCCTGCGTCGTGGGTTAACTCAACTACGTTTGAAATGGTGATATGATGTGATGCTGGACTTGCACCGACATAAATAAATTTTTCTAAAATGAAGAAATTGTGCAAAGTTTTGTAAAATTATTTTTGAAAATTTTTAGATAAATAGTTTTAATATTATTAATCAATTATTGGAGATACGGTGAAATTGACAAGGACCTTTTTTTATTGAAAATTTAATTTCCTATAAAAAAGGTTTCGTATTATTTTTTCGTATCTTCAATATTTGATCCAGAATTTTGATTTTGAACTCTAAAAGTAGTTTTTATAAGTAGCAAGAAATTTTTTTATTAAGAATTTTTAAAATTAATCATCGACATCAGAGTAAGTTGTAAATCATCGGTACTTAAAATTTTCACACCATCCCGGGGAGGAATTTTTTTGACATTTTAGAGATTAAAGAAAATAAAATAGTAATCGGTTACAGGATTTTATCAGCAGGGCTATCGAAGGTGTGGTCTGTCACTCAATTTTCCTATCTTGTCTTCCAAGGAAACGCCGACTTGGTGAGAATCCTAGGTGCATTTAGTGACTACATACTTTTTATGGATGTACCGATACCTTCATTATTTTTATCTGGTATCTAGTATTTATCTCTGGTCTAAATTAATGGTTTTTAAAAATATATTCCAAAGAGGAATTCAAAGTTTGTTAATTCGGGTTCCAAGAACTCTTGATATTAAAATAGAATAGAAAATAAAAAATGAGAAGGCCTGAAACAATTACTAGAGAGGAAGTTTAAGCGCAACCTTTGAATTAGTCGTGGTCGTAAATAGTGAAAGGAATGGAGGACAGTAGGTAGACTCGTAAGGTTCCAGATATATTCGTGTAAAAACTTTTTGAGTAGTGGACGTTAGTGTAGTTGTAAATAAAGTCCCGGCAGTATTAAGACTTTTCACAGCTGAACTGAACCTGAAACCGGAGGAGAATAAAAGGCTCTACTGGGGTCGGCAAGCGCTTAATTTTATTTTTAAGAATTTTTGTAATGCCTATACACTTTACTATATTATACACTGTAGGGAAATTGAGCGGCTGATTCAGTCTTAGCAGAATTCAACGAGCCTTAGATTTTTTACTTAAAAGTGCCGAAAATTTTTCCATTCGTCACGGTAACGCCTAGGATTTTTCACGCTTAGACTCGTGGCTATTGCGTCTTTTTTCTCTGAAGATGCGACCCTACGGATTTGTATCTGATATGATGCCCAAAAATAGTTTTTTCCGTGGATTACTCCAATAATGCATGAGAGAAAACTATTTATTTTTTTTTATATCTGTTAAAAGTTAAGATTGAGAAATATAAAATAAAATTATTTGGATAAAAAATAATTTTAATTCTAAATAATTACTTGAGCTTTAAAACAAATTAATTGATACTTGGTATTTATTTATATATGTCTGATAACATTTTATATTTATATTATTAATTATTTATTATTTATTATGAGTGTTAAAAATAAATGGATAGTTATTCAGTGTCGAAGAATTTAACAGCATAAATAAATGTCAATTGAGACGTACGGAAAAGTTTTAATCGATTAAAATGTCTAGTGGGCTGTGAATCGGTGAAAATTTGCATGAGCATCATGATCTAACACCGGTCATTGGTCTGTTGCATACAAGTTATATATTATGATAAATGATAAGTTATACCGCTTACTCATAAGCGTGGATATTTATATTTATGTATATATTTCGCATATTAGTGTTTATGTATGTAGTTTATATACCTGCAATATTATGAAGGCGTTTGTGTAGGCTATTCAACAAGATAATATATATGTATGTGTATATAATATAGTACAGTGTGCTATGCGCGTGCCGGTGGCCCATTGATGACTTTCATTCACACTCGGCGCCAGCGCACGCGTGGGTGCTCTCCCCGCGATTCTTTAAAAGTAACTGGCCTCCAGACACTCGAGGGCATATTTCACTACACAAAGAAATAATTATTTTTATGGATTTCCAATCACAATTATATGTTGCAATTACTTCGGCTTTATTCGCAATAATTAAATTTTTTTTTTTTTTTTGATAATATATTGCATTATATATTAAGTTTTGTTGGGAATGTCATGAAATAAATTCATATTACTTGAATATTTATTAACAATTTAATAAAAATTTTTTTTTTCTGACAATAAAAATTAATTGTAACAAAATTAAATTAATTTCAGGCAAAAAAAATTCTCAGCAATAATAACTGTCATTTTACACTGAAAAAAAAAAAATTAATTTGATTCAAGAGAAAAATTTCTTGAACTTATAAATTTTTCTTGATTTAAATAAATTTTATGTGATCCAAAATTATTTCTTCGTATCAAGTTAATTTTTTTTTTTTTTTTTTTAATGTAATTGCACACTTTCATTAAAAATGAAAATGATATAAATACATGTAAATATATTCAGCAGAATGAAAAATATCATCAGTCATCAGTCACATGTCCAGTAGGACCACCAAGTGTGTTGTGTGATATGAGAAGTTCGGGCGGAGATTGGACATGCCATGAGAGAATCTAACAAAACACAACAGGAAGTTTTGTAAACGTTACTAAGCCCATAGACCATTACGGACTCATAAGTGGCCGATGGGTCGTGAGAAGTGATTTAGAATGTAATGGGAGAGTTACTTTTTAGCTGAGAATCAAGAGCCAGACTAGACATAACGAGAACACTTTGCTGGCAAGGGAAAGGGAAGAACACTGATTCTTGAAATTAATTCTATTCTGGACTTGCTCGGAGAAAAATAAAAACTAGATGAGGAAAAAAAAGGTACAGTTAAATAAAAATAAAAGGCGCATTAAAGATGGAAAAAATATATTTGGTGTTTACATCGGAATTTAAAAGGCGTTCCGTAATAGCCTTCGCGATCATGTGAACGATATGGCCACAGCCGTTTTACACGGGGAATACCAGCGTCGAGGGTAGGCGGGTGTGTGTGTATGTGTATGTATATGTCTATATGTGTCAGTATCTGCACTCGTGCAGTGCAGACTCGGTGCCTTATAAGGCTGAGGGCTTCGAGGCGGATCCTCACGTCGTGTGAGGCCCTACACACGCCTGTATGCTACTTACATTAGACTATCGGTTCGTTACTACCATTTATTGTCACTATTTGAACTCGATTTTTGAAGAATTAAAGCACTTCTACCATCAACTTAACTCACCGTTCATTGAAGAATTAAATTTAGGATAAAACTCTTAATTTCAATAATTAAAATAACCTTGTTTTGTCCAGAGTGCTTTCAGCTTACTATTTTTCAAAGCATATTTATGAAAAAATCTAATATTAAAATGATGATCGATGAAAAAAATTATTTACTATTTGGAAGTAAAATTCTGAACAAGGAACGAAAGTTAATCATCATATTCAAACTCAATAAAAACTCAACGATTCAATAGCCGAATTTAATTCTCTAAACATCCGCCAGGTGGCTTTTGTTTGGCACTTTCTCGCATGTGATGTCTACAGGCGGGCACAATACTCCGAAACATCACAGTAGTTCAATTCCGAGAACCCCTAGGGCTCTTTGTTGGGATTTTTATTACAGTAGCGATAGACAAACATTTATGTTTAATTTCTGGGCAATGTTTACTTGATTTTCAACCTAGTGAACCTTAGCTTTACTTATAACTCATAATAATAATTATTATTATATATTTGGGAGTTAATTAATTCTTTGTACGAGGAATAATTCAGCATGACGCACGCACGTGCACATAAAACTACGATGTCTCATCCACTATACGTCGTCTTGTTGGTTTCCTACTCGAGTAGAGTACTCTAAGTAAAACGACGGCTGGGTTATTTCTGTCGTCATCAGTCACTGGTAGCGACATATGAGTACACTATCTTTTATTCGTTTTAACTCAGCTACAGCTACAGCATCTCCTGTGGTATCATACCATTATACAGTGGTTCTTGGGTTTTAATTTTCTAGACAACATTTTTTTTTTCATTTTTTTTTTTTTTTTTTTTTTTTTTTTTTTTCGTTTCTTTTATTTATTCCATCGGGCATATTTTTCGACATTGCTTGTGTTTACTTATATACATGTGTGTGGACGGGAAAAAAAAATTAACTTGATTCAAGAGAAAAATTCTTAAACCAAGAGAATAATTTTTAAGAGTTTCATTGTCTCGAATCAAGAACAATTTATTAAGTTGAAAAATTTTTTTACTTAATTTAAAATCATGAAGATGTTAATTTTTTTTTCCGTGTGCACTTAACAAATATATTGAAAATGAAGAATGTGAGAATAAAGGCATCGGAAAATTTGGCGAGTACCGGCAACCAGATGGTTGATCTTGAAATAGGAAGACATGCGACCGAGACCGATCTTCATCAGTAGATCAAGAGAACGAAACAAATATCTCATTAGCGTATAGTACAGTAATGTCTTCGGAATTTATCATGCTTCTATGCAGTTGTCTTTCTTGTTTTTAAGATAAGACACATATATCACAAAGTTAGCTTAATAAAAACTGTAAATTTATTTTAATTTTGACTACTAATGGCATTAAAAAATCGTAAATGTTGGAAATCTCTTATGCTTCATATCGCGAGCTAATTTACGGCAGCCATCAATTTGTTAAACTTCTGACTATGTATTAAAACACGCCTTATTTATTTATTTATTTATTTAATGTAATATCATAATAATCGGTAATGTGGTGAGGTACTTATGTAATAAATAATAGATAAGTAACGCTAGAAGAAGACACTGCCGCCTAGTCCTAGTCGTCCGATAAAAATTAACTTTCGTTTAGTTGACGAGAAGAAATTTTCCGAGCAGAGACAGAACTAGAAATCCAAGAAGTGATTAACCTCATATCGTTTGGAAGTAGAACCGCGATCGCGAGTAACACGTGTGTTAAAGCAGGTGGCGTACCAACGAGTTCTAAAATTAATTTTCTCTAGGTCTTAAGCGACATTAACTTTTAAACGTGTAATATATATATCGACGATGACTTGACGACAAGAAATCCAGACGCCGATATTTATATAAATTATAGAAAATTGTCGGATAAATTACCGCAAAAAATATTCTCCGCAAGCAAGAATTAATGGCCCCGGTTAAATAAAGATAAATAAATCATTTTTTCTTGGGATTAAGGCTAATTGAGAAATTATTGATTGAGTTATTTATTATTTTTCATTTATTTTTGATAGTATAAAAACAAAAATAATTTAACAAATTTTTTTGAAAAAATGAAGAAAATTTATTTAATACTTAATAAATGATCGCTTTAAATTCATATTCTATTTTATACTGAAGAGAGACAAACAAAGTAATAAAAGATATTCATAGTTAACAATAAATTACAAAAAAAAAGCATAAAATATTTTTTGTATAATATTTTTTTCAGCTGCTTTCACTATAAAATCTTTCATGGACTACTTAATGAAGATAGTATAAGAAACCCCGGTGTGCTTGATTTATTTCTTTGAATATAATTTGAGTTTTATTTCATCAAAACATCGGTACTAATCTACTATAAATAAAGCGATTAGATTGAATTATTTTATTTGATAGAAAATAAATAAACCAGACGAATGGAATTGATTGTTGATTTAAGGATTAGTTCTGGCAAAAAACTGTAAATAAAAATAAACTGAGTTTTTATTGAGTATAAATGTATTATGCTATTTTTCAATAAATCTGAAAGCTATTATAATAAATTTATTATTATTATTTTTTATTAAAGGTTACGCTGAATTTGGAGTTAGTAGAAATCTAAAGAGCGGAGGTCTCTTTCCATCGACTTTCAACGTTGCGACAAAAGCCGAAATTTACGCTAATGCTACTTGCGGAGAAGATGGCCCGGAGACCTTTTGCAAGCCGTCAGATTCTTCTAGGTGCGCTGTTTGTGACTCGAGGAGTCCTGATTTGTTTAAACGGCATAATATCACAAATGTCCTGAGTCCTGATCCGACCAAATGGTGGCAAAGCCCAACGCTTGCTCGAGACAGCCGATACGAATTCGTCACTATTATTTTGGACTTGAAACAGGTAAGATAAGATAAAAATAATATGAAAAATTATAATTATTATTTAGCTAATTACCAGAGATTTGAATAAACTGTTGGCACGTAAAGCTAACTTCGGCGGTATTTGTAGAAGTTAAAAAAGTATTTGAAGAAACAGTTAAATTGATGGCGAAACTTGTTTAGTCTGAGCGGCACTTGTAACCAATTTATGTCCCTGGTTTGTTCGATTCAGAGTCGTTATATGGTTACACGCAAAAGAGAAAAGACGAAAGGGGATAACTGAGCAGGGGAGTTGAGAGATCGGTTAGAGAAACTAAATGTCAGTAAATGGGAAACATGAATAGAGGAGATTGAGAGAAAGCGAAGATTTTATTTAATAAAATAAAGAATGAAGAAATTTTTAAGGGAGGAGGTGACATGGTGGTTGTTTAAAAAATAAATAAACGAATTGATGTGAATAAGAAAGACTAAGAGGAATCTTTTGATCCTTTCCGGGAATTTAACGTTGTGTTTATATATACATTATGTGTGTGTATATGCTTACTACAGCTACTCAGCAAATTGCTGCAGTAGCATAACATTTTTAACGAGCAACTTCGTCAGACTATTATACCAAATTCCCTTCTGCATTTTGCATTTGATTCTTTTTAATGCAAGGGCCTAGGTTTAGCAGTACGATGATATAACCAAGTTAACATACGAGTCTTTGCATAACTTACTTTTTGGTGAAGCAAAAATAAATTCAAGGGATGCATGCGTGGAGAATTTTTTTAAAATTTACTGGTTCCTTTTTTATGGAAAACAAATTATATAGCTTACAAAAAAATAATATTTGAACACAGATAAAATTTATAGTATATTCGAATCAATTTATTTTTAAAATTAATTTGAATATTTATTAGTATTTTAATAGTCATTAATTATTTTTTTTTGTGTCCTGGATAATTTTGCCCGTAACTTGAACAAATTAACTAAAAAAAATTTATTTAGTTACTTTATTCAATTGATGTTTACATTTTCTACTCGATAATTTTGTATATATTTATAATATTTATAAAAGAGATAAGATATTTTTATTGGATTAATTATTCTATTGCAGTTCTCATATTTTATCCATTAATTAAATATATTAATCATTAACCTTTCTCAGGAATAGTTGTCAGCTGACAGTTAGTTTAAATATGAGTATAAAAGTGAATTAATTATATAAATAATATGCATGAATTTAATCGTGTTATTAATTTAATATATATTTAATTCTTATAAAAGTAAAGTTTCGTTGGATTTAAAAAACTAAAAAATTTTAAATAAATACTTTGCATATTCAATAGGCAGGTAATTTATTACAGCTGGTTACCTTGAAACGAGATAATTTTTTTTAATTACTCGAGAAAGTGTGTAACTAATTATTTATTTATATGTCGTTAATCATGATGAAATGATATTTTAATAATTTGATTTTTAATTGACAGCTACTGAATTATTTAAATAATTACTATTTTTTATGACTACTTGCCAATCATATTTTTAAAGCAATCATAAAACATGCAAAGATATTCGTGAGAAAATAATTACAAGTTGGTGAAATTTGAATTAATATTATAAATTATTTTATATCAAGACTATAAGAGTGCTAATTTAATCATTAGCGGACGTGGGGGATTAATTCGGCTGGTGGATGGTGACGTGCCTGAGAGTATGAGTGATGTGACAGATGAGGATACAGGGAATGGATAATTTTCAATGAGCCTGCAATCGTAGCTGTCACTCTGCATTATTTGATGCTCTTTACCGTGAACGCGTCGCGACAACCACTCGAGGACGCACTTGGAAACTTGACTTGCTCAAAACCAAACACGTAAATTTTTTTACATTAAATTACACTGGCTATAAATTTAATTAAAAAATAAAAATAAAAAAAATCGTCATTTTTAAACCAGAAATCTAATTAAACTCTTTTATTTTTGTTTTACATTAATTATTAACTCTTACGATAACAAACGATGTCTAATTCATTTTAAAAAATTCAAAATAAATATCTCTAAAAATTTCAGAGTCATTGTGCACAATTTTATTAAACTCAAAGCGACACAAAATGTTAAAATAATACTTACCGTTGTAAGCATGAAAAAAAAAAAAATAATATTGAATGCGAACAAATATACGGCAAGTACAGTACTGATGCATTAAATGTGTATTGTCATTCAAGAGTGAGCTTAGCTGTCAGAGCGTTGAGCACGAGCGTTGATGACATCAGTCTGTTTAACAACGAAATGAGTGGGTGCAGATTAAAAGCGAGTAGAGCTTATGACCCTGAAATCTTGTGGCGTGAAAGGATCTCGAGCTATTCACAGTACTCTGTACACAGAATACTTGACAGCGCAATGTATTTTAATATATTGCTCGGAACATTCGCTGGTTATCGTCATTGTCCGCGGATTACAGACAACGATTTGATGCCACGGATTTTTAGTCTCGCATATCCGAGTGTTAAGGCAAATGTGTAAGCATGTATGTAAATAGTCCAGCGAATGGTGACTGGTGGGTCGCGAGTCTTCAAAAAAAAATTTCAAAGATGTTTGCTTATTTTTTTTTTTTAAATTTTAAAAAGTTCAATTGTAATCTGGGCTTCTGCTGGATTATTGAACAGTGAGTCATCGGGTGGCAAAGAAAGTCTTATATTTTATTAAGTCTCATACTTACTACTTACTCAGCTCTGTATACAGATATAATGTAATGAAATATAAGTGAGGAGCTTCTATAAAGGTTGGTTGAAATGATCAGATCGGCGATGGTATATTGAAGCTACAAAAAAATAAATACAAACAATTTCACATTTTATTTCGTCTCGACATAAACAGCGCGTACCTTATTTAGAAGTGTGCAGTTTTTGTGATTATTATTCTTATTTTATAAATTTTCTTGTGTCGTAAAACGCGAATCGGAGAAGATAGACGCGATGGAAAAATAATATATTTTGCAACAGGAGACACGACTACTGTTTTTGAAAAGAGTTTTCAACAAAACAAGGAAGACGATGTCCGATGCAGATAGTCGATGACACGATGAGCGGAAGATGGAATCCTGGAGTGGAGAAACGATTTCGTTCTCGATATCTTTCCATCACCTTTCTTTGACTGGGCAAAGCTCCTTTTTGGTCGATTGCATGTGTGTAGATGGTTCACTTCTTTCAAACGGTAATTACTGAGTGCTCACTGCGATTCCAGAGAATCCGAAGTATCTGACTGCTCACTAATTGACCAGCTGACCACATTGATTCCAAGAATTCTGGAGAACTGTCTATACTCTACTTTTATACTGAGTCATTAATGCTTTTTAGTTTTAATTTCATTTAGAGTTTTTATTTTTTAAATTCACAGGTATTGTGTACATTTATATAATTATTACAAGCGACAATGAATGATACAAAAGTTTAATATAACTTTATTAATTAAAAGATATTATTATTTTTAATTTAATTAAATTATCACTCAGATAATCTGACTAATTCTCTAACTAGATAATGTTTAATTTAATAACTGCTTATAAAAATAATTACAATATGAATTATTGTTGTATCAAAACAACAAGTTGTATCAAAACAAAAAAAATTGATAAAAAAAAAATTAAAACCACTTAAAATTCAATTTAGATGACGTGTGTGTTTCACACACAGAATGTAATTCACTTTTAAGCAATCTCAGAGATTTAAATTAGAGGGTTGTACGCATGACATGGGGACAGGGAATATAATGCTTCGACATCCAGCATAAAGGCGTAGAGCACGTGTGAGTATAAAAGGGAAGAAAAATCGCGGCGAAAACGGTACGTGTCTGACTAACTTGTGTGATGCTTCCTTTTCAAACAGGTTAAAGAAGCCACTTTTATTTTTATTCCTCTCTGCTTCTCTTTCTACACTCCTTATTTTGACTCCTCCTTTTTTATCATCTTTATTTATTTATATTTATTTTTATTACAGATTTTTTGTTCCTCTTTTAAGAGACGTAAAGAGTACGATAAATAAAACTCGTCATTCAATTCCCACGGTCACCGGGCAATAATTACAGACTAGTGTGGGGCTCTTGCTCTTCCAGGACATCTCAGACAGTCTTTTTGTCCATACCCAGGCGATGCCGACTCATCAGGAGGAGCCATATCAGCTCCACTTAGTACCGCACGAGAAAACTTTAAGACACTTGTCTTGGATTCTCTTTATCTCTGCATAACATTTTACACTCTGTACTCCTATTCCTTATTTCATTGCAATCACGGCTACAACTACCATTATCATTATTATTATTATTATTAGTATTACATGTCATTTTTATTTTTCTCTACACATCTTTAATCTTTTATTCTTGAGTAATCGCTTGCAATGTTGCGATGTAGGTGCTAAGTATTTTATTCTTGATGGGAAAACTCTACTCTGAATAAAAATGCGTGAGCACGTGAGATGATCACGTATGCGGAACTTACTACTCTTCAGAATTTATTTATTTATTTTCTACACAACTCATGTAGAGATTTTTTTTATTAGTGATGTAAAAAATAAATTTAGTCTTTTTTTTTTTTTTTTTTTTGTTAATTACAAAACTTTTTAGTTTGATGTATCTTGTTATCACACAATCAATAATCGAAGATTCAATTGATTGCATTATATCTCCAAAACTGCAAAAATCAAGACACCTAATAATTTTTTCAAAAATTGTTCACGATTACTTTATAAAATTTTTATCTCAAAAGAAATTAAAAAAAAAATATGCTGTCTTCTAATTTAATTAAGTTTAGTCGTGTAAAAAAATATAAAACTATAATTAAAAGTGATGTATTCGTAAGATCGTTATGTCTTATTATGGAAAGATTATGGAGGTTTCTCTTTGATAGAGTTCCGCTGCGTTGGCAGACAATCCGCCACGCGTGCTCGTAAATTTTCATTTTTATTGTGAACCCCAAGCTAAAGCTGGCAATCAGCGTGCAAAAGTGATAGTGTTGAAGTTTTGCGGTGTAAGTTTGTCGCTATTAAAAAAAGTAATAAATTTCTTTACTCAAAAGTGAATATACTCTCGTAAAATTGATGAAGGACCACATCGGCTCATTTTAATTATATTTATGCTTATTAAATAATATTTATTATAAATAAAAATAAAATAAACTCGTTAAATTAACAGTCGTAATACGGAATCTTTAATTAAAATTTATCGACAGGGAATATGAGAAAATGAATAACTGTAAGGCATGTCCGGTAATAAATAATAAATAAATAATCAATGACATGATAGGCACCATGATGAGATTGAGAAGTTGGTAATACAGAAATTCAAACAAACGATAAATCTTTTATTCACCGGGCGAGTAGTCCACGCGATTATAAATCTCTCGTGTAAGGTTGATGTTTGATTTGAATAGACCCACTGGCTCCTGCTCTGATGTCTCGCTCTCTATCCTGTTCCTTCACAAGTTTCAGTCTAGTCCGTGGATCTTGCACTACTATTACTGTACATAATACCGAACGCCGTGAATGCTCGACAGCAATCTCTTGGCAGGACTCCAGCTCAGTTTCTGTGTAAAGTATATATATGTACATATTATATATACTCAGCCATTACATGCTCAAGAGAATATTTTTCAGTTCTCTTTTAGTATCTCGAGATCCACAGCTACAACTCTTCCATTCCATTCCATTTCATTCTATTCCTCTTCTCCTCTCTTAACGACCGGTCCTTGTACTAGTGCTAGTGTCGCTACTAGTGTTTCTTCCACTATTGCACACATGTAGTGTTTTAGTTTTTATTCATTTCTTTTTCCTATTTATTTTATCTTTATATTAAGTCTTTACAAGAAAATATCTTTATTATAATTACTAGCGGTGTTTCTACCTTCATCATTCGGTGTCTAATTAAGAAGCTGAAATTCAGGATGCTTTTCCAGTTTTTGTTTCTTCCGATAATGTAAAATAATCACTTGAATTATTTTTTAAAATTTATTTTTTATAAAATTAAATGGATAATACTGTTACATTTTAGTTCAAATCGAAAATTTTAAGTATGATCATTAGGTGCTACAAATTACAATCAGTATAAAATTCAACATATAGATTATTTATGAAACAATTTTATTATTCATCAAACAATAAATCAAACACTAATATATGTTTTTTTAATTATTGCACAGAGAAAAAAAATTCATTTAAATCTAGTAAATAATTTTAAAGACCGTCATCTTTTTCATTTAAATTAAAAAATTCTTAAACTAAAAAATTTTTCGTGGTTTAAATAAATTTTAATTGACTCAAGTAAATTTTTTTTTCAGTGTGCAAGAAATGTAATGATTCAAATTAAAAGTCAATCACTATACTTTTTTGTAATAATTATGACTATTATAGTCTTGAAAAACTATTTTTCAAATTTTTAAAATTTTGGATTGATATAATTAGGTACGTAATTACAGCTGCAACGAACTGGAAAAAAAATGCAATATTGTTAGTAATTGTTACTTTTGTAATATTTGAATTTTAAACTCACATCTGTGATAAAATAAGAACCAAGATCAAATAGTCCACACGGTGAGAACTTTAACGAGTTTTTTTTGTGTTTGACTCGAGAAGTTGCGGATTTCCTCCTGAAGCTTAGGATCTTTGGATTTAAGCTCCAATCTTGCAAGTGTTTCTCTAGTTTGTTTCCACTGGAACGAAAAATAAATTTATTTGTTATTGTTTTCACGAAAAATGATGAATACATCAATAAATTATTATAATACCTCTTGAATGGTCTGTTCGCAAGCATAATTAATTCTGATGAATGTGCAGACTGACGGCAAAAGCCAATTTAAGAATATCAGCGTATAGGGTATTTTGGTAGGGACAATCTTGGATTGATTTCTAAAAATTGCAACTTCTTGGAGCAAGTAACCAGTAATGTGAATAAATTGTCTAATCGTCGTTAAAAGAATTGAAGTTCCATAAACTTTTGTTATTTCAAAACACAGTTCTTCTAATTCGATATGCACACGTCTATAATAATAATAAAAATAAAAACATGTTTGTTTAATTAATTAAACAACAATTGATGAAGACTATCATAAAAATCTACCTGATTTTATAGATAAATTCAGTCGGGTCTAACTCCCAATCCATTTGAATAGAAATAGCCCACCTATCACTCTTTTCTGCTACTTTAAATTTTTTAGTATTTGATTCAAGTTCTTTTTTGAGTACTTTGTTAATATTTTTGAACCGCAATCACATGTGTCTTACCATAAAAAAAAATCTAATGTCAATTAATAAATTCACAAAATATGCATGTACCAACATCAATATATGAAATATTGCATAAAACTGATTATGTTCAATAATTATTAGTAGATTGGTTACAAAACTAACCAAAATCCAGAAAATTGCTATTATTATAGCACAACGAAATTCACGTTTAATATTGATTGAAACTCCAAAACTATTGAGAGTGTCGTCGACTTTTAAAATATTTGTATTAAGCCTCACAGCTTTCTAAAATAAAAATTTTAATCACTCATAAGTATAAAATACGAATTATTTTATAGGATGAATTTAATTGTACTTACATTTTTAAAAATCCAACCGATGACAACATTGATAATCATTACTGTCCAATTAATTATGCCCACAATAAAACTCATAGGGCTATATCGAACAGCTATCGCTTCAGTGGTGTACGCCAAGTAAAATAGGAAAAAATTGTATAAAATTACTGTAATAATTGAGTAAATAAAAGAATATAAATTTCTAATTTTTAATTTTTCATAATGGACCACTCCAAAACAAAATATCCAGTCTAAAACAAAAATCGGCAGCAAAACCTCCATTGGATTTGTTGGCGTCCACATTTCTAACTCACCTAACGTCAACTAATATTTTTTCTACGTACAATGTAATGTATAATATATATTTCATTATATCTACAATAATTATCTTCACTGGTAATATTGCCAACTGTGTAAAAGATATCGACCAAATACAAAAAAAAAAAAATAATTATTATGATTATCATCACGACACATTTTCATAAAAATCATTAAACACGTGATCATTACTAAAATACATAAAAATCCATATTGCTTGTAAAAGTGCATTTTTTGTATAATAATTAATTTTATGAAAAATTACTCCCAGTAACATTATTATCAAGCCCGACAAACTGTTTTGAGTATTCCAATTATCCTTTATACCCAACGCGGCATCATTTAATGTCCAGAAGTATCATATTCTTTTTTTTTATTTTATTGCATCCTCTTGATATACATTTTTAAACCTCCTTAGTTTCCGTCTCCATTTTATTCTTGTTGTTCAGCATCTTGTTCCTTTTTATCTCACATTCATACTTTTATCTCAATCCCCATGCGGTTATCCTGGGCGTTTGAGTTTCGCTCGAGATTCGTCAGAGCGATATATCGCGTTACGGCAGATATTAATTGCAGCTGGAATTAAAAATAACGCGAGACGACATAATCCGATTATCTGTGCTCCTCACCGCAGTATCTGTACCACTTATTAGTTTTTTAAATTATCAGTCAACCGTGAATTAATATACACATATAAGCATTTATCACGTGAGAATACGGCTGTAATAATTATTAAAAGTTACTTTCGTTTAATAAATTTTACATATTATATTTAATATTATACATTACATATTATCTATTATACTGAACTATAATATTATTATTGTTGTTGTAAAATCTGATGTTTAAGTACACGCATCATTGTTTGACGGACAATAAGTACAGTATGAGTACATCGAGTGGGTGTACGCAGGGGGTAAATAAACTGTTGGGTATATAATAAAAATAAGATTCTGAGAGGACCTCATGCTGTGGAGTATCTTCTTATCTGGCATATGAGGTGAACTTCAGACGGTTTGTTACCGTAATTCGTTTAGTCGTTTATTTTAATTTATGCTAGTCCTTAAAAACTTTTTTTTTGTCAGCCTGTCACACAAAAAATTACTGAATATTTTGACATTAAATTTTTGCTCTTTGATAATGAAAACAATTTTTTTTAATTCATTATAAATTATAACACATTATTAATTTTCTGTAATAAATATTACATTATTTTTTAATTTTGTCTTTACTGATAAAAAATTAACTTAATTCTGAGAAAAAATTTTTTTAACCAAGTAAAATTTATTTAGATTAAAAAAATTTATCAATTTAAAGACTTTTCTGTTTGATCAAGACTAAAATGAATTTTATGGTTTGAGATTTTTTTTTTAGTTATAACTAATATTGTTTTTATTGATAACAAAGTTTTATAATTATGTTTTATTTAAAATCTAAAAATACCATTGATAGGAAGTGAATGCCATTGTAAAGAATATATATTATGTATAAAAGATTCTTAGTTGAGTAGTTGTTAAGATCATGAGAAAAGGTATACATTAGTGCGTGGGTAGGAGCAATTTTACCGGTTATTTCAGCGATATATACCCGCTGATACAAAGGGAATAGTCAGTATTTTAACTTGAAGTGTATAAATATATTTTTTTATTAACAAGACATGAGTGAAAAAAGGTTTTAAATTACCCTTAAAAATAAAATAAAGAATTATTGTTGTCCGTGTACTTGTCGACTGGTTATTGTTTGAGCGGGAAAATAGAGCCAGACCACCTCGGACTTTTCAGGGTATGACTCATCGTGCAAAACTGTCCAGCTTCCTGGAAACCTCGCGAGTAGAATCGT
Source organism: Cotesia typhae (assembly GCF_013202065.1). Lineage (NCBI taxonomy): Eukaryota > Metazoa > Arthropoda > Insecta > Hymenoptera > Braconidae > Cotesia > Cotesia typhae. The sequence continues at coordinate 9,365,179 of NW_027423756.1, read as the reverse complement.
GACAATAAAGGAGAAACAAGAGAGCCAGCCAGCGGATAGAAGAGCTAAGGAGTAGAGGCGAGAGGGATGAAAAAGCGCAAGAGCATAACCGGGCAAACGACGAGCGCCGACCACCGTATGTGCCAACGTGTAAGCCGGTTTGCTCCACTTACTTTGGCTTTACTTGCTTTGCTTTGGCTCCAACTGCAAGACTTAACTCGCGGGTCTCACGAGCCGCGCGACTCTTAACTCGACTTGTCTTGTTGTGAGTTTGTTACTGTAGATCCTGGCCCTTTATGGACACTAACAGAGGACAACACGACGCGGGAGACCTTTTAACTATGGCTGTAAGGACACTCTTAATAAATTGCTCGTGTTCAAGCAGTCGATAGCACTCACAGTTTACTCCTATTTATACTCGTGCTACCGTCATATTTTTTTTATTTTTATTTTTATTTTTATTATTACACCTGTTTTTTAATTATTATATTTATTTTAAAAAATTGCCATTGGATATTTTTAGTATAATTAATTCACTAATTAAATTATTTTTAATAAATAACTTTCAAAAATTTAGTTTTTGTCTATTGTTCTGCCCACGATTTTACTTTGTTATTAATTAAAATTAATAACAAAAAAAATTAAACATTTTTATTATACTGAGTATAAAAATATTGAAAGAAAAAAAAATTAATTAACCCGCTTTATCACTTTTATTTTATAAAAATATAGACATAAAATATAAATATTATCCACAATATATGTTGCAACTATACGCAATGATAAATAGTGAAAGTGTAAAGCAGTGTCCATCCAAAGGTGCGATGAATATCCGGAAAGAGCTTCGGCTCCTCTTCAGACTGTTAAATTTATCGCCACAAGAGTTATAAGCACCGGCAACGGGTTCACAACAACAGCACATAGCACAATACAGCGTTTGTCTTGGAATTCGATGTGCAATGTGTATTTTCTGACAGAGGTTACACCAGAAAGAGATTCATCGTGCAAATGTTGCTGCCGTTGTTGCTGTCAAAACATATAGCTTCGTAATATGTTCTCATTTTATTATCTTTATGTAACTATATTCATGAATACATTATTCATCTGACTTGACTTGGAACTCTAGCACTGAAATAAGCCTCCTAAAATATACTCAATCACAATCACGTTTTACACTCATTTTGCTGGCTATTTATTACAGCACATTACAATCTGCAATGACGATAAAATCAAAATTAACTCGATGTAAAAACCATCAATATCAATAAAGTAAAAGACTCACGTCTTTTGTTTCGCTGTGGTTGACATCTAATGTTGATACACTCCATTTTATACAGTACAGAGAACTCAACTCGGTTCGTTCGACTATTAGCCTTTTTATTTAATACAAGACGTCACGATCAGCAGCAATAAAAATAAAAATAAATTTAATCAGTTGCTATCGTGGAAATTTTGTTTATCTTGGATGATATTATACATCAGGATTCTCAGATCGCATTATTGATGATTTTCTTGATCTCTCGGAACGTATCACACAACAGCTATAAAACCATTTCTGTCATTCCCGTGTCTTTCATCCCTATTATGGAACTCACATGCGTGCGACTCTTAAAACTCGACTGGTACTGTATTATATGTAAGTGCAATCTACAGTGAAGCTTGTAATGTCAATCGTATTCCACTTTATCGTGGGATCTGATTGTATATTAATTTTAATTTTTAAATCAATGATTAATTTTTATTGAAAAAATTCAAGTTTAATAATTAATAAGCCTTATTAAGTGTTAATAAATTATTTATTTATTTATTCAGATGAGATGATTTAAAATCTCATTAATTTAATTTAAAGTTCCTTCAGATTCAATAATTTTCTGATAAAAAATTAAGAAAATAAAATTTATAATATAATAATAGTTGTAATAAATGACCAATTTTTTTTTGGAGTAAAAATAATAAATGTATTGAATGTTTATTATAAAAGATTATAGATTTATATAAAATATATATTTAATTTTTCCATTAATGTGTGAATTGATCCAATATTTAAAATAACAGTGTCACTCGCACTATCTCGAAAGAAACTTACAATTATAATGACATAGTTTTTTATAATAGTTACAATATTCTACGTCTACTTTTTGGTGTCAAACAAAATAACTTACAGAGAATTTAAAGCATTAGACATCAGACAAATTTACCATCCACACTTTAGCTTACTTTATAAAATCAAAAGAAAAAAAAAATAATAGAAACACGACCTATCCCCACAGCTCCTTAATCTGTAATTCAAAGCAGACGAACACGTGCTCACACCATAAATATTTAACCCAACAAACTTTTTAGTCTCGGATCGTTTCCTCGTTCGTTACACTCCTTATCCCACATAATATTTTCATTAATTTATTATAACTTAACAATTTTATTTTATTTTGACCTTTTCTATTCAAGTTCCGTCTCTCATTCTTCTTATCCTCGTCCTCTCCCTCAACTCAATCTCTTCACCATTTATCTTCTTTTACTTTCTTTAGCAATAACAAGGAGCACGCAGTCAACACGGTTCGCCGAGACTCGACGACACGTCGCCGATTGCCCTATACTGAACGAAGACACCAACATCCGAACCCAAAAATTTTGAGAATGTCCCGCGGAGAACCGGTACCAGTACACGCAAAAAAGAATTACTTTATCATATACTTTCCTCATTAAAAATAATTCGATTTTGATCAAAAAAATTTTTTAAATTTAAAATTCAAGATCGCTTAATTAAAAAAAAAAAAAATTAATTCAACTGAATACGGGCATGTAAATCGAAATAGTTACTAAAAATGAAAGCCATTACTTCTCTGGTGACAATTGGCGCGTGGAAGCTTCTTACATCCATACATTTATGTATATATTCATATATATTTATGCACATAAGAAATATAAGAATAAGAAGGAGCAAAAGAGTGTGTCGACTGAGTCAATTCCTTAAATGGTTAGTAACCAAGCACTGTGGACTCGGTATCTGGTTAAGCGTATCGTCGGCTTGCGATCTGTCTTTATGACCGAAAGTGGGCGTCGTCGCATTGCTAAGGACAACGAGAAACAACTAAACACACGATACTTGAGCTAAGTTGAGGTTCAGCCTGATACTCCATGAGTATGGGGAAAAAAGCCCTTGCCTCACGAAGGAGCCAACCTTTGCTTTTACAAGGAGTCGGGTATAAAAGGACGAGGAAGGAACAGAACAGAACGCACGAGACCAGCACGGATGGTCAATTGGATCGTTAATTCTCAGTTGTCAATTTTATGCCTTGTTTGCGATTCGATTTCAGATAAATATAAATAATTATTTACAATAATGCTTGTATTATATTATTTATTATCATTCAAAGCTTAAAGATCGAGGTATTGATATTTCGACAATTTTCAGTGATGTATAATGGGTATTAATATTAATATTTTATTTGTACGTCACCAGTATTTTTACTAAATATGTAAATGTTGATGCTAAAATTCAATTCTAAGGTTAAGGTTTGTGTTATGGGTGAATTATTCATTTTTCTCTTTCCACCCGCGTGTTCTTATCGAGGCTCTTATCTCGTGTCAGCGTAGGATCTAGAAGTGCAATATTATGTGAAGGGTATGAATGACTTGTAACAGTATGAGGGTACACACTATGCATTTATATGTGTTTGTTGCATGCAGAAAGTTTCTTCGAGTGGGCAGCGGGAAGATGACACTGTGAGACTAACAAAAGAGCTAAGCGTTTGCGGCTGATTATCTTAGATCGCTGAGAATTAATTAATTACTCAACGGGAGACACGCTTCTGAATAATTTTTTTTTTTTTTTTTTAGTTTATTTTCGTGTTTATAAATTTTAATTTTTAGAAAAATACTTGAACATATTTCTGTTAGAAAGTTAAATAACCTGCTGGGTTCATTTAAATTTATAAAATGTTCTAATAAAGTTGGTTTTTTAGTGTTAGATTTTTAAGTTACCGCAGCTGGAATGAATTTAATTAATTTTTTGACGCCGTTGTTATGGAAAACAATAATTTTTTTGGTTTTTATTTGTTACAGGTTTATCAAATAGAAAATGTTATTGTAAAGGCGGCAAATTCACCGCGACCAGCTGCGTGGGTGCTAGAGAGGTCGCTCGATGGGGAGGAATTCAAGCCCTGGCAATATTATGCTCCGAGTGATGAAGAGTGCTGGACGAGGTACTCGATTCCGCCTGTCACAAAGCCCATTTACAACGCCGATGATGAGGTCATATGCACGAGTATGTACTCACGGCAGACGCCGATGGAGAGTGGAGAGGTAAACATTTCATTTGCGTTTTTCTCTCGGTTTAAATTCACTTTCGTTCTTTATACACACAATCTCTCATGGGTAAATTTTCATAAAATCGGTTTTTAGTTGATCTCTACTTGAATCAGCATAAATGTCCTTGCCGAATTTAAAAAATAATTATTTTATTAATAACAAAAAATTTTTTATTAAAAATTCTTACAACTTTTGACGGCACGCGGCAAGTACAAAATCACCTTTGACGGTGAGTAGTTATAACAATTATTAAATGAAAAAAACTCGAGTTTTTGTATCAAGATACCTGAAGAATGTAATTTTTGTTATGATTGAAAGAGGTCATTGAACATGTGCGAATTATATCTAAGCCTAAGATCGCACTTCCAGGGTGAGAGATTTGTGCCGGAGACAGTTTTTAAGCGAAGCAAAGAGAAGAGATACGCGAAGGAAAATAACACGAGTGCAGAATTGCCATGGTGCCATTACATGGAGCTAGAGGTATAAAAGGTCTTGCGTTCAAAATGTGTACATGCTATATACTATACATATAAGTAAAGTAAAAGAGAAAAGAGAGACGAGTTATATAGATGATAAAAACGGAGATCCCTACATTCCTACCATGTATGGCTATACTGACGACCCTTGTAAGGGATCTCACGTACAGTCTCTTGATGATACTGGACGCCCGAAGCACGGCCAGCGGGAGGATGTAGAGGAGGGTTTGTGCGTTCAGCGTTTACGCTTTTGTAACAGAGGTGAAATGGATAAAAAAGGGTAAATAAAAAATGAGACTGGATCATGTCTCGCTTAGCTTTTAAAAAGAGAAATGTCTGGTTGTCTTGTCTCCAGTTATCCAGAAGATTCAAGAACTCAACAGCCTCCCATCCGTATAAATATATATAATGCAGAACGCAGCCTTTACTCACTGTCTTACCTTCTCTCAAAAACTTGAATGTCATCTTTATTTTTTTTCTAATTAAATTCACCGAGTAACTATTTAATTTAATTTATTTAAAAATTTCTTATTTTGTTAGAAAATTAAGCAGATATTTTCGTCAGATACAGCCGAAGAATTTTAATTTAATAGCTACGAAACTACGGGACTTTATTTTAAACGGTTTATATATATTATTATATGTACATTTAATTTTTATGTTATTGTTGTGTTTTATGTTGTTTATTTTTAATGTAAATCAATAAAATTTAACGATCAAGAGAAAAAGTGTTACATTACCGCACAACATAAAAAATAATGTATAAACTCGACAGTTATCCAATCATGTGTAATTATATGAGTATCTTATGAGTATCTTGTAAACCGGATAATAATTAATGATCGATTGAGATCGAATGTGTAATCGTCTGTGTAACTATCGGCAACAACCCGTCACACTGACGCCACGTCATTTGTCGCGACTTGAAGTATTATTTTATTTTGTAAAAATTTTATTATTCCCGCTACTAACCACGATAATTAAACCATTACGTTTTTTTTATTATTTATGAGTTTAACTGAGACTTTTTTTTTTCTACGACGGAACATTTTGTTTACCAAAGTTATTATTTTAAAAAATTGTAGACTATTATATCTGGTAGAAAAAATTTCTTTTATAGTAAAAAAAAATTTCTAACCGATTTAAAATGTTAATTATTATTTCAAAATAGATTTAGAGATTAAAAATAAATTGTAAAACCAATGAAGAATTAAATAAAAATGAAATTAAGTTCTTTACAAATATAATTATACTTAAAAAAAATTTTTTTAATGAAAATTTATTATTTTTTTTTTAATTACAAGCACTTGACATTTGATCTTGATTAAAATAATTACCTTAGTAATTATAATTATGGAATAAAATTTATCATAATTCAAAAGTTGAATTTCTTCATCAAATTTTTTAGTAAAAGTAATGGAATAACATATCTTTAATAAAAGAAATAAATTTCTTAATGAGGTCTAGTAACTTTATAAAAACATTTGATTGTTTTCTTTCTTGAGTAATAAAATCCTTAATTCCTTTTTCAGGCTGAACAGCAACAAGTAAAAAAATTTTTATATTATATACCCATTAATTAACAGCGAGTCCATTTCGGGATTACTGTCATTGTCATTCTCACTTTCGAATAAAAATTTTCAATTGCTCAATGAGTAACAATTACAAAACAGCTAACATATTTCCAGATCCACACGCATTTGCTGAACGGACGTCCAGGAGCCCAGAATCACAGTCAAGAGCTCGAAGAATTCACGCAGGCACGATTCGTAAGATTGAGGTTGCAGGGGCTTCAACGAGGTGGTGGTGCGGTTGCCGACAAACGCCGTGCATTTTATTCCATAAAAGAAATAAGCATAGGTGGACGTTGCTTGTGCTCAGGTCACGCTTCACGGTGTCGTTACAGTGTTCGCCACGGGGTAATTCACAATTTATATTACTACTTTTTAGCATAAATTATCGAGTAGACACTCTATGTGTCGCTTCCTTACAAGGACTATCGTCAACTCACGATCGTGATAAATAATTGTGTAATTTTATAGTACAATCGGTACTATATCATGCTTTATTCTTCATTCAAATAGAACAAAAAAAATAACAATAATAATAATAAGAACGGTAATAATTAGAAGAAATTAAAAAAAACTTAAATAGTTGACTGTTAACCTCGTAAGTTAATTTTCACTTACAACGACACCATCAGTAACGGCGATATAATAAGACCGCCGAGAGTTGTTACGAAATAAAAAATATTATTTGCTCTCTACTCGGTTACCTCGCGGTCATCGGTCACGATCGCGTTTGCGGTCGTGTTCAATGTGAAAGTGAGACGCGAGAAGGGAATAGCGATTAAAGGAGCCGAGAAAGGATCAAAGATTCCGACTTGCAATTTTTCATCCACTCGATACAAATTTTTTTTCAACACGTGTTGCTTGTTTTTTTTTTTTTTTATTTTACCTGAAAATTTTATTTAAAAACACTTGAAAAATTTATTTCATTCTTACATCTGTAGTACTTAAATATTTATTAGATTGTCTCGAAATATCCGTGTCGAAGTATATATACAGACAGCTAATAAATAAGAATTATATTGCAGGCTTGCGAATCGTATTAGTTTTTATCCAAGAGCGGACAGGCGCGCGCGGTCGATATCGAGGCCCGGATAGATTGGGGCCGTGATTAAATTTTTGTGGCACACTTTTAGATTCGGGAATCCAAAATATTTCGACAAATAGTGTCTCAATTTAATAAGAAGATAAACATTTTTTAATACCGTTCCTTTGGTGTCGAGATAAGAAGACACTAAAATATATATCTTGTTTTTGTTTATTAATTTTAAACGTGTCAGTGGATCTTGTAAGTCGGTTAATTTCCACTCGGGATTAAAATCGTTTGAGAGCCAGCGATCGCTGAGTCGAGAAGGCTGAGCTTTAATGGCCGGGCGATCTTGCGATGAATCACCGACTTAGCAATTCGCGTTTACCCTACCCGTTATTTACCGGCATGATAATCACCACGGTTACTTGCGTTATAAACGCTCCCAGAGTAATCAGCTAGGATGTTCCCGGTGCAATTAGTCTCTGCCATATCGCTTTCTTATACGGATTTTTATTTATTGCTTTTTCTCTGTCTTTTATTAAAACTCTATTTCAACAATCCGGCAGTCACTTTTTCACGTCTTATTTTTATATTTTTATACTCGACGTCCTGAGAGAATTGATAATAAAATTTTATTTTATGGCCATTGATAAAGACAAAAAATTAATTACGACTTAATGCACAGTTTGATACAATGAGAGGTCTGCTAGTCAATTATTTTTTACTTTAATTAAATACTTAATCAGTATGTAGCAATAGAAGGCGGACTTTTTCTTGCTCAAAATCTCAATGTATTGTTTGATATTTTTTTTTTTAATTTAATTAATAAATTGTTGGTACCAACATCTATCTGAATTAATGATGTGTGAAAAATTAAATTTAACATAAAATTATCCAATAATTTTTACTTTAACTCTTAAAAAATTTTCAACAAGTTAAAAATGCCTTTTATCGGCCACCTTTTTTATCCTTCTTCTTTACGCATTCAACTACACCGCTTTAATTTACACATATATACTACCTTAATAAAAAAAAAAAAAAAAAAATAGACGTGCCCATTTGCGGTGAAATTAAAATTTTATTACTTGTAAAATAACCTGCGAACAAAGAAACTATTTTCAGTTCATTACCTTCGATATTTTTAACACTACTACTTCAACAGCGTCCCTATAATTATTTACCCCCCAGTAAAATAAATAATTATCAGCAGTAATTTTTTTTTGCAGCCTCTCAAGTTAGGTCCTAGAGAAACAAAAAGAAATACTAGTAATTTAACTCTAATGGATCAAGTCGTAAATAAATTTGAATGAAAGAAACTAAACGGGATCTATGAAATAAATGTTGTATTTTTAAAATGGTTTATCTGTTTGTAAGACAATTTATAAGTAAGTACACAAATAAATACTAAAATAAGTAATCGCAGGATTACTTTAAATCGGCTGCATTGAATAGAATGGTTAACATCCGCCGGAAGTAACCACTCGTAATGTAAATTATAAAACTTTCTCTTTTTAACCACATTTACATTTACGATTTTTAAATTTTTATCTCAATACTACGAGCGTTATTCTCGCAATTGCAAACTAATAAAAATATTCTGGCGAAATCGTGTGTAATGATACTAATATTATAAATATTATTTTCTTCAGCATCAAGAGTGCGAATGTGAGCGACATACCTGCGGTGAGAGATGCGAAAAGTGTTGCCCAATGTACAACCAGGCGCCTTGGAAACCCGGTACATGGGTAAAAGGATTTTACTGCGAAAAGTGTAATTGCAATGGTCACGCAAGTTCATGCCGATATGATCCGGAGATCGCTGATAAGCGCATGTCTATGGACATAAGGGGAAAATATCGTGGTGGCGGCGTTTGTATAAACTGCACGGTAATTATCAATTTGCGGATTTAAATTTATAATGAATTTAAGATTTTTTTACAGGATTCTTTGATAAAATTATTTATTAAACGTATGACAATTTAAAAATTTCTTAAAATTTTATAAAATAATTAATTAAAGGATCACACAACGGGTATCAACTGCGAAAGATGTCAAGTTGGTTATTATCGACCAAACGGTGTTTTGCCTAATGACCCTAGTCCGTGTGTTCCATGTGATCATTGTAACATGAGAGGCAGCATTGGTTTTTGTACTCCAGATGACACTTATGTTGGCAAGGTATTGAAACAATAATTAAGCTTAAAAAAATCTACTGTGTAGTAAATTAATAAAAATTTATTAAAAATTAATAAATTTTGTGAAATTTTATAATGAAAATGTTTTTTTTTTTTTTTTTTTATTAATGAATGAATTTATCCAGGTAGCAGGTGCCTGCGAATGCAAATCAGGATTTTCAGGCTACAAATGCGACCAATGTGCCGCAGGGTACCGGCAATTTCCCGATTGCATGCCATGCCCATGCGACTCGCGCGGAATATTGCCTTCGCACGACTGCGAGGGCGACTGTCTTTGCAAAGCGAACGTGGCAGGAGATTTCTGCGATCGATGCAAGCCCGGTTATTTCGCGCTGACACGTGACAACATCGAAGGATGCTTGCAATGCGACTGCTTCGGCGTTACCGATCAGTGCACCGCAGCCACGCTTGTTTATCAATCAGTAAGTTTTATACTTTTATATTTGTGAATTGTCGATAATGGAGCAGTCTTCGATCCTTATGACCATAAATCATGTATGGAAAAAAAAACATTGCATGGTTATTAGATATTTCTTACGAATAAATCATCATTAAATTGACAATAATCAATCATGAACACCGGATATTCATTTTATAAATTACACAATGTTTAAGTATTGCAATATATTTATCCATTTTATTCAACTTATATGTAAAAACAGTTAAGGGTAATAGTTATTAAAATAGTCAATCATGACAAAGTTGATTACCATTAACTCAGTACATAAATTGGCAATTGTATGCTAATGAAGCGTAAAATACTTGTACTATTCATATTATCCCGGTGGAAAAAATAATTCAATCATTTTTTTTCTGGCTGCAACGAGTACCGTACTCGGAGTAAGTATTACGCAGAGAAGAATAAAAAAAGGGTTAGAGCTAGCGGAGAAAAAGGATGAAATAAAATAGACAAGAGCGTTGAAGTAATAATAATATAGAAAGTAAAAGGGTAGAGCATGTCCACCCTCGTTTATCGCACGCCGTAGCATTATAATACCAACACAGTAAGAGTCGTTCGTGCGACAGCGTAATTACGGGTTATACTGTCTTCCGTTCCGAGTCATGAGCACCGATAACAGGGATAGACATAAGCTTATCCAGTTCATCTAACTATCGTGTCTCTCTGACCAAGATCCATCCGTGCATTAAAGCCTCATCTCCATCTTCCGAAGTAGATACTTGTCAACTTTATGTTATATAAACTCTTGGCTCCTAACAAGCCTTTATCATCTTATTCCACTCCTAAAAATCTCCATATTTTATGCATAATATAACTATTTAAACTCTACTCAAATCGATTGGAGTAGTGGATAGAATTTTTATTATGATTACCTCGAGTTTACCATTGTCATGCTCAATTTGATGTCGATTTATTGCAATATACAATTTAATAATTAGCTTGTAAGTTTTAGAGTCGATTTTTTGAATCGACTTTGTTTTTAATTTGAGATTCAAATTTAATGTATAGATACCAATTTTCGGATCACAATTCACAAAGTTTTATACAAAAGAATTATGAAAACACTAAGAAGAAAAATATACATTTAATTACAGATTTCCACACTGAATGATTGGCGTGTGACAGACATAAACGCTTCGAGGCCAGTGATACCAACGATAGACCCAGACAACGGATGGTTAGTCCTTGCGTCCTTCGAAGTCGAGTACCAGAGTCCATTTTGGTTCGCTCCGAAAATTTACACCGGCAATCGCTTGTCTTCCTACGGAAGTAACCTCACCTACTCGACAACTTGGATAGTTATGCGAGGTGACAGCAGCGGTAAACCGACCATCGAGCCTAACGTCATTCTTGTGGTAAATTTTTTATCCTCACTTACATTACACGTTCTTACAAACCGCGGCAATAACTAACAACAATATTAACAATAAAGTAAATATAATGTTTAATTATCCAGGGGAAAAACGGAATGCGGATTGCGTACGGAGAAGAACAATACAAGGGACAAGAGGCCGAAATATCGGTACCGCTTCAAGAACAGGGCTGGTACCACGTTCACAGCGAGGTACAGGATATTCCGACCAGACTCCGGAGGACTGAGTACAAAGGCGACCCTGTTACCCGCTCGCAGATACTCAAAGTTTTGGCTGATATCAAGTACCTGATGATACGCGCCCAGTATCATTCGGAGCAAGTCGAAGCGAGCTTGCAGTCTGTCGTTCTTCCCATCGGGGATCGCACTGATGATGGAATGGAAACTCTTGCAGAACACTGCAAGTGTCCTGAAGGATACGCCGGACTATCGTGTGAAAACTGTGCCTGGGGGTACGTTAAAGTTATCGTCAATGGAAGCGATCATCAGGATCATCACATCTGCGTAAAATGTGACTGCTACAACCATGCTGGCTCTTGCGATCTTGTTATGGGCGAATGTAATGTATGTATCGCTTCCTTACCGACTGCTTTCGTGAACGTTGATCGGTAGTTGGTTTGTGAGAGATCGGTGCATTGGGAGTCGGTAGAGAATGAACGGAGAGTAACTGGTAAACTTTCTGACTGACGATCGTTGTAAAGATCGGTAAATTTGAATTTACGCGTTAAAGTTATATTCTTGCAAGGGATTCTAATAGAAAAAAATATCGCATACACAGGAAAAAATTTTGCGTCAATGCGTCAAAAAATTTTATGTTAAAAATTTTTATGTTGAATATTGAACATTTTTTTGTAGTAATTTAACACAATAAATGTCAAATTTATATATAAATTTTATAATAATAACTCTAGAGATTTAACTTTTTTTAATAATGATAATAATAAAATTTTGATTTACTTCATAGATACTTAGAAAATTATGATACAATAAATTCTAATATTTTCGAAAAAGAATATAATTTGAATTTGACTTATTTATGTGTTAGACATACAACCTAGTAAATGTACTTGGTATTATTAGTTTATTTATTATATTTTGACTTTTATGCTAATACCGATACCCTGGCGAACTCAGTAATGTCTAACGAAACATTAACAATAGAAAAAAATATTTTTTGCACATGAAAGTTGCCCACATTTCTTTTCAAATAAACTAACAATAAACTAACAATTGATACTCATTTTAATTGCAGATGTGCGAACATCATACTACAGGACCAAAATGTGACCGCTGTATGACAGGTTACTACGGAGACGCAACTCGAGGTACTTCGAATGACTGTAAAAAGTGCGCTTGTCCTCTAACAGAAGCTTCTAATCAATTCAGCCCCAATTGTCAGCTGGACGACCCCAAAAAACCAGAGGGCAATTATGTGTGTACGCAATGTCCGGTCGGGTATACTGGAGATCACTGTGAGAGGTGATAACTTTTTTTTATTTAATTCAAATATTGAGATTTGAGGTAGATATCGGAGGTCGATTTTTGAATGTTATTATTTTTTTTAGCTGCGATATTGGATACTTCGGTGATCCAACGAAACTTGGAGGCACGTGTGAGCTTTGTCCTTGCAACGGCGGCACATGTGACCAGGAAACAGGGCATTGTTTGGAGTGCCGCGGCAACACTGAGGGATCCCGGTGCGACAAATGTAAGGAAGCCCACTACGGCGATCCTTTGGAGCAAAATTGTTTACGTAAGTAGCTTGTAATGAATTACGAGTTATAATTTTGAAAGTATTTATTTTGATGAGTTTGGGCTTCCGGACCTCACAGGAGTATTTATTAGAGGCTGAGAGTATTAAAATTTTTATTTTAACGAGTCTAATTTTTTTTTAGTGCAAGAGGGTCAGCTGATTAGTTTTATGAAGTTTTAAATTTTAATTGAGTGAGGAGAGATACATAAATCATAAAATTAATTTGACATTATTATTATTATCCACGAAAATTTTTGTTGATTAAAAAAATAGTTTAAATTTTGCAAGAAATTCCAGTAAAATTTTTTTTTAAAGGAGGTTTTTAAAAACCTCTTTAAAAGTTAAAAAATACTTTAATTATTCGAAATAAAAGGGAAAACTCATCAAAAAATTCGCAATAAAAAATCTCATTATTTAAAATTAAATTACATACTTTGTTTTTAGCTTGTGATTGTGATATAATCGGAAGTAGTTCAAGTTTGTGTGACTTAGTAAGTGGGCAGTGTCTGTGCCGTCCATTGTACACCGATCGTGATTGCTCAAAGTGCATACAAGGGTACGGTAATGTCACCGCGGGTTGTCGCGAGTGTGATTGTGATATTGGTGCCGCGGACGATAATTGTGACGCCGTAACGGGGTTGTGTAAGTGCCAAACTGGAGTTATCGGCGATCGTTGCGATAAATGTGCCCCAGATCATTATGGATTATCTATGAACGGCTGTCAAGGTGAGTTTTTTTGTCTTAAACATTTACTTAAGTTAGTTTTTTTATTTTAAGAACCATCATTTCAATACTCACTCTTTAATTAATATTAAAACTGTTTAAAAATTAATCTTAATCCATCTTAATCAAAAAATTTAGACAATTTAATTCTATAAAATTTTTTCCATTTCTTCATACTTTCTGTAACAAATAAACATTGCGATTCGAGTGGTGTATTTTTGGATACTTCGAAATATTTTCCTCGGTTGCGAAACCTTTTACCGCGGACTTGTTAATCGCAAGCCCATAAATACATACAATATATAGAATATAAAAGAAAAAAAAAAGCAATGTTAATGGAAAAAAGGTAATTCACGTCTGCATTTAACTTCCTACGTGTGTACCTATTGAAACAACTCTCCCACGCGTAAGTGTGAAATTAACCAGTTAGAAGACATCAATAAATAACCCAGTGCACCTATTGCACTGTAATGTAAGGTAATATTTGAGAAATCCGATAGATTATTATTATATGATAACGATAATTATTTTTATTTACTCTCCGGTCATTCAATTCAACTCAATACGTCCAGATATTAAACCATTACCTCTACCAACAACTATTGATTACTATATCACCATATTATTATTATTAATAATATTTTTATCGGTTAAAATAATACCGGCAAGTAAAACGAGTTCATTAATGCATCTGAGACACGCGTCTGTAGTCTGTATAGAATATAGGAGTCTTTAGATGTAGTGCAGAATGTGGGTGAAAAAATAAAACCGAGATAAAGTGCAGTGATGAGGACGAAGATGAAAGGAGTTAAGTGACGGAAGAAGTGATGCTGCTTAATGTCTAGTAGACTAACTCATGACTTGTTTGAGATGTTAATGAACCTCCTACAGAGCAAGAAGTTCTGCTTTTAAACTCACCAGCAGCTTCTCTGCAAGTTGAGACTAAGATGGTCCTGTGGCTTTTCACCTTCTTATTCTCACCTCTGAATGATCGCTCCGTTATATACTCATGCCATCCCACGTGTAGTTTGTATTAAATATATTGCACTCGCTCTCTATATATTACGGATCCACCAAGTCCATTAGATTTTGCTTTAATGACTCACGCTTTCAGTTATTTAATACCAAATATTTTTATCTTATTTTTTTAATGATAATTAATAACTATAAAATTTTTTTTTTATTTTTATTACATCATTAATCTTAGACAAAATAATTGTGTTATATTTTATACATTAAACGTCATGTTTTAAAAATGAAACACATGTTTAAAGTAAAACATTCATGAAATTATTGTAAGTGACTGTTCAAGTCGGAGTTAATTAATAAATTTATTTATTTACAAGCAAACTAAATTTATTATATACTCAATAGTAACATTAAAGAGTGCAATTAATCATTTCATTTATTAAATATTTATCTAAAAAATAAAAAAAAATTATTTATTAATGAGCAGAATAGAATGATGACAGTAAAAATCACGGATTTATTATCTTGTCTTTGAAGGAATATAAATTAAAGCGATTGCGTAGCGAGTTTAAATTGTCTGGATCGATACTTTTCCAAATAGTCTGGGTATAACTACGTAACGCATTTCTACTGGAGTCTTATACTTATACTAGATGGATATAAACTCGAGCGCTTTATTCGTGGCGATCGAGATCGAGTGGAGCGTAGGTGGACAGCCCGAAGACTTGAAGAGAGCAAGAGATCTAGATAGAGATGGAGATATAAAATCAGTCGGAGCACGTGATATATCAGGATAAGTCTCGTGTGATCCAATCTACCCGAGATTCCGGAGATGCGTGGATAAAACGGTGGGAAAGTCTCCTGGATCTTGGCTTAGATTAAATATTTATATTATATATTTATACAGTACTGAATTTTATTTTTACTGATATCGTAAAAAGTTGCGTTTATCGATACGCCGATGCAATTTTTAACCGATCGAGAAATAATAATAATAATTCTAAAGTTCTAGCGGTTTTAATATTGAGCTTAAAATACTTTATTTAAATGTTAAATTGTCGGTAAATTATTTTACTTTTATTTTAACTTTAAAATTGTAAAATTTTTTCAATAAATCAAAATTTTGACTTAAACAAAAATTAAATGATAAATTTAGGATAATTTTTATTAAAAAAATTAATTTAAGTCAAAGAAATAAAAATGAATTAGATAATTTATAATTTAACATTTAAATAAAATATTTTAGCGTGAGGGTAACATGAGTTTAATAATTTTATAGTGAATTAAAAAGTTTTATTGTGAATATAAATGCTGGTAGAAGTAAACGTTGGTATAGAGAAAACGATCGGCAAATGGCGATAAACCCAGTACGGGCATACGGTGGCAAGATCCTGATGTCCAGGACGAAGGAGAAGAAGATCCACTACTTTTCATCCCGTTGTATCTCTTCTATACACTTATATTTATATATAAGTGTATCCATTCTTACACTAGTCGTTGTGTCTTGTGTCGGATCGCCAAGTACAGTATTATCGATGTATATATATATATATGTAGTAAAATAACAAAACACAAAACTGGTGATGTGTGTGGAAGACAAAAACTCACCGAGTCACCGGAATGTAGTTTTGTGAAACTTGGACGTTCGACAATTCGATCGCACGTCCAAAAACCGATCCAGTATATGTGTATATATATAAATATATACTGCACTGTTGAATTTCACGCTAAGATGTATGCATTTTTCATTTTTTTATTTAATAGTAAAAAAAATCCCACTTTATTTTTTACATTTCCGTCATCTAATTGGCGAATTGAAATTAATAATATTTATAATAATCTGTGGGGGAAAAAAACCGTAATGGATTGATAACAGTCTATTTAATTATATAAAGATATGGATATTATGTATTATAAATGAGTTAAAGTATCAGAAAGCGTTATCAAATTAATACATATATATCCACACATATTTCCGAGATTCTCGAGGTTTGATTGCCAGGTAGTTGAGTCACCGCGTCTTTTGTCTCGGCTGAAAGCACGTACCACTCGTTAATGATGCAACCGCTATCAGATAGACTTACAAGTCGAGTTTATTATTTTTTTTTCCAGTGAGTCATTACCCCATCCTTATTCTCAAATCCTAGACGGTTTTACGTGTGGGCTGATTTTATATTTATTTTTTTTTTCTTTATTATTAAAGTACATCTTTATTCGAAAGATGGAAGATAAAACAGTAAATATTTAATTATAAAGCTAATTTTATTTATAATTTTTTTTTTTGGCTTAAAATTTTTTAATCACTTGCAAAGATATTTTATCGATTGAAGTTCCAATAATTTTAATCTTATTACCGAAAATTCATCAATTACCGACCAGTAAAATTAAGTTTTTTGTTAGTTGTGAATTTTAAAGTTTAGAAAATCTTATCAAACACTTTTTGACCTCAGATCTCAGGTTCTCAAGCCTTTATAAAATTTTTCCACGCCATAAATACGGTATCAATAATTACAGAAATGAAGTTTAATTTATAGCAAAATAATAACTGGCTAAAGTGAAAAAATCCGAGCACAAATAGCGGATTAAGTCATGAATCAAGAGTTAAATAAAATGCACGATAGTGAAGATGAACAGGTCAATAATTTAAGCTGTAAGTCTGGCTGGCGAAGTGAAGGGTATCATAGCAATGTATAGTAGTTCAAACCGGAAGAGATTTCTCGAGGCATCAGGATAGGATAGGATAGGTATTATAAAGGAAGACGAGACCGAGGAGTTGGACGTGTGGTGGATGGAGGACGTGGACTGGAATAAAAGACACATATTATATATCCAAGCTATAGACTGGGACAAAGTCTTGGGTTGCCGACAAAGTCGTACGTCGTATGCAATAAAACAATTTAAAAGCTCCCATAAACAGTCCTGGTAACCTCACCAGCACTTAACAACCATTCTCGTGGATATCGATGTGATGGGGAGTCTTTTCCGTCTTTATCTCGGGTCCTTATTTTTAAAGACGATGTCGCACGATGCATACCGATACAATGCTCAGGAACCTCGGATAGAAATGGATACAATGAAACAAGTGCTTAGATACCATCGACTCATGCACGTATCACGTATGTGCATTTTATTTTATTTATATGAATGTGATCGGTCATCTGGTCTCAGTCTTAGCCAGAGTCTGGTCTCTGCCCACTGATGTATGCCTCAGGTCGCATACCTCGTCTCCTATCCCGGCAATCGATTTTATTAAGTAATGTCAACCGTCGACGATAAATGAAATCATTGATCACGCCGCACTCCATTAAATAATAAATTATTTTTAAATGAAATCAACTGTCGCTCAATAAATTGTTTATAAGCTTTTCAGTCTTTAAGCTTTCTATTCAATTATCATTTGAGTAAATTATTGCTCAAATAATTGCTCGGCAAATAATCGCGATGAGGATTGAGAACTCTGTAATTTGTGATGTGATTAGATACGATACTTGGAACACTATTTTTTATGAGATTATATTCAATGAATAATAGACTCAAGTATTTTAGAATAATCCAACTAGAGTTACTGACTAGACAACTACCCAGCGCATATCTAAGTACCTCGTGTGCTTTGATCAAGATAACGGAGATATATGAAGCTGTTGAGGGAGGCTAGCCATCTTGTAAGAGAACAACGTGTGCAACTCCTTGATCATCTCTAAATATTTCTTTATTTATTTATTTTTTTTTTTTTTTCTTCAGAAATGGGTTAAGTAAGAAGGCTTACTTTTTTTTTTTTAGTATCAAACACCTTTAAGAAGACTGATACTATAACGGTCTGGTATATAATAACCAGACCTCTACTCGAAAAATGGGAAATTTTTATCTAATCATATTGAACCGTTACACATAAAATCCCTTGAAAATTATCCAAAAAATTCCAATTTAAAAAATGTTGTATGGATAAAAATTAAGTTAACCCTGAAAAAATTTTCTGGCATGGCCATACATGGTCTGATTTTGTTAATTTTTATATTTAGGCTGTATCATAAAAATTTTTCAAGGGTATACTCAAATAAAAAAAATCATATCCTGGTTAGATTACAGAGCTTTTAATTATGAATAACTGCAAAACTTAATTAAGATTTAACAGCTTAATTTATCGTTGAAAATTTGCCTGCATAAAATGAGACTACATTATTAATTATTATGAATCAACATTAATGCCGATGTCTGGAGTGTTCAGAAGTCGTATAGTATGCTGCGCGAACTAGAATGACATGTTGTGCACTAATATAACGATTAATAAACAAGGTTTAACGTCACAGCGCTAACGGTTATCATATTAAGTGTGTTTATGTACTCTAGGATTATAGACAAAATATAGCTGGTTAAACTCCTGTCCTGTACTGCCTCCATCTTCTTGTATTACACCGTCCACCGAGTTAAGGAATTCAATGTTTATGTATTTAACGACTCATATTACACAAGCTCAACCTCCTATCAACAGTACAGCTACTGTTTCCACCCTCAGCTTCTCGATTCCCAGGAATTATTATTTCAGGCATTACTTATTTACTTATTTATTTATTTTGAATTGTCAACCTACCGCTTAAATAATCCAACGCCGATAATGTAAACCTTGGACTCATACTCGATATAAATGCCCAACCTGCTGTCATATATTTATCCTCCACTATATTATACTATTTTAGTTTTAAATTCTATCAAGCGGAATTGAAATTATAACTGGTACTTATTCGAGCAGGTACTATATAATATAGATAGTATTTTATATTGTATAAAGTGTATCCCTTTACGTACAACCTTAGTCGCTTTCCAACAAGACCATGCCAGGTGCCTAAGAATATTCTCCCGATGGCGCTTGCTTCTTTATTTTTAAATTTACGATCAGCCGTAATTTTAAAACGATCGTCCAGTCAACTGATACTGAGAGAGCTTTTACTAACGCTAATTCATGTTCTTGTTTGCTGAGACGTTTAAAGCAAAATTGGAAGATTCGCTTGAGTAAATTCGTCTTAAATCATTATTTTTTGTTATCTGCTCATATAAACTAACGGTCGGACTCACTATTGTGTAATTGGACAAAAGTAATTTATTTTTACACTAAAAATATCAAATAAATCAGTCAGAAGTTTGTAATTTAAAGGAATTATCAATTTTTTTAATTTTCTATCGCCGGGAATTGAACCCGTGTTTTAATTTTCAAAAAAATAGCTGAAATCTAAACCTCTTGCAATAAATTATAATTTACTGGAATTTTAATTACTTTAAGAAGTTTATTTATCTTTAAAGATTAAGTTTATTGTTAAAAAATGACACTATAAAATATTAGGGATTAAATAATAAATGAAGATCATTAATTTGTTAGCTTGAGAAAATAACGAATTATAAAATTTTCTTGACGGGGAATTGCTTGTCCAGCAGTCGAGTCGGGTGTTATGTGTTATGTGTATTATATTGCAGAATGGAAGATTCTATGGGATACGAGTAGTGCAATGTAATGCGTACGCAATCCGGTTTGACACATAATCCACCACCACGTGCTTAGTCGCACTGAGAAATTCAGACGTGAGAAAATACACACGTATTATATTGAGAACACGGCAAACTAACACCCCGTTGACCCCATGCAGTTCAACAACTATCTATATAGATAAATAAATATATAAATATAAATATAAACACACACATTTACATAGATACATATTGCTAGATGTATACTACGCTGGGTAGTACATACTACATATGGATGTATGTTTAAATATATTTGTAAATATTTCAAAATTTACATTACAAGATTCTTAAATCGCGGGAAAAAGTACTTGACATTACACCCCTGTAGTAATTTTAAACAAAATAACTTGTTAAAATTACTAATTTATGTTACGTGTCTTTCTTTTTTTTTCTTTACTCAAAGTGGTATTATCCTGTGAAAAATCACAAATTGACGGTGTAATATAACGGGGATTTATCGGCCCTGGTGTACCTTAATTTTAGAAAATTTTTAATTTGTAAACTTTGTTGACACTCGTTAAACCTCAGACTAAAAAAGTAATAAAAAAAATTTAAAAAGATAGATAGGTACATAAAGTAACGTGCTACTCGAAATGATTTATACATATTATATATACTCACGATATAAGTTTAGATTTATACTTCGTTCAGCACATATGGATGTAAATGTAATCGTAATATACGTGTGTGAGGATCTTTGCAATTTGTCACGGTCCAACTGGCACATTGTTTCAAATATCCTCTTAATGACAAGCTGATTTTTCTCTTTCATTTTTTGTACCCGGGGTCTTCTCTTCTATTCGACCTTGACTTATATTAATGTAAGTGAAAAAAACTACTTTAGGAAGGCCAATTTAGTGCGTGAAATTTTTTTTTACTAAAACAAATTTGTCTTAGATGCTCCGTTAGATTTTTTGGTGATTGCGAAAGAGATAAGTAATAGTTTTTATTTTTTTTTTAACCCACGCCTCAGAAATTTGATACCGAAGCTTTTTAAGTAAACATTAACAGTACACGGTATGGACAAAAAAAAAATAACAATTTTATTTAATGAATTTAAATATTTTAGTGTCACATTAATCGATTGATTCGTTTATCTCGATGATTTATCGCAACAAATTATACGATTGTATATTACCATTTGCAATACTGCGTATTGCTCACCTGAAGATTAGCAGATAAAAAATAAATAAAATACCAATCATATATTTACTTTAAAAAACAATTTCTATAGGCCTTTTTAAACTTAAATATTTTTATTAAAAATCTTGATAGTTATCTTCAAGAAAAATTAAATTTCTTGAAACAATTCTTTGAAAAAACGAAATTATTAAAATTTTCGCTTTATGAAATGATAAGAATAAAAAATACATCAAAATTAGTAGCTTTAATGAATATTAATCTACCAAAAATAGGCTTTACTTTTAAATTAATTATTTTTTACTAAAAATTTACACGTATATTTATATTCATAATCGACTACTATTCCCATTCACTATTTCACGATACAATACAACATATACCTGCCCACGCAACCTTCCACTCGACGGTAATTTACCGGGAGGTAACATACCCGCACCAGTGCCATTCGCAAAAGTTGAGCCGGAAGGAAAAATATTTTCCACCCACTCATTTCTCGAGTCAATACTATCTATACTATTTACAACAGTCTTTTACTAAGTCCGCAAGTGATCAATGATCACTGATCGGTATATCAACATTGGTACCAACTAGTGACTCCGAAATTGAGCTCCAGGCTAAAGGCGTATATCAAGTAGCTGACGAGTTAATTTTTTTGAAACTGTACTATAAAAACTGCCAACAAACCCCGAGGCTTTCTTAACGAAGTAAAGCCGAGCCCCAACCCAAACCAGTACAAGTACACAGAACACGTGAAATTACTACTCAATACTAAATACTAATTCCACATTACATTCCCATCCCCGCAATTTTAACGCCTTGATATAACAGAACCAGGCATTGAGAAACGCGCGAAAAAATCGAGAGGCAGACTTAGTCCTCTTCTCTGTAAAATTTTTAAAGTTCCTTATGACACATTTTTTGTTACGACTTAATTAACTTTACTGGCCATTATTAAAAGCTGTTAAACGTTGTCATTAATCAAAATTATCACGGTAATTAACTTTGTAACCATAACAATTGTTAATGAATTACATCCGTGGCTTGTGGTATTTTCTATTACTTTTATTCCGTCGCCTCTAACAAAATTATAGAGGCCACGAACAAAATTAAATTAATTAATTTTTAATATTCCAAAACAATATCAATTTTTCACCGAAAAATTTTTAAATATCGTTATGTGGCTTGAAATTTAAATTTAAATTCACTATGCTTTAATTTTCTTGTACCACCTTTCGAGATTGTAATAGATGATTTAAAAAAGAAGTACTAAAAACGAATCCATAAATCTCGTGGATTTTTATTTATTATTTTATTGAGTATAAACTTGTCTGTAAGCATCTGGCCATTATTAGTTCACGGTTGTTGACTGTCGGTTCATGATCTAGGAATGTCGATAGAAGCAGAAAACCGAGCACCATATAGCCATACAGATACTGCCGTACAGAACATTAATGTGTATAATATATATATACATTATACATATATATGGAGTATTTTAAGAGTACAGTCAGATGTATCTTCACCGTGGCAATCACCTCCTGGGTGGTCTGAGTAATCGCCATCGGCAATCCTGACTCTTCATCTTCCTCTGTGCTGAATATACATATATGTACACACATATGCACCATATATGTACCTACGTATGAACACATCCGTCCATATTGTGTACCATTCATGTATAAGATACCTGTATTGAGTCATTCTTCATGCGACACTCGTTCATGAAATAAAACGTAACGTAACATTTCTTATTCTGTCCTACAAACCACGCCAGTACTTAATCAAATTCTCTGTCATTACATTTGCATTGACTTATGCATAACTCATTGACGTTATTAATTATTAATTTTTAATAAAAAATCTCAAACAAATTTGCTAATTTTCTTCGAATTATTTTTTATGAAAAAATTCTCAGAAATTTTTATTTTTATAGAAGTTTAGATTTTTTTATAAACCAAAAATTATGTTATTTTATCTTCCCAAGATGAGAGAATCAAAAAAGTATTAGGTATTCTATAATTGCACTATTTAATTTAGGTGTTTATAAAATAGCTTATGAAATTGCTGTGAATTAGACGTTTCGGACAACTCTATTTTTGTTATACTATTTTATACATTCAAGGTTAAAAAAAAAATTCTACCCTGAGTGTGCTCTGCTCGTTAAAAAGGGATTCATATTTTGTAATAAATAATGATATACCTGCAGTAAACCATGAAAATATATACACAAAATAAGGATATTAAATAGCAACGATAGATTCTTATTTTTATGTGCTATATAGATTTATATTTATAAATACTATACACCGTACACTATCTCCTATAAGCACATCATTAACATAAACTTTAAATCTCGTGAGCAAGATTCACCGATCACGATTATGCATAATTAGTCCACGAAATATTTGAGCTATGAAGCGCACGAATTTATTTTCTATTCAGTTAGAAACTTTTTTATATATTATTTTGAACATATTCTGTATAATGCTATTGTACATATATATTGTATTGTAATAATATACAGTTGTAGTATTTTATCATTTTTCCCGGTTTAACACATCTCGAAATTTTATTCAAAGCCTCTGTCTGGCAACAAACATTTTTTTAATATTTTTATTTCTAAAAACAAGAATTACGGGCATTATGTCGTCGTATTTATAAGAATATGTCCGGGATATGATAATGGGTTTAAGTGCGCATTGGAAACTACTATAACCCATTGAATAGTGTTGTGTCACTTGTGGAAATTTTATGGAGCCCTAATTCATGCAAACGTTTCTGTTAATAATAACTACACCACACTAAACTACGCACGGACCTAAGGGCGTAATTACTCGAGCTATAAGTCGATACTCGAGGTGAGATTTTACATCAAGTACTTATATTAGTGCGTAGGCGAGTAACATATTAATAGTTTTCTGTGTATAAATATTTAAGTCAATGATAATAACACTTGTTTATATTTAATATTAAATTTTATCGTCCTGGTATAAATTTTATTAATAATATCATCGTTTATTTATTCATCAATAGTAATAAGTAATAATAATAATAACTATTAAAGTCAATTATTCAAAATATTTATTAATTGTTATTAGTTAGAAAATTAAAATCTCTATTTTCATTGAATATAAATATAAATATGTTTTCTTACTTAGCGACACTTAGTCATTTTTATTGACAAAGTTTTCTAATGTGAAAATTACTAGTTTGTATCACTAACATCCTTTCACGTACTCATTTATGACCAAGAGTAATTTTAATGTATTTGATAATTTTTAAAAATGGTTTTAATTTAAATATTTATTGAGTTTTTTTGCCCGGAATTTTGAAGGCTGATTAATATTAGCCATGAAAAAAAAAAAAAAAAAAAAAAGAAAGAAAGAAAAAAAACCTGATCGCACTAACAAAAAAAAAATTGATTGATGACTTTTTGTCAAATCCAAGCTGAAAATTGTTTCCAATGAAAAAGAAATTGAGCAAACCATAAAACATGAAATTTTTTCGTAATAATACAATTACTTACGTGACATAAATTACAATGTCTGTTGAATTTGAAACAAGTTAAAAGTTAGAGTGAAAAAATAAATATTTAAAATGTAGGGTACGTATCAAAGCTTTTAACTTGTCCAAATGAGACACAACAGGAAGCAGGTGGTTTAAAATGAAACAACGAAACGTATAGTATAGTAACACGAGAGCTTAATCTTTCACGGTGATAATGATGTTGCGTGTAAACACGGGTTTTAAGAAAATTATCGGCGAGTAAAAAGACAGGACGGAAACCGAGGGATTGATATTGTATGAAAAAATAAAAACGTGAGATGTCTGTAATGGATAAATAAAAAAATTGTTACGCCACTAAACGCGTCTTCATGTCGCTCCATATGAGGTCCACGAGAAAGTATCACCTGGACTGACTCGACTGGCTTTGCTTGCAGGACCTGCTTTCGATGACTCGCCGACCTTACGCTGCATATACAAACATACATGAATACATATAATATATGAATGCATCATACTGGCCACTACTTCAATAACAAACACAATAAACTTGTCATGTTTCATTTTTTTTTAAACATAGCATCTAAATCACTGAAACATTGTTTGTATCTTTGAACTCAATTTGAGAAAAAAATTTTTTTTTTCATTTTATTATTAAAATTTTTTTAATATGTCATTAGAAAATCAAATTGTTTAAATTAATTTTGAAATGATACATCTTAATAAAATATTGAAATATAAAAAATACTTGAACATGTAAAAATTTTACGATTCAAGTAAATTTATGTAAATGGCTCTGATAACATTAATATCCTTGTTCTCAAGATAATAAAATTTTTAATAGCTTTAGCTACTATACTGCCTGCTGATTTATGGATTTTTGGATATCAATCACTTCTCTATCCTCCAAATTAAATAGCCTCAACTTTTACGATTATTAACAAGCCGCTACTAAGAGATTTTCAGGCAGAGATCGAGTCAATTCAAAAAGATAATAAAAACCGGCATCACTCGCTCTATTCTCTATTAAAATTTCGGTGATAAAATACAAATATAAATATAAATATAAATAAGTAATGTAAATATTTATCCTACCAAACAAATTGGTGATTGCTTATCGCAAAATAGAACTCTTATCAGCGCATTTAAAGTATGAATTATTTAAAAATATTCTATGGTGATTCGCGATATTTTTTTCAGACGGCGCCTGTCGCAATCCGCCAGATCACTCTTACTCTTCTCTGCAGACTCTTCGATTTTTTTAGCACACTAAGGACTATTTGCAGTGTCGGTCGCTTTAATCTTTGTCCAAAGTGATTTTTTTACGTACACAATGTCCAATACAATATTAGCTTTACTTACGCGAAATTTAAAGGCCGTTAAACAAAAATTTAATCGGAAAATAAAAAAAATAGTTTTTGCTCTTGAAAATATTTTAAAAACACGTGAGAAACGGGTTTATGGGAAATTATAATTTTTCCACCGAATATGATGAATATTGAATCCACATAGTGAGAAAGCTGTTGACAGGTAACATGACCGCACTCAAAGCGCTTCTGCGTTGCTGCTTGCATACTAAATAAAACACCCAGTCAAAGTCAACTCACATGCGACACTATGTATATAGATTTATACACATATGTGTACTTGTAACATAAAACAAAGGTAACATAAATTAGTGTCCTGCAATGTACAGAGGCCGTTATGCCGCGTCTGCCGGAAATGAATTCCAGGATATCGGGTGTGTTCGCGTACGTGCAATTAACACACGATAAATATCCACTTAAATATTTTAATACTTAACACTGAATTTATCAATATTATCATAATATATCTCTATTAATTATCCTTAATAGAAAATTTTTTCAAAAACAGGATAAATTTTTTTTTAATAAATTAATTAATCTCAATCAAAAGTGCAGAAAAAAAAATATTTATACTCAAGACAAAAAATTAATAAGGAAGATCAAAACTTTCTTCATAGATATCTTCTTATCTAGAGTCAAGAATTATTTTGTTCTCTGTAAAATTTAAGTTTTCTTTTTCTAATTTAAAAAAATTACCAATTTTTTTGTCTATTTAAAAAATTCTACTATTGCAATTGTTCTAACTTTTTTAATTGCTCTGAGAGATCTACTGCTAATTCGGCTACAGAGTGGCTTTCCTCAAAAAATATCTAATCAATCGTCTCACAAAAAAAAAACCCCAATATATAAAAATAAACCACAAGAGAAATGATTACTAAATGCGAAGATATGAATAAATAATGTAATCAATCGATCAATATTAATATCTAGTCGAGTGATACATAAAAAAAGGAAAAAAATATATATGGATTACCTTGGAGTTAATATCACACCCACGTGTCTAAGGTGTACACGGGACCCAGGTGTGTACGGTAGAGTGATTTAAAGTGAGAAAAGTATTTATATTAAAAATAAAAAATTAGTGAGTAGTAAGTAATAAAAGAGAGAATTAAAATGATTAACATTCTGTGTATACTTGGCCATCTGGAATAAAGGGATAACGTATTTAATATATAATACATATATCCGTACATCCATACGTCTACCTACACTACTACATACCCGCGTGATCACTTACACACATAATAGTAGCGATATAAAGTCAGCATATATATAAAACATATAATAGTACTGTAGGATACGATACGATACGATACGAGACACAACTAAACCGTACGACTGAACGACAGCAACCGAAGAAGAAGAAGAAGAGATGGAGTTGGAAGGAGCGCAAAGCCCAAAGCTAATGGCAGCATGCCAGTATCTCGCGAGCCGCGTTACCAGTAGGTTCTTTCACTTCTATTGATTATTGTTTGTTATTTTTGTTGTTGTTTTAAAAAAATTTGGTTCGAGTTTTTGTAAAAGCGACGATGAATTTAATTGTGCGAAAAATTTATTGGTTAGTGCAGTAGTGTCGGCTGTTGTTAAGATTAATAAATTAAAATTATTGTCTCCATATCATTATTATGTAGAGTAAAAAATAATTATGGGGTAGCGAGATGTACTTTGGAAGTTGTTGGACACTCTGGACCCGGGGCGTTCTGGCCCTTGGAGTGACTAGTCTTCTTCTGAGTTATAGCGCCTCAATAGTGGCGGCAAATCGGCACCGACATAATCACTACCTTAACAATCAGGGAAAACAGTTCCATCATGATGGTCACGGTCATGGAGATGATGAACCGAAGGTGTCGGAGCTACCTCAAAATTTCCATCAGCTGGGTCACGTTCCGCGGGATAAAAACCGCAGCGACTGGGTTACTTTTTACCGGAGAGATAAATTTCCCTGGAGCAGTGGCTGGTACGGAGGTGAATCCACCAGGAGTAATCTCAGTCTTGGGGATGAAGATAGAGAACGGTTTAAGAGGTACTCTAAGTACGTGGGTTACACGACTTCGCGGTTGACAGTTAAACAACAGCCTATGGCCTACGTCCACATTAAGCCGGCGACTTCGACGCCCACTAAGAGAAAATGTGTTAGATGTATGGTTGTATATAAGTCTTGTAAATCGCCCCCGAAGATCGTACTTCCTGTTAACAGGTATCAGGAACCCGAGAAAAAATGGCGAGGATTAATGTACGGTAGGTTTTATTTTTAATTCTCCGAGCACAGTTCGTTGTATTGTCTATGTTATCAATGATAGTGATTTTTAATATATTCCGCCAGACATCTTAAAACTTTTTTTCGCTTTTACAAATTATTATTATTATAAAAATAAATTATTGTAAAAATTAATGTGTAGGAAGAAATTTTTTTATGTATTAATTTATTTTGAAAAAAATTTTATTGTCAGGTACCTTATAATTAATTAGGATAAATTAATACTATGACAGACACTGGACGGATTTCAAATTATATATGAAAAATTTTGTCTTAGATTTTTATGAAATCTCATTTATTAAAATTAAGACAACGTAACTATTTTTAGAGTATTTTTAACTAGCAAACGTTATCTCTGCGATGATTCAATGGATAATCGTATATTTTTTAACTGATTACTAATGTAAGAACGTGAGCTTTATTAAAAATACAATTTAATGTGTCATCTATTTAAAAAACCAAAGAAATCCCAGATAAACTAAATACTACTTTTTATCTAAGACAATGATATAATTTTATAACATAAATAAAAAATAATCTGAAAAATATTATTTAATATCGCAGAAAAATTTTTGTTATCTAAGTAAAGTAATAAATAATATTTAAAAATTCTTAGTAGCAGGAAGAGAGAATAATGAGGCCATAAATAAAAAAGTTCCGATTATTGACCCGTTTTTAAATATTTTTTAGATATTAAGTAAATATTTATCTCCACAATAACTCAGATATTAAAATAGAAAAAAAATAATGTCGATCCAAATGAACTTCCTAAAAAATAATCAAAATTTTATCTTGGATTTTACAGTTTCAATCGATCTAAAAATTTAAGATGTAAAAATAATACTAGATTAAATATTTATTTAATAAATTAAAATCAATGTTTAACATTTTATTTTTCAATGCACACAATACAATGACTGGCTTTGTGTAAATATCATGTACGCGTGTCTGAGCGCGAAAATCGGTAATCACGCGTTTTAAATTTCCACCAAGGAGATCTCAATACGTGGGCGTAAAAAATTATCGTAAACAATCTTCCATTTTATTTATTTATTCGGTGAAATATTTTCCAACAATTGCCTCCCTTGTATATTATAAAAATATTTTATTATATTATATTATCACTTAATAGTTGATCAATCATAATAATTACCGCCTCAGTCATCCTTCTAGTAAAAATATCCTGAGGGAATCATAAAGTGATACTTATAAAATAATAATTATGCTATAAATCATCTCGTTAATAGCAATTGTATGAATTCAATATTAATTAAAGTCCGTGTAGTGGCAAAATTTCAATTACCTTTAATTGTATCGTGTGTTTATTTATACAGCCAATAATTGATTCCAACGATCTGCACACTTAACTGACATTTGACATTACACTAATTGTGTAATTACTATCAATGCGACATACTGTCACGTACATGCCTCGGGAGAAATCACTGGAATTTTTTTGTTAACTACCAGCTACACCTGCAATCTCTGTACTCTATATTCATGCACTCGTAAACTTTTAAAATGTCTTGACTATTTTTATTTAAAAAAATTTCCGGTAATAATTAATTACTAATAATGAAAACAACTTTTAGATATAATCGTGACTATAGAGGAAAAATAAAATTACTTATATTTAATAAAATACTTATATTTAATTAAATATATATAATTACTGTTAAACACGTTTAGTCATATTGACACGTTATTTAGTTAGGTATCTATTAAAAGTATCAAAGAAGATA
Source organism: Cotesia typhae (assembly GCF_013202065.1). Lineage (NCBI taxonomy): Eukaryota > Metazoa > Arthropoda > Insecta > Hymenoptera > Braconidae > Cotesia > Cotesia typhae. The sequence continues at coordinate 9,334,814 of NW_027423756.1, read as the reverse complement.
TACCATTGAATATTTTAATTACCAATATATGAACTCAGTAAAATTATTCACGCGTTACGGTCTACTTACGTAAATTTAATTAACTATTTTATTTTACTTTATTTAGTGAAATTTATCATTATTTCAAATTAAATATTAACGGATGAATATTTTACATATTAAATGAGAAATATTTTTTTAGGTACATGTAAGTATCGTTAAATCACGAGCGTGTTTACGCGATGGTGAATAAATAAATAAAAAAAAAAAAAAAATAAGTCATCCATCAAATCATGAAAGTTTGTAAAATCGGGAAAAGGTAGAACACAGAGAAACGTTATACTACTTGCAGGACACACATGCAATGTTTCTGAGTATAAATATGCGCTGTGGCTGTAAGCCAAGCCGGCACTTTTGAACTTCCGTATTATCGCGATATCATCGTCCGTAACTTAAACTTCCTTCCTGTCGATTCCCTTTAGATATATTCAAACATGTTTTTTTTTTTTTTTTTATTTTCTTTATAATATAGAAGAATCCTTTAAGCATTTACTTGTAAGAAAATTAATTCAAAAATTTATCAATGGACTTGATCATCCGCGACTAATGAACTTTCATAATTTTTAAAAGCTAACAAAAAAAAGAAAGTACACGTTTATTAAATTAATTATTGCAAATATGTAATTTTTTTAATTGCCCAGTCATGTTTTCTTGTCTTTAGAATTACATTGCGGATAACGTTTTAAAAAGACTTAAAACAGAAAGTTTTGGAGTATCGATAACTTGCAGGTGAATCTGTGTCTGGGTGTACCGTTGACCGGGCGATCGGCACGCAGAACAGAGGAAAGAAACAAAAACAAAAAATTCCCTCGGCACATGCAAGATTCCAATCTTGAATCGATTATCTTATCTGCATTCTCGTGCATGCTTTATATGTTCGCTGATAGAAATTATTTTTTATCTCCGGCTTAAACTTCCGGCGGGCCGCATGCTCCTTTGTATCCACAAACTATTAAATCTTCCGATTATATGCGCCTCTTTATTTTTTACTTAACTATCTAAAAATATTTAATGTATAATAATTATAATTTATTATTGCTTGGGTTTAAATTATGTAATCGTATTATGAAAATTGGTGTCATAGCGCTTGGTATAATCCAAAATTATGGTGTGAAATAAAATAGCGTAGACGCATTTATTTACTAGCTACATGTAACCATACATATATATTTATATAGAGAGTGATGTAGAGCATGTACTAGTGAAGAAATATTTTTATAAAATGCATAAGTACCGTGGTAAAATGTAGACGTTTGAATATATATATCTTAGTTACTTATATATACATTTACACATGCGTACCATATAAATTCTAAGATTACATAGGATTTTAGACGACGTCTAGTCTCATAGAAAATGTCTCTAGAAATTAGGGCTCACTAATTATAGCGTTTCCGAGGATCTTGAGGGAACTATGCCAACTGTATAAATTATTATTATCATCATTATTCATAATTAAAAAATTTTTAATTAATTAAAAATATCTATCAAGATTTTTTACGCATAAAAAATAATACAGATTTTCAAACTATTTACACTTCGCTGAAAATAAAATTTTGTTTATTAATTTTAAATTTTGAATCAACGTGAATTTTATTAATAATAATTTTTTTAATAAAATATAATTACATATGATTTAAATAATTAAATTACAATTAAAATGGCTTCTAATGATAATAAGAATTCTTAACTGCTGACATTAAATATAATATTAAGATATTAAATACCTAGAATAAAATATAAATTAAAGAGTAGACAGTTTTTTAAAATAACATTACAATGATAAAACCGTCAATTCGATACATATATCTCATATTTAAGAATACTTGGAAGGTACTTGTAATAATATAAAATTTATTAATTTATTGAGTTCAAGTCAGTGTATTTTAATTAAATTAACGCAAGTAAAAGTGGTAATTTGACACGTAAAATCAGTCGCGAGTGTCAGTTTACCAAGAATTATTGACAGTTGAATATATTAAATAAAAATTTTTACAACCGCAAGGTGCACTGATAGACAGGAGTATCGGGATCGGCGTGGTCATGTCATATTCTCAAACCGCGATCGTTAAGACGTGCATCATAAAAACCATTTTTCGAGACCGCAGACGTTATATTTTCGCAAATAAAATTATCCTTTTAACCTAAATATGTTTTACCGGTGAGATATTATTGAATAGGACGGTCAATGAATGAATAAATAAATAAATAAGTGATAAGAGTACATTAATATCGAAAAATTGATGAATCAGAGATATGAATGGTGATATTTTAAATTAAAATAAATTGTAAGTGACATTGTGTGAATAAAATCGTATTAAATTAATAGTAAAACATGTCATTTGATCTGCTGGATAATAAATTCAATCGATTGTAATTATTGTAATAATAATCATCGACTGCTTCCATTCACTTTGTACATTCATATGTCAATATATAGCTTCACATTTTATGTAGAAAAAAAAAACTCTACAGCAAAAATTTTATTTATTAAAAAATAAGAAATAATAATTGTTGAAATAATTGACTTTATTAAAACATCAAATAAATAAACTGATTTCACGATAAAAAATTAATAAAAACTGCTATGAACATCTAAGAGATAAATATTAGATCTATAATCGTTTGAAATGATTCGCATAACACCTGATTTTTTAATTTTTTATAATCATCAGGTACCACAGTAATTTATCTAATAAATCTTGTCACTCTTTATAGGAAATACTAGCATTACAACTCGTTATATTATCTTGATACAAAACATTAAACTTGATACTGAAATTAAAGAAAAAAAAAAACGACTTCGTTATTTATCCGTATTAACTTATCTAAATATTAAAGAGAAATTTTGTCAAATAAATAAATTTTATTTCCAGGAAATTTTCAACTATCAAAGGATAATGATTGTAGAAAATATCCAACGTTATCAATTTCAAAAATTATATTTAATTTTAATAATAATTTTGTAATGCAATTTCAATAAATTATCGGATCGATTATTGCGGGTTTTAACTTTTGTATATTAATTAAATAGCAATTTGTTAGATAATAATAGTCTCTCAGAGTGTACAACGGTTTGATATCCGTCAGACCCGTCGTGGCTATGCAGTTCTAGAGCTTCAACTTTAATTGAAGTTGTAGTCGAGTTGTAGTGGCTTAATCGATGGATAAACTATTGCAAAGATTCGAAGAGACCACCTGGTTGATCAGCAGTCAACCAATGATTGTCTAATTTTTAAATCTTGAAAGATTTTTTTAGCTAAAAAAATTTCGAAACTTAAAAAATTTTTTTTTCAAAAATTTTAATAATTTTTTTTCTCAATTTGACGTTTATTATTTTAATTAAAATAAAAAATTAATCATCATTTAGCAATAAATATGTCTAATAAAAACAGACAAGATGATTAACAATCTGATTAACCTGCATTGACCTTTCACTCGAGGATCTCCGCAAGACTTTATGAATGAAAATACCTGCCAGTAAAAATACACTAATGTAATAAAACATGTAGACTCTACCTCCTCTCACTCGATACTTGAAGTGACGATAGACGCTTGAAATTAATTATTTTAAAAATTTATTATCAATATAATAATAATGAATGTTTTTCCGGCAGATCTTTAATCTCTCAACATCCATGTCACAACACTTCTTATTACCCACCAATAAATCATTATTTAATAACACCTTTTCGACAAGGTGTTAATGATATTTTTATTCACACAAAAAATCCACTGAATTTTTTCTGCCTCAATTTATGCGAAATTTAATTTTTTTACCTTACCTCCATAAATTTTTCCGACAGTAAAATTTTTTACAAATAAATTCTTTAAAAAAACTTAATTTAGTCGGTCGTGAATAATTTTCACTCGATGTACTGCTTGCAACAAATATGATCGATGGTCGATGATCTTTTTTACACGGCACGTGATGCAATTTAAACGACTCAGCAATCATAACGGCCTCACATCGCATCAAGAAGCTATAGAGTTAAACGTCGCGATCTTTCATTTTTTTATGTAATTATTTTTACAGTAAATCCCATACTCATAATAACGATCATAAAGATAACGAGAATAAACGTATTAAGGATTACATTACTCAATCATGATGTGCGTTTATCTAAATTATATCATTATATAACAATTAAAAAAAATTTTAATCGTTCAATTTAGTTCTTTTAAGCGATCATTTATTTATGTTATTAATCTTCAATAAAAAAGGCAATAGAAGCCAGGAATTGTAAATATTTATTCCCAATCAATGTTTTATTCTACTTAATTCCACTTATTTTGCAGAAAAAAAAAAATATAAAAGTTTGAAAATTTGATAAAAAGTCGAATTTTTCGACAAATAAGGCCTCAATTAATCATTTAATCCTTGGTTTACATCTCACATTAATCCTAATCTCAACTAATATTCTTCACATGTATTTTCTAAAGTTCAATAAGCCAGACATCGATATTTTACTTATTTAAAATTTTTTTCTCAAGGCAAGTAACTACTGATAATAATAAATGCCCCAATTCGCTGAAATATTAATTTACAAATAAAAAAAAATATAACTAATTGAAAGTTTAATTGACCGATAAAAAGTAATAAAAGGTAAAATTAATGTGACAACTGATGATATCATGTAGAGGTTGACCACGGTACACTACAGAGAGTTGATAAAAATCTTAACATCCATTAAAACAGTGTACATATATTCGAATATACATAAAAAGCGTTTGGATATTCGGGTGGTCTTCTATATACATACTAAGAGATTAACGTCTACACAAAATGTAATTACACTTTCATTTCCTCCTGATAATATTTGAACATAAGACACCGAGATATAATACTGGGCCTGAAGTTGAATTTTAGCAACATGTATATACGCATAGGTGTAGATATTATATGAATGTAGGTAATGTGTAAAAGATGTAAGGTAAGGTGAATCGTGAGAGCGTAGACGGAGTGACTGTTGCGGCTGTAACCGGCACGTGTTGCCCTGGGTTAAAATTCTCAAATGTAAAGAGAGTAAAATAAGTGTCGTGTGTACCTATATATATATAATAGAGTAACGAGAAAGGAAGAAGAAGAAGAAGAAGAAGAAGAAGAAGAGAAAGATGAAGTAAAGACATAGCTCGCGTGAACGAGACTTTAACGAGCTGAACAAATCCTCCCGCTATGGTGACTTTGAGATCCTTGTAGGCGTACCGGAAGTCTTCCCACATTGGTTATATATTTTTATATTTGCTTTTGAAGATCCACGCCGAGATTTTAACCCCTTTGTGAAAAATAATTGATGAATCGCAATTTTTAATATATTATAAATTTAAAAAAATTTTTTAAGAATATTTTTCATAGCATTGAATTCAGTAAAAATAAAAATAAATAAAAATTAGCATATAAAATACGTTAAAAAATACATTGTAATTATTTTTTTTTAATTTCCAAAAAAATCAATATTTTTACATATTATAATTTATTTAATAAAAAAAATCTAACAGTTGATCAGAAGTCGATTGATTCCATATTTTAAAATAATTTTCTCTTTCTAATGAGAAGCTTTTTTTAAAAATTTAATTCGCACAATTGTTCAATTGTATTTTGGTTCCTATTGAATAAAATAAAAACTGAATAAAATAATAAAATATCACAAACATAATCATAAATTACCGATATGATATGTAGATCAAATAAATAATAGCGCAATTACATATGGTTGTAAAAGTCATAACTATAAAAGCCATGGAACTGAGTATCGATGGGATGAGAATAACACGACAATAATCGGTGTACATGAACTGGTTAGATCCCTGGAGGCAGAACTGAGCTTTCAAACTCTTGATATCATATTCAAATAAAATCTCAAAGTAAAGTAAACGACTTTTGATTGGCTCATTTTTAATTTTAGCAAAGAGCCACTCGTTTGAAAATGACAAAGTGAGTTTGTTATTGCATCAGTAAGAAAATACAGAAAATAGTAAAATAAACAAAAGCATTAAATGAAAAGATACATAAATAAAAGATTGATAAGAATAATAAAGTCTAGACTCGTTATATTATCGGCGGTCGAGAGCAGACTCAACTAAACTCAGCTCAGAAGTTTGAGAATTTATAAACATTTAAAAGATATATAACGAGATATATACATAGAGATGAGAGGAAGCTAAAGCAGAAGTTGAAGATCGAGTGGTTACCGGCTCCTTGAGGGTTCTTATCGTCGGTCTTTAATCCACGAGACCAGGCTACCGATTCCCCAGCACATGTAAAAGCTAAATACCCACTGGCGATGTATATATAGTACTCTTTTTTGTTATTCTTTTCTTATACTTGTACTTATACTTGTACTTGTACTCATACGAATCAACTTCTCGGCTCGTGGCAAAATAAATATAACTTGCTACGGAATTCGCCATGACGTTTTTTACGTCCCACGATGTTGGTACACGCGACATAAAAATAATCGTTATTAAGTACTGCGAACAAAATAATGTCGGGTTATACTTTTTACCTTTCTCGTTTTTATTTTTAAAATTATAATAAAAGTTTCATTTATAAATAAAATATGTATGTTAAGACGGTGATCGTGAACAAGACGTTGATGACAGAACCAGTGGCTGTGGGCTCATAAATCAGGTACCAATTAGGGACCAGCCACTGGTTGAACATCATTATTGTTGTAATTTTTCATCGTGATCACGGTGATAAAATATATCAGGTTTGCTTTGTGTAATAATAAATTAATATTCATTTTTTACTTTGGGAATTTTTGTCTTGTAATCGCGTCGAGTAAATCATTTTCACCAAAATTATACTAATTTTGTATTCAATATTTTTTATTTTATTTACGGAGAAAAATTTAGAAAAAAAATTTTTTTTTTTTTTTTCTACAGTCGTTGATGAAGTGTTTATTGAAAATAAAATTAAATGTTATATTAATTTACCAGGCCTATTTACAGATGGCAATTCCATCTGTATAAAAGTACGTATGTGAATTTTTTCAATCTAATTACTGGTCATATGTTTGACATAATTACGTTTTTCATCGTACAGTACTAAGTATCTGTAATTAGCTTTCAAAGTGAAGACATCTAAAAATATACAACGGCAGTCACGTTGTCTTTTAATTATTTTTTGTGACCATCGATTGCGAGGATCTGGGATCTGTTGCCATAATTAAAAAAAATTCTTAATTAAAATTGAAATTAAACGCGTTATCAAAGTTAAGCGGAGACCAAAGAGTGGATGATCAGCGAAATAAAATAAAGTAGTCAAAAATGATATTCCATTTGTATACAGCAATATAATGTAAAGTACGCGGAGAAAAGTGTTTAAAGTTATTTAGTTATCTTTTAAAGATGTAACATGAGAATTAAGAGTGCGCGGTCCACCTACATCCCGAGGGCGCGTCTCGTTTATATGCTTGTCCATACATTCTGACTTAACTCAATATATTTAGCATTACCATTACCATTAACATAAACAGTGCCAAGCTATAGTGTGCTCTTGAGTCTCTTCTTCGTATGTATTCGTACAGAGTATAGACATTGATCGTTTACTACACGTCTCATTCCACGAAAGTACTCACAGTCGTTTTACACCGTAAAGATAACGTAACGCGATGAGAATTGCTGGTTACAATATCAAACTTTTTCCCTGCTTGCTTCTTACCCTCCACCTTGTGTTATCCGTTGTCTTCATTCCCTGGTATGGGCTTACTTAAGTGGCAACACACCGGTATACTCATCCGGCTCTTATTTGCCATTACCGTCCTTTCTGATTACAATAATATTCACTCCTGATTGTGCCTTTTACTTTAATCGTTTAATTTTTAAATTAATGTAATAAAAAAATTATAAATTAATTTATAAAAGTTTATCACTTGGATTTTTTATTATTTTATTTTATAATGATCAATTAAGCGTTGAGATATTGTTGTTGAGAAAGAATAAAATTGACATAATAAAAATGATCACGTTATTTCTCAGAAGAGTCAATTAGCCACGAGATTCTTGAATAACGAAACAATTTCAAGTGTCACTCAAATTATTATTTTTAATTGATAGTAACAGATTTTTTTATACTTTCATTAATTTGAATCAAGCTTCATTTTCTCAAATTATTATTAAGTATTCTTGTTCTCATACATTGAATAATAATCTGTATTATTTTATTTTATGATTAATCCTCGAATTATTAATAGACAACTCTTAAATTTTTTCTATAAATTTATTTAGCATTTAAAAGCTGAAAATTAAAAATTTTTTAAAATAATTTTCTTGTAAAAATAGTAGTCATGTAAAAAATAAAAAAATTTTTTATTAACTCAATAAATTTTCTCGACAGACACAAATGGAATTTTAAAAAATTTTCCAACTATTTCTAGAGTGAAAATATTTAAAATTTTCTTCAGTATTAATGTTGCGATTATGATAATTATCATCAATAATTTATACGCTCAATCCAACCAATGAAATTGAATAAAATGTGAATTAGATATCAGAGTAAGTGATGACGTAAAAACATTAGAGATTTTAAAAAAGTATACTTATATACTCAATTTGCCGAGTTATTCGGCCTCAGGAGCTTTTAATTTCCCGCATCACGGCACACATGAATAGCCGACTGTTCGTCTCTGCAAACTCGCTCAAACTATCAAATGCGTACTACATATTATAACATACATAACATATAGTAGTACACTAGTTGCAAATTATAAATTATAAATCAGCCTTACACGATACAGATACTGCTAACTGAAGATATTTGTAACATATTTAAACCCGTATCTCGCTTATTAGCTCATTACTTATGTATTGAGCTGAAAACAAAATAAAACTTCGCATTACGATCTATTAAAAATTAAAAAACCAACCATTATTAATTTATCGAACGAAACGAGCTCTGTCTGTTCCGTAATATATTCCGTAACATATTTAATAAAAAACTTAAATTGAAATTCCATCAAATAATTTACAGTACGTTAACAAGTATGAATAATTGCTTGCAGATCATTCTTATCGCAAGCATCGCAACTTCTCGAGTATCAAAGAGTCATTTGTCATAGAATCATACACACGGTGACTCATTATTATGACGGTATTATTATTAAAAAAACATCTAACCCATGCACTTTTAAATTTGCCATAACTCTATTTAAATTATTAATCTGAAAAACTTAAATTAAAAATAATTGTAAAATCTTGATGGAGATAATGAAAAACTTGTTAAAAAATGTATATTAAAATTAATATTAACATCTGATAAATATTAAATTAAAAGCTTGAGAGTTAATATTGTAAGATGATCATGCCTCGAGTTAACTCTCTTCTCCTTGTAATAGCTTACAATTTATCGATCAATAAATCGAAAAGCAGTCAGGTATCACTTACTGCGTAATGCTACCTTCAAAATGGTTAATCACTAGCATCCCAGTACACTCCTTCGACGAATAACATCAAGGTATAGGTATATGAATAGGGTTCTCGGATCAGAAAAATGGTGAAGAAAAAAAAAATTTTAAAAGTAAAAAAATAAACAGGATTAAACAGTTAAATGTTAAATCTATAAAATGAAAATAGTTTAATCATTTAACTGATAGAGATCAAATGTTCTGCAAAATAAGCTTTGCATAATTTATAATGAATCTTATTTATTTCTGTTGTATTTCAGATGCTTCATTAAATGGCTTACATTAGACACATTATCTTTCGGCTTTCGGTCATTCGCAAAAAATCGACTAATTTTTTTTTTTTATGAGCTTCCATACGTTAATAAAAATTTAGTCTTTGATCCCGTTATTTTATTCATATATACATTTTATTCAGTTTAAAGCATACATTGTTTTTATAATATAAAGCTAAGGCTTTTAAGTATAAAGTTTGATATTATGTCAGACGACACTTGACTATTAAATTGCCGGTTATTAAGATTAGATTTAATAAAATGCTCTTCACAAAGTGTCAACGTGTCAAAATGTCTAGTCTTGATGGAGTATAATAAAGTTATGCCTAGCATAGGCTACTGAAGAATAATTATTTGCTCATATATGCGTAAATAATTATGTAATCGGAGTTTAAAATAAAAAAATATCATCGGTGATAAAAAAATGTACAATTATGATCAACCTGTACATTTAACTGTTGATGATGTTTAATTAATTGGAGACTTTATTGATGCATTAGAAAAAAGACACCTGTTTAATCGTGTCAGTAATTAAACTCACCACCTTTGTTATTGTGTACGAGATATGTTTGTAAATAGAGGCGTTGATCAATTGATTCACGGCATCGCTTTATCTCTTTGTAGTCTGGTTCATTTGCATACAATGTAATACTTAATACTTTTCCCGATATATATGTGTGCATGTGGATATATATATATATATATATATATATATATATATATATATATATATATGTATGTATGTTTATGTTTTGCGATCGTTAAACGTTAATTGTAATATGCGAGCCAAGTGCCAGAAGGCGTGTCTGAATTTGAATAACGATAAGAGTATTGAGATGATGCTACAATATTTTGCATTACTTGTTTTCTTTTTTTTTTAAATAATAAAATTATTATTTATTTTTCTTCTCAGGATGCCGGTGTAATATGATTGGCTCTGTATCTTCGGGATGTGATATCGTGACGGGGCAATGCAAATGCAAGCAGAATGTTGTGGGGAGACAGTGTCATCAATGTGAGGTACAGTCTAAAATTTATCAATTGATTTTTATTGACATGTCGCCCTGAAAATTGAAAAAAATATGTAGTGAATTTGTTTGTAAAAACGCCTCCAAAAATTTATGGACTGATAGAAAGATTTTTTAATATTTAACAAGTCTTATTTAATTTAATTTATTAATTATTAATAAATCTAATTTTGTTCCAAACAAGAATTTATTAAATGTTGAAAAAAATTTATTTATATTTAATAAATGGAAAAATGTTTCTAAGTAATTGAATTCATCGATAGTTAAAAGAAATTTTTCTATCAGTATAAAATTCATGAATTTATTTTTTTTTTTTTTTTAATAATTTTCCTCAAAACAAACTCTAGAAATTTTTAAAAATTCAAACGACTCTTTTTTTATTCCTTGAAATTGTATATAATTTAAAAATTTATATTTTTCCAAGTCTTAAAAATGTACAAAATAAAATTTTAATATTAGTTTTTTAATCAAAAATTTTTTTGAGACAGAAAAAAATTTTTCGTAAATCTAAATCCAAATCTTATTATTTTTTTGTTAATAAAATATTTAGATAGGACACTGGGGTTTATTGACCGGAACAGGATGTACTGCATGTAGCTGCCACCCCGTAGGATCGTACAATATCACATGCGACCACAATACAGGCCATTGTTACTGCCGTCCCGGAATCGGAGGAAAACACTGCGACAATTGTCTCCCAGGCTACTACGGATTCTCCGAAAACGGGTGTCAAGGTTAAATTATCGTCATTTTTAATCTTCTTTTTTCAGTTATTTATTTATCTACACAGTAAAAACAATAAAAGTGATAAAAATTTCAGCTTGCGAGCCGTGTACGAAAGCGGGACACATATGTGATCCAGAGACAGGCCGGTGTGCCTGCCCACGTCTGACCTGGGGCGAGCATTGCGACCGCTGCAGGCCCGACTCTTACGACCTGGTACCAGGTGTAGGCTGCAATCCTTGCGCCTGTTCACCGGGATCGACAAAATCTCAATGCAATTTATCGGGACAGTGTCCGTGTCGTTCTGGGTTCGACGGGCTGCGCTGCGACCGGTGTGCGCCCGGTTATTACGGTTACCCCAAATGCAAACCGTGTAATTGCGACCAAGGAGGTACTCTGCAATGTCCCGAGGGGATCTGTCATTGCGACCGTAATGGACAGTGTCCATGCAAGGTTATTAAATTTAATCTTTTAATTTTTTCATTTGGGAATTTTATTTTCATTTCCTTGTTTTTCAAATTTTACGCTGCTAATATCAAAAGGGTGTATAAAAAATTTTTTAGTAATTATTTCTAACTTTCTGCTTTAGAAATTGAACGTTTTGAACTTCAAGCTATGAAAATTAATAATTTTTGAAAACTCTAAAAAATTATTTAATTTAGTTAGATTTTTGTGAATAAACTGTTGTTTAATTTCTACTTTTTGGCGCCTCAAAAGTCTTTTTTTTTTATTACAATTTTTTTAGCCAGAAGTTTAAATCGTTAAACTTTTAAAGCAAAAAATTAATTACAATATTTTAGGGAATTTTTTAAGAAAAAAAAAAATTCTCTTATCTTGAAAAAAATTTAATTCTTTATTTTTCCAGTAAATTTCCACATTCTTAATATTCCTTGGGTAATTAGAGCAAAACAAATTTTTTATACGCTCTTTTGGCATTAGTAACGCAATTTATTATCTGTTTTTTTTTTTTTTTTTTTTTTTTTTTATGTAAAAATATTAGAATCCTTTAAATTTTTAAGCAGTCTTTGAAAAAATCAATTTTGTGAATTTAACAGAAAAATGTTTACGGAAGACGGTGTAACAAGTGCGTTGAAGGCACTTTTGGTCTCTCGAAAGACAACACTGAAGGCTGCACAGAGTGTTTCTGCTTCGGAAGAACCTCAAAGTGTCAACAGGCGAGCCTCAGTTGGGGCTCTCGGCATCTCACGCACTCACGAACTCTACGCATCGATGATTCTGTCAATGATGTCATCGTAAGTTACTTGACACAAGGCCAACACTTTTTACTTACATGTATTATTATTATTATTTTTATTATAAGTCCGGTGCGGCTAGATCCAGGAATTAAATGCCCTAGTCATGCCTGTGCTTATGAATGATTTAATATGTCCTATCCTGGCATCAAGTCAGATTACTTGATTGATAAATTTTTTTAAAATATTGAATTCATAATTATATGTTTAATGTATCAGGTTGCCAACTTCGGATACTCAGTGGTTCTACCGACCTTGAATGGCGGTCTAAATCTGACGAACGGTCTATCGATTATACCTGGTACTTCTGGTGATGTAACGTTGCCGGCTAATCTTTATTACAATTATCCGCTCTACTGGCAGCTTCCGCAATCTTTTCTTGGTGACAAAGTATGTTTTCTTCTTTATTCATTTAATAATAATTATTTGTTAAATTCAGTTCAATATTTTGAATTTGAATAACAGCGTAATAAAAATTAATGAATAATTTTAATTTTTAAGGTATATCAATCCTTTAAAAATAATTTCCAAAATAAAAAAATTAAAATAAATATTTCAGATTGTTTCCTACGGTGGTTATTTAAAATTAAAATTATTCACTGAAAGCGGAGTACCATTAAGATCTAGTCTTCGTTATCCACTAGTACAAATCCAAGGCAATAATAAAATAGTATTAGAATATTACCAGCAATTAACATTGGCTGATGATTACTATAAAATACGGTAATTAATTATTTTTCAATAAACTTTTAAATCTCAAAACTTATATTATAAAAATAATAATAAAATTGAAATAAAAGATTGCACGAATCACTTTGGCAATTACAAAATCGACCCGACTACAAAGTGTCTCGAGAAGTTCTGATGGTTGCGTTGCAGAATGTCCAGTCAATATTGGTGAAAGCTTCCGACAATTCGGACTTTGAAGAAGCTATGTAAGCATTTTGATTTTTTATAATTAATTTATCTTAATGCTAATGGAACAACTGAATAAATGTAATACTTATACATTACATTATATTAACAGATTATTAGAAGCTTCAATGGATGCAGCTGTACTAATACCCACGCACTCTTCGTCTCTGGCAATAGGCGTTGAAGTTTGTGAATGTCCTGCTGAGTACAACAATACATCGTGTCAGAATCCTAGTGTCGGTTATTACCGGTGGTACAATGCCAATTTAACAACTACTACATCGACAAGTGTTATCGAATTAATAGGCCAAGCTAAGCGTTGTCAATGCAGTGGCAGATCAGATGTATGCGATATTGAAACCGGTTATTGTCTAGTAAGTTTGTTAATACACTCATTTATTTATTTATTTATTTATTTTCTAATTGTAGTATATTAATGCGATCATTAAACGTTGATTACTATTAAAAGAGAAATTGACAAACACGACAAGTAATTTACAGCCAATTTATTTTTATTGATAATAAAATAATATCGTCGTGTATAAATAATATAAATATAATAATTGCGATAACATTTTTGAGGTAAAAAGTTAATTACAAATTAAATTAGTCTTCTTTTAATTAAATAAGCGTGTCCAAATTAAAAGACTGTTAAAACATAGAAAAAAATGGAAAAATTGGTATCATGTAATTTTTCTTTTTTTCGTGAAAAAATTAATTTTTTTTTTAATAAAAAAATAATTTACTTTTAGAATTGTCGGGAAAATACAGCCGGTGAATATTGCGAAAAATGTGAAGAAAGTTTCTACGGAAACCCCGATTACGATGGATGCAAATCATGCCCTTGTCCGCATACGGATAAAAGATTCGCGGTTGGTTGCAAAATACGTAAAAATGAAGAACCTGTGTGTCATTGTAAGCCAGGTAAATATTATTTTTAGTTAATTTATTTGTTTGTAAATAAATTATATTTAGTATGGGAGGATTTTAGCCGAGTACGGGCTTAAAGCTGAGTTAAGTAAAAGTGTATGATGAATATAATACAAGATGGGAATAAATGTTACAGGATACAGTGGTGTTAGATGTGAAAAATGTTCTTATGGGTACTATGGGTACCCTGATATCCCTGGTGGAGTTTGTAGCCCGTGTAACTGCAACCCAGCGGGAAGTGCCAGTGATGAATGCGACGAACAAACGGGACAATGTAACTGCAGGCCTGGATCTACTGGAAGAGATTGTTCTCAGTGTACTGCCTCTCGTCATGTGTTTATTGATAATATCTGCACATGTATGTACCCATAATTATTATCATTTAATTTTTCAGAATTTATTTTTTATTTACCAGTTTTTATTATTTTTTTGTTTGTTAAATTTTTATTAGTTTCTTTCTAGTTATTTTTATTAATTCAATTAATTTAAAATTCTCAAAATTTTGCAATAAAAAAATTGCTAAAAAAATTTCAATCTAATTTAGATATTTCTTCTAATTGCAGCATGTAACGACAATTGCACAGGAATATTATTAGATGAGATGTCATTGCTATCAGAATTATTGATAGCCGAAACAACGCACATCGCTAATGGCTACATACCACCGCCATGGGTCGAACTTGCATTCATAGACGCCAACACAACTGAATTATTTAATGTAATAAACGAAAAAAAATCATTACGACGGCGTATGCACAATATCCCTTGGTCAGAATACAAGAAAATGCTCCACAAAGTCGAATCATTGTTCAAAAATATCGTTAACATCAGCAGTAAATCGTGGGATTTAAAACCCAAGTGTGAAGATGTAAAAAATAATATCTTTAGCGCGAATGTGGAGATTAAAAATTTACGCGCTTTACTAGAAGCGACTACTCTCCAATTAAATAATTATGGCGATAATTTGAAAACAGTTGAAATTAAGAAAGTACTGAGAGAAGCTGACTCAATTCTTAAGTATTTACGAGGCATTGATTTTTCGCCTAAATTAAAAGAGTGTCAAAAAATTAATGACGACTCAAAAAAATATATTGGCGAATCGAAATCCGATCTTGACGCTACAAAACACTTTGATTATTTGAAACATAATGTTACTAAGTACTTTAAAAAAATAGATGATCTAAACTTAAAAATAGACGAAACGATGGACAATCTTTTTGAATATGATAATTTATTCCGCGCTGTCAATAAAAATTACAGTATTATAAAAAATCAGAATGATAATACCATCATCATTGATAAAGATATCACGGAGTTGATTGATGAGGGCAGTAAATTGAACGAAGAGGCCAAAAGTTTTATTGTTGACAGCCAAAACAACTTTCAAGTAATTCAATATTTTATTTTCATTTTTTTATCAAATCTTTTAATTAAATTATTTATTTTTATTTTTTAAAGGACTTTCCTGAATTAAAAAGCAAGTTGGATCAATGGTCCGAGAAGTTGGACATCAAAGAAGAAATATTGTATCGTCTTAACTATGAGTATCAAGAAAAATACGTCGCTAAAGCGGCTGAACACGCAAGAAATTTGTCTAATTATGTTGACCAATATGTTGCGTAAGTTTTTTATAATAAATTAATACCGTAAAATGTATTTACATAAGAATTTTTTATTTTCCGTTAATAGATTGTTCGATAGAACACGGAATGATGCAGCAAACCCACTTAAAGCGAGTCAAGTCTACAAAAACATACTTGATTATTTATCAATTGCAAAAATGTCTGCGTCATTGGCTAAAGATGCTGCTTGGAATGTTTATTATAAAGTAAGTGATTCAAATTTTAATATTTATAATCATTAAATGTAAAAAAATAAATAAAAAATTATCAATTTATTTGATTTAGGTGTTTCCGGAAGGTCCTCAAGGCAAATCATTATTAGACAGCGCCGCAGAAATGTCAGAAAAATCAACCTCCCAATTAGAGGAAGCCCAAGAACTCCGTGGTTCGCTCGGTTTCTCAAAAACTCAGCTAGACTCGCAAAAACAAATTGTTGTGGACATAAAGGACTCTTTGAACAGCACCGGAGTGAAAGACAACCAGATAAACATAAAGCTGCGCGAGCTGCAGAGTGAGAGCAACAAGCTCCAGGAACGTCTTGTTGAAATAAAATCCGAGCACAGAAAGCTAATCGAGACAATCAGTGAGTCTGAAAAACTGATTAACGACTACAAAGAAGGTCTTGCGAACGACCTGTACCCGCAACTTCACGAGCTCAAGCGTGAGGGTGACTCCAAGATCAGTTTGGCCAGCGAGAAGCTAACCGAGGCGCAGTCGAATATTAAAAAAACTGACGCTAAACTTATTAGTCTCGCTCATGCTTCCACCAAACGGCAACACGAATTCAACAAATGGAATACTACCCTCGCCAGCAAATTAAAGAACTTGAAAGCCAAGATCACAGAAGCCCGCAATACCGCAGACGGTATCCGTATATCTCTCAAGCCCGCTGAAAGTAAAAAATGCACTCGTTCGTACCGACCGGCGAATCTACAGCCCTCGACTACCACCTCCATTGTCATAACCTTTGCAGTGACCCACCACCGCAAAGATGGCCTTCTTTTCTACTTGCCCAGTTCTCAAAACGACGACTTTATTGCTCTTGAGCTCTACGAAAGCAAAGTTCGGTTCCTCTGGAACGTAGGTGGCGACACTGGTGTCTTAGTCCATCCCGAAGTTCTTGAAAGTGGAGACCCGCAAGATGACAACAATTGGTACCGCATCGAAGCCGACCGGGTTCGTCACACCGGAAAACTAAGCGTTCGCAAACAGATTTCAACTAGCGGAAAATTCTTGCCTGTTATCAACTCAACTAACCCCGAATTTGGACGACTAGATGTCGGCAGAAGCGATCGCGTGTGGCTCGGAGGCGTTCCACCAGGATCACAAAGACATTCTGCAGAACTGCTGTCAACAAACGGCCTGCCAGGATGCGTCCATCAGGTGATTTTCGACGGAAAACCTCTCGGCTTGTGGAACTTCATCACAACTGCACCCGACAAGGCTTGCAAGGCTTGCGTGGAAGGCGTCGAGACAATCCGCGACGACTTCGCGTACAGTTTCAACGGTGATGGTTACGCGGTGAGGAGCCGCGTTAATTCTGGGCCCTACAGCAAATACACATTCGGTGTTTCTTTGAACTTCCGTACTTACGACGAAAATGCTCTGCTCTTCCTGACAGTAAACCCTTTGACAGAGCAATTTATAATGATATTCCTGCGTGAGGGCCGAGTTATCCTGCAAATCGGGTATGGAAACAACATCTCCATGGAGATGTCCTCTTCCTACCGATACAACACCGGTAACTGGACAAAGGTAGACGCTTTCAGACAGTACCAGCCGAGGAAGAACATCGAGAAGTGCAGTTTGAGCCTCGGTGACGGCGACAACGACAAGCGAATCGGAGCCCCGACACCTCAGCCCAAGAAAGACGATATTCCAGACTTGTCGCAAGCCAAGTACTACATTGGAGGCGTTCCACCTAGTTTCAAGGCTCCTTCCCAGCTTCAATTGCCCAGAGAAGTCTCCTTTTTGGGGTGCATGGCAAACATAATTATCCAAGACGGCTACGATCCCATGGCCGAGCAATACTATGGTGTCGAGCCGACTTGTGGCAACAAGCCGCTAAAAATTGTCGGGTTCTACGGCGACGGGTACTTGGAGCATCGCTCATGGCCGCTCAAGAAAATCCACTCTGCAGTTAGCTTCTCTTTCAGGACAATGCAGCCTGACGCCGCCTTGCTCCTGTCGACCTTCCAAGGCCAGGAAGACCGGTTCAATATCATCAACGACAACGAGGATGTTAATAAAAATATCTACTACTCAGTCGCGATTGTCGAGGGACACGTGCAAGTGAGAGTCAATGCTGGAAAAGGCGAAGTTGTACTCCAGTCCAACAACACCTATAACGACGGAAAGTACCACGCAGTTTCTTTCCTCAAGAGGAGAAAGGAAATCGAGTTGAGAATTGACGACGCGTATCAAGGAAGCGGCAAACTTCCTTCTGGCGCTGCTGTAAGAGCTCGCGATTTCGGCGGACTGTTTTTCGGAGGACTTCCCGCTTTGATTAACAACACCGAAATGATTGGCTCGAGCATTCCGCTGTACGGGGCAATAAAGGACGCGGTTTTCAATGACGAGGTCGTGAGATTCGACGAAGCGGTCGCGTTTGACCACGCATTACTTGGAAGGGCTGGTCCGGTGATGGGGAAGGATCCTCCTAGTTACACCCCCTCGGCTTCGCTGTCTCGGGGGCTAAATACTCAGCCCGAGGGCTGTCAGAAGGTTCCTTACTACTCGTTAGAACCGGGAGCGCTCAAGTTCGGGGACAAGTCGCACAGCCACACTCAGCTGTACTTGAATTTCAAGAAGTTCTGGGAGAAAAGGTATGTAATTGAGTTTGACTTCAGGACTTACTATCCGAATGGGCTGCTGTTTATCACTCCGGGGATCAAGAGGAAGCAGTATTTGATGGTGATTGTTAAGGATGGGCAGCTGATGCTGGCGATGAAGAGCAAGATGAAGAAAGAAATTGTTTTTAAGAGCCCGTTCAACGACGGAAACTGGCACCACGTTGTCATTAATCATGACGAGCGAAAGTTGACGCTGGTCGTCGACTCTCAGACACCCAGAATGATCAAGGTGCCTAAAAAGATCGGCTTGGAGACTATGATGTACATTGGGGGGCTGCCCGAAAGTGGAACGCCGTTCCCAGATCAGGTTGTAGGCAAGCTGGAAACACTCAAAGGGTGTATCAGAGGGCTTAGGGTTAATGGAAATATTTATGACATGGTGGGCTCCACCAGCAGGCCTTTCAATGTCGGACAATGCTTTCCGAGTGTCGAAAGCGGAGCTTACTTCCAGGATGAAGCTTACGCTATTTACAGTATGTATTCTTTGATTAAATTCATGTATTTTTTGTTATTATTGATTCGTATAAAAATTAATCATTTATAAATTTCAGAGAGGAATTTCGAGTTGAATTCTCTGTTGGAATTACAACTAGAATTTAGAACATCGGAATTGTCAGGTGTACTATTATCAATAACTGCGTCCGACGGCTCGCCTTCAATGTCCCTGGAACTGCACAACGGAAAAGTGATAATGTCCGCGGATCTAGGTGATAAGAGTCCTTTGTATGTGGAGCAAAGTTTTCCGAGTCCCTATGCAATTTGCGATAATAGGTGGCACAGAATACAAGCTGTTTACAACGATGATGAGTTGACGTTGAAAGTTGATGACTTAGATCAAAAGTACGGATTACCGGCGACTATCAATGAACACTTTATGATTTCCACTGCGTCTAGTCCTTTGTATATTGGTGGATTGCCAGGTAATTTTATTAAGTACTTAATTGATCAATTTTTGTAATAAATTTTTTATTATTATTTATTTAAAAATTTTTTTATTTTTTTTTTTTTTTTTTTTTTTTTTTTACAGCATCAGCTCCAAAAGGGACATTAATGAGTCGCGACCATTTTAACGGTTGCATAAGAAACGTTATGATTGGTGGAGAAAGAAGAGATTGGACTGATATGGCCGAGTTACACAATATTCACTTAAGTTCATGTCCTATTCAATAAAATTAATTTTTAAATTTATAGAATAAATAAATATATAAATAGATATTTATTTATTATATATATAAAGTTAAAAATAATTTTTAATTTCCGAAATTTTTCCAAAGACTGTGTCGCAATGACAATAGTACTTTCATAAATTTAAACATGGAAATAAATAAATGTAAAATTTATTACGCGGTTCCTTTTTCAAGTAATTTGATCCTTATGAAAGCGATTTATTTATAAATTACCGGAAATAAATAAGACGTAAGACTTAACGAAGCCAAAAGATGCTAAAAAGCAAAGTAAATTCTTGTTAAAAAATTCAGTACTTTTATAAAAATAGTTATTGTTAATAAATAAAGGAATTAAATAACCATACAAATAAATAGGGATCAAAAGTCACCACATTGTAAAGAATAACAATGTTTTTTTATATAAACAGATCGTAATTTTTAAATTATTAATTATTTACACTGCCATATGTAGAGTTAATTATATGTCTGTCATTAGACGCCATTGTACATCAGTATTTAATCCATTATTATTTATTGATACTTTTAAAAAACTTAATTAATAGATAATTACCGTAGCAATAATTTTTTCAACTTCCAATAGTAAAATTTTAATTTTTCTATTTTATACTTACTAACTTTAAACTACTTTAACCGATGTAATTGTTTATAATTTTTATTATTTATTAAATGCACCGTTTGTATTTAATTGAGCATTTTTTTTAATGATCATAATAATAATATAACTTCTAGACTGAGTTAGTCTTGTAAAAAGTGTACGTTTCAATCTTTACAATTAGTGTTAAGTACAATATTTATATTATAGAAATATTTTTAATATTTATGTGCTTGAAGGTAATAATAAATTTATTAATTTCTTTTATTATAATAATTATTATTATATTATGAATGTCATAAGGAATAAGAATTGTACTATATATTTTAATTTGTCACAAATAATTAACAAATTTATACTACATGTCACTGTTATGTGATGACAATAAAAACAATGCATTTGATTATAACTTAAAAGCAATAATTCTTATTATTTTAAATCATCTATACTAATTAAAATCCCTTTTTTTCTAATTTTACATATTACAATTTAATATTTTTTGATTTCTTCTTTCTTTATATTTTATAAGCTCATCGCTTCGTTGCAGTAATTTTCTAATTTTAAATAAATAATCATGAATTCTGTCAAATATATTTATTCAAAACACTGAGAGAAATAATTTTTTTTTGAAAAAAATGAGTATTGTCGAGACAAGAAAATAATTTGTTGAAAAAAATTTTTTTTCAATAAAAAATTTATTGTGAGAAAAATTTTTATTTCTTCTGCTAAGAAATAATATTATTAAAAGGTTGAAAAAATTATTATTATTATTATTTGTTTTTTTTTTTTTTCAAAGTACATAAAAAAATGAACAATTAAAAAAAAAAGTTAAATATCACATTTTCCTAAAAAATTTGTTTTTTTGAAAATTTGTAAAATTTGTTACAATTGTGATGATCAATTTTTTTGTTCATTTTTTTATATATTTTTCAAACAAATATGCATTGAAAAAAAAAAAAAAAAAAATCTTCAAAAATAATTATCGAAATTTTCAACAAATTATTTTCTTATCACAACATAAGTCATTTAAAAAAAAAAAAAAAACAATTTTACATACTTGCTCAGTTTTATTTAGTGAATCATTAAAAAATGAAAATAAATTATCAATAGTGATCTATAAAAATATTAAAAAGTGTTATTAATATTAATATGTTTCATCATAGTAATGGTTGGCTTGCTACCGATAAGTTCACCCAGGACTTCATTAGCCTTAATCCAAAAAGACATTCGCCTTGCATTATTATAAGCGCAGTAAAATTTATCACCTTGGTGAACCTTGCAAGCTTTGCGAGTACTTTTGCGATCATTGTTCAGCCATGCCAAGCCTTCTATCGGGTTGATTGGTTTATTTTTCCCAATTATATCTTCCAAGATAACTTTTGACTTGGGAGAATCAACGAATATGCCAGTAACATGCTCCAAATCTTCGATGATAACTTGAATCGTGTCATTGTACTCGGTGGAACCCGCCTCCCACGGGATACCGTGGTGTTTAAATTGCTCTTTGTAAGTTAATTGAAACTCAAGTGGTAACTCTAACCAATCGCAGGGTGACTTGAAGACATAATGAGATGTCTCGTAATTTCCGTTTTCATTCTCCCCGACGCTCGACATACCGAACTCTTTCAATGCAAATACTCCGTTGGGTAACTCATATGTGATGAAGTCAATCACTACTTTCATTTTAATTAAATTAACACTCAAAAATAATTATTCTCAGATTATCGTGCACTCGTCTAATAAATAATGAAAAAATCTTTGTAAATATTTATTTTTTATAGTAGTCATTCTAGATACTGTGAAAATTATTCATTTCATTACACTGTACTGTTAAATTTCTTTTGAAATTTTTAATTTATCAACTATGTTATAAAGACTGAACTATATGATGTAATTTGTAAATGATCAGTATGATTATAATAATTATTTTACACTAGTTAGTAGCTTTGACGATTAGTCATACTTTCTCGAAATTTATTATCATTTACTATTAAATAATTTTTAATCATCGTAATAGAAAAAATAATGAAAATTTTCTGTTAAAAAAAATAATACAATAATTTTTTTTGTTCATATTCTTCACAAATTAGATAATTATTATAAAAATAAAATTATTCTTTTTTTTTTCTGAATTATTTAATAAGATATATTTTAATAAATTTTATTTCTGAGTTTTTTAATAAATATCAAAATTTAACTTCTTAACTTAAATTTAAGCTTTAAATGTAGCCGCACAAAAATCTACATAAAATAAATAATAAATAACAAGTATTATTAATATTAATATAAAAACTGTTAAATAAACTCGAGTAAGATCAATAATTTTTTTTTTAGTATTATTATTTACATACAGCGGGCGTGCCATTTTTTTACAATAAAACGATTGTGAATTAACTCTGAAAGAAATAATGTAAATATATTAAATTACTTAAAAATATATTTTAATTATAAAAATTGTCAATACTTACTTTTATTAACAATTAGTCAAATATAAAATCACCGTTGAGAAATAAATCTAATTGATTTTAAACTGCAAAAAATAAAATAAATTACTAAATCCTCTTGAATTTTATTTAATAAATAATTGAATTTATTACTTACATTAACTAAAAATGTTTATTTAAAATTTTTAAATCTATCGTCTTGAGCTTGTGACGAGTAGAAGCAGAATGAAAAAATTTAAATCCATACCTGAGAATTTCAATCATTTATTTGTACCTCGTGCAATTATGCCCTTTAAAAAAAGTTGTTAATCTTCGATAATATTCGTACTACAATGGGTGTATGATTTGTATGCTTACCTCACAATGTATAAATATATATAAATTTAATAAATACTTACAATTGAAAGCAATTTTCGTTAAATTCATCTTTTTTTTTTTTTTTCTTTTCTTTTTACAAACTAACTTGATCAATAATTCGAGAAAAATTTTGTCTTTTAGGAGCTACATGTTATTTTTGAAACCGTGAAACCCATGTAACCCCTTAAAAAAACTGTTTGTAAGCAAATTAAATGAAAAATACAACAAATGGGTTAATAATGTTTCTTTTTATTGATGACATTCGCTGCATATTATGCTAACAGTAAAATATGACCCGAATTTTACTTTATATACTTAATAATAAATATATATCATCATCGATTAATAAGTTGCGCTTATATTATAATCATAATTATAATTATAATAATAATTATTATTATAATAATGTATATATATAAAAACATAATATTTACAGACACGGATAAATTGAAAAATTATTACGTGACAATAATAGTTTAATAATTTTAAAACTCTTTTCAATCAATATCATCCACTTTCTTTTATTCTCTTTGTTTTCATTTTAATATCGATTAAAATTGAGAATTATTACATATATAAGAGCAATTGGTTGTTTTTATTTTTATTTTTTTTTCTCAATAATATTAATCATTAATTATCAATTATTATTAGTAAGCGCGGTTTACGGCAACGTATCTACACACAAACATACATACACATACATCGTACATTTATTAACTCTTTTCATTTCTTCTTTTCTTCCTTTCTCTTTTCAATTATAACTTATAACATTTTTTATTTAAAATTCTTCATTCTTTTGCATGAAAAATTAACTTAATATTTTTTATACAGCTCCAGTAATATTTTTCTCATTGAAAAATATAAATTATCAAACGTAAGCAATCACTTTTACGAGCTGATTTTTTTTTTTTTATATTAATAATATTTACTATCCAGTTTCTTAAATATTAATGACTAAATATTAAACCCTCTGTCACATAAGGACTTTACCTTTAATTATTTTTATTATCTCAAGTAGCTCGTTGTAATGAGCATTGTAAAAATTATTATTGTTTTTAATTCTCTTTCTTTATTCTCTTATGGCATTAACTGCATAAACGATATTGTCATATCGGACTGAAATTTTTTATTAATTTCATTATTATTATTATTATTATTATTATTATTACTCAATTCATGGAATCGATTATTAATTTTGTTGTGAAAATACGCGATACTTATTTTAAATATTATAAATTATTAACCTGACAAAGATTTAAAGATATTAACTATTAAATATAAGTTATAAATCCTCCGAGGCATTTATTTGAAGGTTTTAAATTATTGGATTTTTTTTTTTTTAATTCTCTAGATCTATATTGCCCAGAAATTCAAAAGTACAGAGATTCGATATGTCAATTACGTCAGGTATTGTAACAGTTTTTATTTACGCTGGTCATATGCAAATGTCTGAGATTTTTTGTTAGTTGATTAAAAATATTTAAACTTTTTGTAGATTTAAAATAAGAAAAAAATTTTTTTTCATTTAAATGACTCTAATTAATTTATTTTAATTAATAAAACTAAGGTAACATTTTTTTTTGCAAAGAACAATTAATACAATTAATTTATGTTTATATTCTATACAGTAGATATCCTATTGTTTTTCTTTATAATTTAACAAAAGGATAAATTTTTTTTTTTACTAATATTCAAAAATTTTAAACTAGTAGAGAATTAAAAATTATTAAAATTGAATAAAAATTCATAATTTGCACATGTTTAAAATTTTAGCGACGCAACTATGGAATCTTAGAAAAAGTAAATAAAAATATGAAAAAATATATCAAGCACCAATTATTTATAACAAAATATAAATTCCTTGAGTTTTTTTTTTTTTTTCTAATAGTTCCATAAATGTGACTTTAAATATTTTTATCGGATGATAAATGAAATTATTTATCAAACTAACTTGTTATTTTTAATAAAATTATTCGAGTAAAAATTTTATTTACTGAAACTACGGCCTTATAATTTATGGCACAAAAAAGTAATATTTCTAATTGCACACTCGATTTGAAATATCCAAGCGTTAGTACTTTATTGACTGCTTTTCTTTGATTTTATAAAACAAATTTAGGAAGACATATCTTAATAAAAATTTTGTGATTTTCCAATTAATAATTAAAATAATTACGAAAAATCAAATAAAAAAACCAAAAATTAAATGCCATTAGCTACGAAAAATAAAAAAAAAACATTTTCATTGTGTTGTAAGAAGAAATAAAAAAAATAGTTCAGATCTTGAAAAAAATATAATGACGCTCAGTCTAATATTAAATGTAAGGCTAATTTGGTATGCATTTAAAACATTTTTTTTTTTTCACAACTAATTAGCAAATGTTTTTATTTACAAACCTAATTCATGTCCATGAACTTGTTTATACAGAGTAAAATTTAATAATTACTTTAATCAACATTTTAATTAAATTATTCAAATCACACTAATCGTTGTTAATTTCAACAATCACAACAAAATTATATGACTATTGAGAGACTATTAATTTATATGAGTATTCTCAAAATAATAATTATTACTAATTATTATTATTATTATTCTTATAATATAAGAAAAAATATTATTCATTTATAGTCATTCCTACAAAATCTTTTTAGTTACAGCAATAGATTAAAAAAAAAAAAAAAAAAAAAAAAAAAATTCACAACGGATCAACAGTCTCTAAAAATAATAAGTGATAAATTACAACAATGTTTCGAATTATCTACTTTAATGGAAGTTCGTTATTAATTACTCCAAAATATTAACGTACAAATAATTTTTATTTATTTATTATTATTTTTTTTTTTTTTTTTAATAATTAAATAATAAAAATAAAATTAAAAAATGAAGCTCGTGGATTTTTTTAAACAATGATAATTAATAATAATATAAAATAGTTTTAAATGAGAATTGTGCTCGTCGAATAGAGTGCGCACTTAGATCTGTGACAGTATAAAGAGTACTACGACGATTAATGCTGTTAGTCCGCGCAATATTTATTTATTAATAACATACAATTCCTATTGTTCATATTAATCTCATAAAATAATTATATATCGGTGTTAATATCGCGATATAAGTAGTAAAAAATACATCAATAACATAAACACAAGGCCATGAATATTTAACTGTCAGTAATAAATGTTTAAATATATATTTAAATAACATTACGTACATGTTAATTACTTAATCAATTATCTCAGTTAGTTAATTAATTAATTAATAAGGATGTTATTTAAATTTATATTTATTAAATAAAAACATAACGTACGGATCTTTATTAAAATATTAACTATAACGGAGGCGTTAATTTATACTTTTTTAAAGTTAGAGGTAAAATTTTTATCGTGTATAAACTATATGACGAGAGCCATGTCCTTTTTGTTTGGTAAATTTACTTTTTTACCTTGCCAAAGACTATTGTGTATCGTAAAGGCATCTATGGTCACAGTCAGATGCTTTGTATGCACTTGAGAGAAACATTTACCACCAGAATTGTATCTGAAAATAAATAAAATGTTTAATTTTTTTATGTTTAAAATTAAAAAAAAAAAAAAAAAAAAAAAATTCATTTTTTTTTATTCATAAAAACTTACTTGAAAAATTTATCAAACATATTATCAAGAACTTGTTTAGGTCCAGTGCCACATAATTTAGTAACTTCTTCCTTATCAGGACAATAAGAATAAAGTGCTCGAAACTGGCATCCAGCATCTCTGAAGAGTATCAGAAAATGTTTACTTTCAGACCGTCCGATTTCTTCTAGTACGCGTCTCTTAGATTCTTTATTAACTGACCCAGGGAATACGCAATACTCAACGGCATTCAGCATTATTCCACGATTCGATTTAGTCGCTGGTTGTTTGTATAATCGAGGACCTTTAAAATTTTAAATAATAAAAAATGAATATCATCTATATTATTAAGAGAATAAGAAAAATTTTGTGGCTAGTCATTTATTATAAGTATTTAGGTTGCAATCAAAAATGCTCTATCTCTAAATACATAATTAAGAAATGACCTTGTATCTTTTCAACTACGAACATTTTTTAAAATATAAGCTCACCCCGACATTATACTCATCGAGATCTTTCATTTGAGTACCCACATCAATTTTTCATATATTTTATATATTTATATATTTCACAAATACCATATATATCAAATATATAAAAAATGTCATGTGGGTACTCAAATGAAAGGTCTCGATGCGTGTAACATCGAAATGAGCTTATATCTTTAAAAATGTCAATAATTAAGAAAATACAGTGTACTTTAACAAAAGTCATTATTTAATAAAGCAAAATTTTATTTATTTATAGTTCACAAATCTCGGCAATCACATAGTGACTGCAAGGTTGCTAATTATAAATTATTTAAAATAAAAAATAAAAAATTTCTAATTACCATTGTACTCCATCATAGAACTAGGCGTGCTGCTGATGTCACTGCTGCCGTCATCAAACCGTCGTTTGGACATAAGACCAGGAGGAAGAGATCCAGGTCCCGACGGCGATGGCAAATGTTTGGTGCTTCCCATTCCAGGACTGGGTGCTCTTCTCGGAGGAGTTGCTCGCCCCAAACCGCTGTCCGTATCTGCATGGACACCATTAATTATTATTAATCTTTTATTAATCAATCGATTTGGGATATTCAACGATTATTTGAGTCTTTATTAAAAAAATAAAAAAAAAATTTATTTAAAAAAAAATGTATGACTCCCGCTCTGTTTACCGCAATCATGAATAACCTTCACCAGTTAGATACAATGATTAATGATTAATTAATTAATTAATACTAGCTTAATATACATCGGTGAGTTTATATCGATTTTTGAATTATTATTCGAGCAATAAAATTTCTTTAAAAATTTTATATACCTCAAAAAAAATTTTTTTTAACAACGAAATTAATTTATTGCTCGAAAATAATTTATTAAAAATTCTAATCGCGTAAAACAGCAACCTGTGAACAAAAATAAAAAAAAAATAATAATAAGCGCGCACCAAATTAATTAATTAATAAATGTTATAACCGGATCCATGACGTTAATCTGAAATATATACATATATTCATGTAAAATTATAATAGCTACAACCAAGTGCTGAAAGCCCAGTAAGCGTCCACCGAGCTACGACCAATTTCAAACGCTAGTGATCATTATAATAATTAATGTAAAAAAAAAAATTAAATAAATAAACAAATAAAAATAAAATTATCATTAATAATAATTATCATCTGTAACTTATAACTTATTGTTAACACGAGTGTTGTGTGAGTGAGTGGTAAGTAATGTGTGATACTTCCACCTGTGCCTTAAAAGTCCTTCACCATGCCTCTAATTACTAGTAATAATAATAATAGTGTTACAATAGTGTACGAAGACCAAAAAACAAAACAAATAATTTGTGATTACTGATTAATTTAAATGAAGATAAAATGTTAATGACTGGATATAATTAACATAATGGAGGGTAAATAAATATAAATGTAGCGTTAAAACGATAAATGTCGAATAATTGACTGGTAATTGTTAAATTTTGTTTATTTGTTTGTTTGTTTGTTTGTTGTATTTAATTCTTACCACACAAATTCATCAACGAATTTGACTTTCTTCCCTTAAAGTTTTGGTAAGTTGAGTATTTAGGCCTGCCTCTAGGCTGTTGCTGAGGCTCCTGCGTATCTGCAATACAATGCAATGTTTTTCGTTGTTACACTCGCAAGCCTTTTAACAACGCCCTTTACAATTTAGTCATTTTATTTATTTATATTTAACACAGTTTATTTAATATTATTATCATGTTTATTGAGCTTACGGTAAATGGATATATTTTTCTAACTACCAGCCATTTCCACAGGAATTTATAAATCGAGTTTGGTGCAGAAACACATTGCATACAACTTAAATAAATTGTGTACTAATTCTACTTAAATTGTAAATAAAAATTAAAAAATAAAAAATAAAGGATTCGCCTAAAAAATAAACTTCTGTGACTTTTAGAGCTGCATCCTATGTAAGCTATCACAATATTTAAGTCAACTCTATAAAAAATGTGTACTACTGTTTAAACACTCTAGTCTAATGGAGTATACTAATAATAATAATAAAGAAAAAAAATTTATCTAATAATAAAATAAAAAAATTTAAAACCCACCTCGTGATGTTTTGTAAGATCCGCGACGTCCGAGTTGCGTTGAGCTTCGACAAGGCGAACAACCTCTACCGTCATCAGGTGAGTCTACAGAAGATACTAAAATAAGGGTAATAACAATAACTATTACAATTTATATTTGTATTGTTATAATTATTTATGTATAATTATATTTGTTTAAATTAATTGCTACGACTATCTACGACTGCTTTAATTAGGAGGATCATGCTAATTAAATAAAAATAAATTGTGTTAATGTTTGAGGTTTTGTTAGTAGACAATTTATTTTTATAATTAAGGACGTTTTTTTTTTACACCATGACAATATTTAATATCTTGATAATAATTCAAACGGTGAATTTAGAAAAGTTAAAATTTTTTACTAAAAAATTAAAAATTAACATTTTCAAATTTTTTTTCAAAAGTTTAAAAAAATTTTGGCTCTCATGTTTTTGGATAAAATTTCTATTTTATTTTTTTTTTTATGTTTTTGATATATTTTTTTATAAAGTACATAAAAAAGCGAACAATTAAAAAAAAAAAAAGTTAAATATTACAATTTTTTCAAAAATTTATAAGTTTTTTTTTGAAAATTTGTTAAAATTGTGATAATCAACTTTTTTTTTATAACGTTCATTTTTTTATATTTTTCAAAAAAAAAAAAAATATACCAATAAAATGGTTGACCCCACTTGTAAATATTTACCTCGATTATTTTAAAAAATTATTTGTCATTTTATTTTTTATTATATAAACAACCACGCGCATGAACGACCTTAAATTTCTTTTTAATTAATTTGAAACTAACAAACGACCTCGGAAAAAAGTGAATAAAAATAAATAATGTTAGATAAAATTAATTGTAAGTAAAGGATAATAAAATAAAAATGTGAGTGATAGAGTGCGTGTGTGCGTACCCTTGAGACTGCCACCCCTAGAGAAGAGGCCGGCTCGACGGTCATCGAAATGGGCAGCAGTAAGTGTGTCCTGTGAGCCTCTGAAGTAATCTCGTTTCATCGTTGGTGAGATCAGCGTCGCTACAGTAAGTGTGTTAGTGCCAAAAAAAAAATTATCAACAGCTCTGATTTTCTACCCTACTTCACTTGTTTCTTTCTATTATTTTTCTTATCTAGCCAACTCTATTCTATTCATTAAAAAAACCTACACTTGACAAAACATTTTCATTTTTTTCAGCAACAGTAAGCCAAAAAATCTAGAGCTTGTGATATTTTTGTGGAGTAGAGTTGTGATAACAACTTTTCAAACAAAATAAAAAAAAAAATTATTTAAAGTTTTGTCAAAAATAAAATAACAAAAAAATTAATCATGGTATTTAAATAATTTAGACATGCAGAGTACGATGCAATGCATTTAAAATAACATGGACGTTACTTTTGGAAAACAATTATATTATAAATCACAATATGAGTATATACTTGTACTTAATAAAAATATTTATTTTTTAGAGACACTAAAGGAAATAAATAAACGGCGAACTTACCTGTACTGAGATTAGAGGAAGAACCTTTTTTCCCGCGACTAGGCGTCAGAGCTCCAGAATCTATTTCCGAACTCTGATCAACGTGGATTGTT
Organism: Cotesia typhae; assembly: GCF_013202065.1. Lineage (NCBI taxonomy): Eukaryota > Metazoa > Arthropoda > Insecta > Hymenoptera > Braconidae > Cotesia > Cotesia typhae. Next base: position 9,303,408 of record NW_027423756.1, on the reverse strand, counting down.
TTCGGTCGTGGACGAGCCGATGCAGTCTTATTACGTAATTTAGGAGTTGGCTTTATGGCATTAAGAAGTTCTTTGTCGATAACTTTACCCTAAAAATTAAACCCAAAATTATTATTCATTTTTATTTAATTAAAATTTTCTAAAATTTAACAAATAAGAAACAAAAATAGGTAATTTTTGATAAATCATACATGTAAAAAAAATTACCTCACGTTCAGCTTCTTCGATAGCTTTTTTCAACTTATGCTGTTCTAAAATCATAGCTCTTCTCTGACGGTCCTCTTCTTTTTTTCTCGAGCGTTCTTCTTCTTTCATTTTTTCCTGCTCGCGGCGCGCCTGAGCTTCAGCTTCTTTCCGTTCTTTCAATTCTTCCTGCTGCTGTCGTCGCTGCAATGACAGCAGCATAATACGCTCCTTCTTGCGCTCCATTTCATCAACAGAATTGGGATCCGGGTTAGCAAGCTGATTCCCGATGACCAAACCAACAGCATTGGCAGCATTTTGACGACTCTCACTATTAGTACGGAGTCTGTCTTCTCTTGCCCGTTGCTCTTTGTCTATTTCTCGTCGCAATTCCCGGTCCCGCATCTCCTGACGATGATACTCACGCTCTTCGGCTTGCCTCTGACGTTCTCGTTCCAGGTCACGCTGGGCCTCTAGCTGCCTTTGTCGGTCTACAGGATTCGCAGGTGGAGATTCAGGACGCGCTGTAAAATCTTCTTGCTCGATAAACGAGGATACAGTGCGTTCCTTTTTGGGCGACCTTTTTACACGCAATGCAGGTTTTGGCTTCTTCGGCCCGTCATTGTCGAACGATATATAAAATCCCTTTTCACCAGCGTCCGATGAGTCCAGAGGAGTTATTTCTGGTGGAGATACAGCTGATGTAGGTGACGGCGACGCTTCACGCAACGATGAGTGAGGTTGAAAAGAGTTACGTGAGATTGTTGTTTTTGTTGGTGAGGCTATTCTGTATGTACGACTTCCTGATGTGATATGTAGTCGTTTAATTCCTTGTGTGAAATCATCGTCGTTACCTATAATTTATTATTATTATAAGTAAATATTTATTTTAAATTATTTAGTATTTTTATTATGTTTATTTATTATCTCAAAAATATGTCTGTAAATTTTCAAAACAAAATTATCATTATTTATATATTAAAAATATTGATTCTTTATATCACTTTACACTATTATATGTAACTATCCTGTATAATTGCCGAGTGGCGTTTAAATAAATAAATAAAAAAATTTTTTTATGCAATTTTTAATATCATTTTTTTTAAACATAAGTAGCGAATATATTTATCAAAAAAAAAAATTAGTCAGTAACTTAGTAAGTAAAAAGTAAAAAAAAAAAAAAAACACCAAAAGACTTGAGCGTATCTTTTTTTAGAAACCTCGTCATAAGTATCTAAAAGTATTTAATTAAAAAAAACTTATTTATAAAACCAAACATACCAATGAATGATATATTTTGTGGTTCCATATCATCAACCGGCGGTGCTGGTACAGGTGTATGGATGTTAATATTATTTTGACGTTTATCCGTAGGACTTTCACAAGTAATTGGGACATGGTGTATTGTTGATTTTTTAGTCTCTGGACTTTCATTTATGAGTTGACTTATCCGATGAACCTATAACAAAAAAAATTTTATCAATCACTCACTTTCATTTATTAACTTAATTTTAACAAAAAAAAAAAAAAAAAAAATTAAAATATCATTTAAATAAATCTAAAAACCATTTTTTTCCACATTTTCGCGGTAATTAAAAACACGACTGTTGATTAAATGAATAAAAGCAATGAATAACAAACCTCAGAAGTATAATTGTACGACGAGTACGTTGTAGTCGCGTTTGATAAAAATAAATGCATATTATCAATATTAATAAATATTAAAATAAGTATAAGAATAGTAGCAGACGATCAAAAGTGTTCAGTGGGTCGAGATCAAACTGTAGGAGTGTGTTCCATCAGGTAAGCTGGAGAAACAGTGTGTGGGATGACGCTACCATGTTCGGTGACAACTCAGACAATCTTAAAAAGGCGAATTACATCACCAACTGGTTTTAGCATTGCTGGCTCTTGTAAATAAGACTCTTAATACTAATATAATGTACGGATGTACGTTAACACCGATCACTGCTACCAACACACACAGCCAATCGTCAAAGACCTTTAAACCTCTCACTAATGTAATTATTCCTCATTTTAAACAATAACGAGTAGTGTACAGTATCTTTTAATTTATTTCAAATCATTGGCCTCTAAATTACCATTAAAAAATAATAATAATAAAATAAATAAATGATTATTTATTATTTAAAAATACTCACGGCATTACGGTGTTGAGGACTAGCAGCCGTGGGCGGGGTTTGATTAAAAAGTGCAGCCGACGGATAATTTTGAATCGGTTGATGCATTTGACTATTGCAGAGACTATGATCGCCACCGTTTAGATACCTCGGCTGATATTGTTGTTGATCTTGCGTGTTATCATGCAAAACAAATCCTTTCTGCTGAGGTATAGCACCAGTACCCCAAGTCCTTGTGTCCTGATACAGGCGAGGATCTTGTTGGTATATAACAGAGGCAGCGGCGACTGGCTGAGGACTATAATGGGGGTCGACAACCGGTTGTGGTTGATAGTGGCCCACTGAGGCCATTTCGTTAACCAAATTTTGCTGGTGTGCCGGCCGACCCCAGGTTCTTCTCTGCATTTGCTGCGGTTGGTCATGTAAGTAAAATTGTCCTGGCTGTGTATCTGCAAGTCGCGGAGTCATAGGGCTTATCGGCGGCATTCCGTAACTTTGGAGATGCTGCTGTTGGTTTCGCAAACTCTGGAGCTCTTGCAGCTGCTGGTGAATTTGTTGCTGTTGCTGGGTCATCAGAGTTTGCTGTTGAATTTGATTTTGTTGGCTCGCGAGACGTTGAATGTCTACTTGTATGTCGTTTAAAGTCGAGTTCATACTGAAATTAAATAATATTCGTTATTAATTAATATAACGACGGGCCCTGTTATACCCACGCTCAGTGGATACAAGGGATATTTTTTAATGCCGTGGATAGTCATTTTAATTAAAAAATTAAATATAATAATTACTGTGATATAGATTGTTGACATTGATCAAAATCCATGTTTTCGATGTCAGGAGTACGGCGAGTTTCAGTAAATGGTGCACTACCATCTTGCTCCAACCACTTGTGCTCGACATCATGAATATCTTCAGTAATTTCCTACAAAAAATAATCTTTTTTATTAATTATTTGGATAAAAAATAATTCCTAAAAATTAAAGAAAAAATTTAAACCAAGATAAATTACGTCATCCGCAATTTATAGTTTTTAAGAATTGAAATAATTTTTTTTTTTAATTTATTTAAGCAAACGTTACTATCGTTATAATGCAATTAAATGTACTAAATTTTTTTAAAATTAATATTAAATTATTTTACTACAAAAATGCAGAACACTCACGACATTCTAAATCCAACTGAAACTTTAAACATTTAAACAAGAATGTTAAGTCTATAGCGACATTTTATTTCAAGATCATTTATCTTTGTGTTTGATCAATATCTAGTATCATATTGAGTATATCCCTCCAACGAATTCAGTTTAACTATTAATATTTTTGTTCTGCTCTAAATATTTGTCACGAATCAAGTCTTTTAATCTAATTACTAATTAAATATATTTTATTAGATAAATTAAATTAATTTATAAGATTAAAATAAAATAAAATAATAAGAAAGCATACATTACATTAGCTTTAAACTAAAATAAAAAAATAATAAAATTATTAATAGTAAATAAATACATAATAACCATCACCAAAAAAATAAATAAATAAATTATTTACAGCCATTAAATGTATCTTGGTAAAATAATTACCGAACAGTCAACAATTAGCTAAATGTAGAAAAAATAATATAAATAATATGCAGCAGAAGAAAAAAAATGAGTACACAAATAATTAAAATGAAAACGCAGTTTCGTACCTTCAATGAAAAAGGACGCTGCGGTTTTTCTTGGGCATTTTGGTGCGATACCGATGACGTAGTCTCGGTAACGTTTGTTGGGGTATCTCCAGCGGATCCGGAGGACAATGGAGTAGAAGGACCATGCTCTACGGGACTGTCACCACCGGATGTTGATGAAGAAGGAGATTTAACCTTACCCTGTAACCATCCCAACCACCGACCCTTGTTATACACTCACATCCCACCACCAATCAACAACTCCAAAAAATACCGCAGCCAAGTTTCTTTCTTTTACATTTAATTAATTAACTAATTAATTTTTATTTGTGAGTTAATTAATTAATTAATTTAAAGCGTCAACTTTTACTAAAGCGACTACGGAAAATAATTTGACGGTGAAAAAAACGTGCTGTCTAATTTACTAATTTAATTTTAAACAATTTGGGATTTACTATTATTTATTTGATATAAATTTTTTTTTCAGTTTTAGACAAAGCGAATTTTTCTACACTTGGCTACGGCAACTAATATAAACAATAAAAATACTTAAAATTAATCAATTAATTATAAAACCATGCAACCTGAGCCAATTAAAATAATTTTAAAAAATTATGAAAAAATTAATATTTTATAAAACAATAAATAAGGTTGATAAGTGCATGATTTTGTGAGACGACAAACAATCTGTCCATCCAACACGCACTTACCGCAATGTAAAACTGAAAGATTAGAAACATAATTGCATTATAATTGATTAGCAACACACACAATTAATTCAAAAAGATATTAAAATATTAGAGTTTTTAAACAGACACTAAGTTTTTTTTTTTTTTTTTTAGTAATGAAAATAATATTAAATTAATTATTTAATAAGTTGTTAATGCTGACCTTGGTTACAGCCTGAAGAAAAGCTGCTTTTCCCACTTTTTGTCGCTGTTTCGAGACAACAACTTCCATTCTTCTTTTTTCGTTCTCAATGAGCCGGCGTTTTTCTTCTAATTTCATTTTTATGTTGTTTATTTGCGCAGCGTATACCATTGTATTACCACCATTTTCATCTGAAATTATTTATTAATAATCAGTAAGATATTCAATAATTATCTTTTTAAATATAAAGTTATGAATTTTGTGTATCAATAAAATTTAATCTAAGATTTTAACAGTATAAATATTTCATGAGATAATGAATAATAAAAAAAAAAAATAAATAAATACTACAACAACTTTGAAGAAGTTTTTTAAATTTAAAACTAAAAAATTAGATAAATTTTTAAGTAATTAGTTACGAGTGAAATTTTTTAGTAAATTTAATGAAAAATAAAAAAAATTTACCAGCTGATTGTTGTTCCAACTGTTGAGACTGTTGAGCACTTTGTTGCTGCCACGTTGTTGTATTAGGTAAAGTCGCAAAAGTTGTTTTCTTTTCTCCAATACCATTACCATTGCTCTGTCCAAATTTTTTATTATTATAATTAACTTTATTGGCACTGAGTTCGTCATGTTCTTGCTGCTCAGTATACTTAAAATTAATACTCTTTTCCGAATTGTGTTGGGTTAAATTAGCAAAACTTGACATTTTTGTAGCACTCGTATTGGCTGTTGTTTTTATTTCGCTGTCAGTATTATCATTATTATTATCCGTGGAATGTAAAACATTTTTGTGACTCGAGTTATTAAGATTAGAATTAGAAATTTGTCGTCGTAATCTCGTGGGTGGCAGGTCGTCATTCCCGTAACCGTTGTCAGCTAAAATATTCTGGACGTCGCTCCCGTAAGCGTCTTGGACACTTGAGCGTGCTGGAAGTGTGGGTTCAGTGGCGGTGCGCTTACCCGTGTGCACTAACTCTTTATCGGGGTTTCGAACACATCCAAAATTATGTAAATTGTCCTGCGATCCACCAAAATTTTCGATTGTCAACTGGGAGTCATCCGTTACACTGTTGCGTCGCGAACGTCTTCCTGCGTATGAACTTCTTCGTTGGTCTTCCCAATTACTCGGCCGTCCAGCAGCTGTATTATTATATTTATCATCTATTACAGAACTCAGGGTCGGGATACCACGATTTCTGTGTACTATAAAATTTTCTTCAGACCCGGCGCGTCTGCAATTGAATAATTTATTACTTTTTTATTAAATATTTATTGTATTTATTATTGAAATATATTACCTATCATCGTATGAATGACTTTCAGCCGTTTGTTGAAGCGATTGTGATTTTCTTACAGAACTTGATGGTATAGGCTTCCCAACTGCAAAATTTAATGAACCGTTTAATATTTTTTTCATTATTATTATTATTGAGTGAAAGTAAACTTATTACCTAATGGAGTTTATGAAAATCAAGTAAAAAATCATTTTTAATATCAATAAAATAATTAACAAAAAATGCATTGATAAAGATTCCAGTAAATACTTAACTACTATTACTATTATCTAGAAAAAATATTTACTAGTATCTTTGTTTTAATAAATAATAAAAAGCCTAAAATAAAAAATAAAGCGAAAATTTTTATGCTTGTTGATTAAGCTATTACTAACACGCAGTCGATAAAAATCTATACTGAAACACAAAATGAACATATGATCATAAAAAAAAAAAAAAAAAAAAAAAAAAATAAGTAAATACAAAAAGTAGATCGCAAAAAAATACTAACTAACGAAAAATGAAGTTGATCTCATCTCATGATTGAACGCATTTACTCCTAATTGACAATGGTCGAAACAAAAATGTGATGGCTATTAAATGAGTAATGACAATTGGCAAATAAGACAAAACGACATGCATAAATAATAATGACCATAAGTAAAAAAGCGAAAAAATAATTCAAGCAATAATAAAGTATGAATCGCGATCTTGGGTATTATTGATATTTATTTCCATCACTTCTACATCTCTCTCATGCACACTCTCATTGTCATGTAGTATGAATCGAGAACTACTTTTCATGTAATTATGGTATATATAGATATTTACATATTTATATATGTATTATTAGCAAACCATACTTATTAATATTAGTAACAAGCTGTGCGCCTAAAATTTATTTCTCTTCTCATTCAAAACATCTCATCAATTGATTTAATAATACCATTATTCAAATGCATATTATAATTTATTATAATTATTTGATTGAAATACCATATAAAATTTTCTTTTTTTTACTTCTTTAAATATTTTGAGTTTCAAAATAACTGATAATATTGTAACGATGAAGTTATTTAATCTTTAAAAATATCAATAAAATTTATTTAAGTGTAACGTTATCTTTATAAATTAAAATGATAAAAATCTATACTAATTATATTAATATGACCATAAAAAAAATATACAAAGATAGTGAACAGAATTGCATTTGAATCATGGTTTATCGGGAGAGTAACTAGTGATAGATAAAGAAGCTAATAAACAGTGAATAAAAATGACTTATGAAATTCTCCCAGTTATCTGGAGCTTGAAGAGAAGAGAATAGAAGAAACAAAACAAGACATTTATTCCCATTCTAATACAAATGAATTACTGAACCACGGATGGCGATGAAAAAAATAACACGATGAAGAGGATTTATAAAAGAAAATGAAGAAAAAAAAAAACCACCTATGATAATTATAAAACTTGAGATAAGTTTTGATCGTGGTTATAAACGGATACCTGTGAAACCTGGCGCGGACACAGAGAGGTTGCTTCTCAGATCAGGAATTGGAGCTATAGCTTGCGGTAGACTTCGTTTATGAGCTACCCCGTGACTATTGCGCGGGCAAGCTGATTATTGTCACACCGTCACACATACATTGGTATTGATATTGGTATTGGTAGTTAATTGTTTTGTATCAATATTTATTGTTCATTGAGGATTGAGTTGTGGTGGCGGATGAGAGAAGAAGACGGACACACCAATTGAGTTGTTGTGTTCATATCGTCAAGAAGATTTGATCATAAAAATATACGGTAATATAGTAATTGTGTTTAATTTTTTTAAATATTATTTTTTATCGCGACTTGTACTTAATTTTTTTAAATAGTCAACACTCATACACGCCAATGTTTCGTACGAATGTGTATTGACACTGATAAAAAGCGAAATTTTATTACGATTAATGAGTAAACTTTGACAAGATATTTTCGCATAAAATGCTACAGTAAATAATTACATTATATCGTAAATGAAATATTTGTTTACTTAATCGTAATAAAATCTTTATGAATAAACTTATAATAACGTAAATTATATAATATTAATTTATGTGTGTATGTATGTGTATATATATATATATATATATATATATATATAGAAAGAGCAAGATAAATTAAGTGTAAAAAAGAGTGCGTAGCCTTCACCGATCATACAATACAGAATAAACCGTCACCCATGTGGAAATTGTAATAATATTGTTATAGTAACAATAATAATAATAATAATAATAATAACAATAGAGTTAAATAAATAGAATCGTACGTATAGTATGTACCATTGAGGCATTAACGTGTTGACTCGGTGTCGACTTACGCAAGTGCTCACATCTTTATTTAGTGAGTTAATTTCTATTTTCTTTTAATTCATGTTTACACTAATATTTAATTTATTAAATAAATAATAAATGTACTTGTTCAAGTAATTAATGATTAATAATTAAATATACTTATGAGTCGAGTGGAAATAATCCATACCATCGAGATACTGCATGGCTCTTTCTTCTCCTGGATAACGTACACATTTAACAGGATGTATCTCGAGCACATTATACATGTCCGCGAGAAAAACCAGTAAATTTTGTTTCATAGACCTAACCAGATAAATATTTTATTTTTATAAAATTATTCACTCACTGATAATAATTGAAGGACATTTTAAAAGCATTAAATTTTACAACAGTGATTTAAATTCATCGTAATATAATGTAATATAATATAATGTAATGTAATGACTGTAGAAAGTTATCCTTGAATTATTTTCAGACTGATTGTATAAAAATGACAAACGTAATATAAAATAAAATAATTACCCTCTCATGTAAGTAACATCCTCAGGTTGCATATGAAAAATAGAGTAGGGCAAGCATCTTATGCAAAAATTATGAACAAGTGAGAGATTGTGGAGTGCATCTGCAACGGAGGGTCTTTTTGACACTTTAATATCCATCCAGTTGAGTTCGCCGGGACAGTAGAAGGCCACAACAGCAGCCAAACCCACACCGTCGCACAATGACTGAAAGTCCTTGGCTGCAGGTAACTCAGGTAGTCGCGTTTTGTCTCCAGCGCCTTCTTCCGTTTGTATTTTGGCGATTAATGCATGCGAGGCATGACTTATCCACATAAGTAAGCCCTTTTCATGGTCACTAGGCACTTCAATCTCTGGCTGAGGATCAAATCGTCGGATCGCCGCCACTACACGGTCTCCTGTCACTACTTCCTTCGCGTACAAGACCATCAAACCTTCTATCACAGCCATATGTGCAGACTGAAATTTTATAAAAAAAAAACAATTACTATTTTACTTTAAATCAATTTTTTCCAGTGGTATTTTTTATTAATTTAAATAAATAAATAAGTCATAATAATAATGATAATAATAATAATAATTACCATTTTCAATGGTGAATTTTGAATAAGAATAGTTTCAGTTAATTGAGAATTATTAGGCTCAGCTACATAGACACCTTTCCTCGCTAACGCTTGCAATATTCCCCAGTGGTTTTGGTTGTGGTAATTAGGGTCTGAATAAATATTCGCCAATGCAAGACAATATAGCTCAGCATTTGATAACGCATGAACAATTTGTGGTTTTAAATGCTCTTGATCCTAAAACAGAGAAAAAAAGCACTTTAATTAGAGTAATGTATAGAATAATGCAGCAATTACTTAATAATTTAAAAGCGATACTATTGATTCTGATGGTCGCTTGGGGGACAGAGGAAACGACTGGATTAGTGCCAAGATAATCAGTGATCGTATCACTGCTTGAATTTTTTACACAACTTCTGAGCAAAGGATGTTTAGTGTTACAAGAAACTTTGACATAATAGCTGCAGTTTAACTGGCATTCACTATTTAGTTTGATAAAATACGTGTTTTAGATTTTTTTTTATTAACGAACCTTGATGCGCCGTAAAAAATTTATAAATTTAAAATTTGCATGCAAAGTTTTCCCGCACAGTACTTTCAAATAATAGTGCATCCACAACAATGTTTCCAAAAGATACATTTAATATATGATGTGTTTATTATTATTTATTATATTTTGATTTAACTACTCACGATTGATGACAATATAACTCCCTGATTATTTACTATACGGAGAGACATGTTGGAGTGCAAACGTAAAACTAATTCGATTGGTTTAATTGGATTGCTGCCAAGCAAGTGAGGTCTTACGTGGGTGCAACATGTGCACTTTTACTGACTGTTTTAGTTATTTTCTCATTAATTATTTTAGTTTTCTTATATACAATCCATTAAATAAACGTTAAGTATCTTAAAAATATCATTGCTTCATTTTCACGAATCATTGTTGTGTTTTTTTTAATTAGAATTGATTTTAATGAAATTTGAGTCTATTGTCATCTCTTGATTTTATTCCGCGATAAAAATGACACCATTTGTACAAAATAAAAATTTTTTTACAAAAAATTTATTTATAACGTGTTAAAAGATCGATCGATTGGTAAAAGATAATCACTAAAGTTTATCTCGATTTTATGGGTAAAGTTTCACTTGCTCATTTAATGTTAAAAATGCTGACTTTCCTAACATGCCCAGCGGGTTTTTTTGTTGATAAAACTTGTTAGTGACATGCTAAAAAGAATTCAGACGAGAAAATTTCTTGCCAAGAATTTTATAAGATATTTTTCCGACAGTTTTTAAAAACTTATAAGTATTATTAGAAAGCTCGGATAATTTTTATTGCAATTGTCAAATAAAGAAGATTTCATTCTTATTTTTAATCTTTGAATAAAATAATTTAATATAATATTAAAAAGAAAAATATGTGTATCTTACCTCCAAATCACGATAGTAAGGTTCGCGTAGATTGTCCGGCACACGGTTGTTGTACGCCTTCGAAAGGAGCCATTTCACGGAGGCACGTTGTTTGGCCTGGAATAAATAAAAAAAAATAAATTATCATGTCTGTAGAAACAAAAGAAAATATTTAATCTCATTTAAGGCGGGGTGAGAGTAAAAAATTCTATTTCATTGATTGAAAATAAATAAAAAAAGTTCTTAAGAACGAGTTCAGTTGGTGTGATATTATTGTTGATGATTGATCATGAGATAAGGACAATTGGGGTCAAAGGCATGTTAAAAAGTTGGTAAAGGGGGTCGCTGCTCGAATAGAACAGGTATACGATTATTATCGATCCAGTGGAAGTAGTTTGCGTTTGTGTTTGTAAATCAACGTGAATTCGCGCAAGTATATTGTACATTGTTGTGGAGTGAATGGACTTTTTTGTCGAGTAATTATAATTATAATTAAAAATTTTGGTGATATTGAAATTTATGTAAATATTCATATTCAGTCACTCGGCTCTTATAAATACTTTTTTTTTTTTGTTAATTATTAAACGGGACTCATTGAAGAAAGTGATAAATGTAATTTCACTGGATGTTTTAGACGGAATTTACTGTAGTTATTATCAAGAAATAGGCCACTGAGAAGTTATTAATTTATTGTTGTACATAATTCTCATTTGGTCGTGGATGACTGAGTGAGTTTGACTTTGAAAGCGTGCAGGTCGCTGAAAACGGGTCAGCGGATCAGACATTTGTGGCCTATCAAGTTTTTACAGACAATACTATAATTATAGAACTGAGCGCAAATGAAAATTTTGTAATTCCGACTTATTTTATTATTGCTTGACTTTCAATTGTAATTAATATACAATTTCTACAAAATATAACGCTATTAATAATTTTGTTTTACTTTAAAAGTTATTTACATTGCAAAAATTTAAACATTAAATTCTACTAGTATTGGTAAATACATTTAGTCAAACGAATATTCAACGTAAGAAAAATCATGTATTCGTTTTATACTGAAGGAAAAATGTTTAACTACAGTATAAAGTTCAGAAATAACATGAAACGATCATATCACATCATAAAATAAATATAATAATTTGTAAATGTGCAACATAACGAAAAAGAAAATTCACCGGTCCATAAAATGCAAAAATTCAAGCATCGTGTACGTCATCCGTGAAATAGTAGTGAAAAAAATATCTCGTCCTTGCCAGTACAATAAAAAAATTCCCAGTAGGGAGTTTGCGCAAAAATGAACGTTTTAAAATTGAAAATTTATGGTTTACAGCGCAATAAAAATATTGATGAGTTTATAATAAAATGTAGAGCGGCAGATGTATTTGTTGGATTACTTTCGATCGATGTTACATTTAGATTGTACAATCTCGCATGAATGAACTCCAGGAGCCGTCACGGACGATCAAAGTCACTAATGTTCACCGTCACCTTGATTGTTATGTGCCTTATAAGTAACACAGCTTAGATAGTTATATACTAGTGATATATCAGTGTATGTATTTATGTATGCTACGCCGACTTAAGTTAATGATGATACTATAAAAAGACACGTTGTCACCGTTAACTGACGGTATCGGGAAGGGCGTCACGGCAAAAGATACAAACATTCCATTTAATATTATACCAAGTCAAACATAAATATGCACCAAATATAAATATTTTACAAAATAAAAAATTTTTTTCTATTATGGTTTTTAAAAAAAATTTACTTCAATAAAACTCTTTGAAATTATTTTCTTGGTTTAAGAATTTTTCTCTTGATTTAAGTTAAATTTTTTTTTTTTTCAATGCATCTTTTAAAATTTTTTTATTATTAATTAATTACGTAATTCATTAGTTAAAAAATTTATAATAATTATTTAACTAAATCATAATTTGACCAAATGAATGATTTAACGATTAAAGGTGTTATAAATAACTGAAAGTATAAGTGAAACATTGAGATTACTGTCAGTTAATTTTTCTTCACGGTCAACATTTAAAATGCGATATTATCAAGTTTCAAAAGTGTTACGAATAGTTTCTCAGAATATATATATGTTGTCTGATATAATAAGTAGATATGAAGGTGATGGGGATAGGAAGATAGTGCATTCAAGTGTACCCACTTTTATGTTCACCACAAGAGAGAGTGCATACATGGAGTTAAAGTAGTAGTCTTATTTATTAGCAAAGGTATCCAGATAAATCCAAGTCAGGGTTTCAATGTCTTCCTCATCTTCAAGCTATATAGCCATTGCTATTACTCTTACTCTTACACTTCAATTTTTGCTAAAACCTCCAACTGTTTAAATTACAAGTAAAGCGAAATCTGACACAGAGTAGGTTGATAGGTTGATAGGTAGGTTGATTCTTGAAGCAATGCCGATGCAAAAAGAGCTAAGGTAAGTGTAGTTTGCTGCTGTGAGATCGAGTTGTATGAAAGCTAACATTGCCTTTCTCATATCAGGTATGTGCAATTATATGAGTTATTATTAAGCTGATTCGTGACGCACAATTTTTTTAAATTTAATGTAACCTTAGTATTTTGTTATAAAATTTATAGCAATATTAGCTGTAGTATCAACACTTTTTTATCGCTGCTCGAAAAGTGTAAATTTGGCTACAATAAATATTTTTTTTTTTATTTATTTTTAGCAAAGTTTGAATATGATACAATAAATCAAGTTACTTAAAAAAAATTCTTTTATAATAATCATTTTACGGTAAATCAAAAGAAAAATAAAAAAAAAAAACATTGACCCAATGTATCAATATATAATTGACAATTCTAGGGTAAAATAAATAAATAAGCATTAAACATGACAGAAAAGAAATTAAAATATGAATAGCAGTAATTATAAATGAAATTCCATAGCTAAACAATTCGATACAAATAATTTTCAACCTACACGCCAACGCCATTACAATTTATGAGGTAAATTTAAATTAAACAATCATTGATGACTGGCTAGTACTATACCTCCGTAAAAATATTTTTATAATGTATAACATAACGCTCTAACAAGTTACCGTGATAACTCGTGTGGGTAAGCTGCACCTAAGGTGTAGGTCGGCTAGTTTGAGATCGCTATTGATTTCCGTTATTCCTTTAAATATTATTTAATCATCAAAAGAAAATATTAGTAAAATTTTACTGTCCGTATTAGATTTTTATTATTTAACTGAGCGTAATCTTGAGAAACTAATAAACTAGTGAGAAAATAGCTTATGTGCATACGAACTGACAAGTCCGTTATTCAAAATTAACTTAATAACATCACATGTTAATTAGATTTAATTAAGCAATATATTTTAAATGAATTATTCAATGAATAATAAAGCAATAATTGTGTTTACCAAAATGAGCTTCAGTATCCAAATCATTCGGTCACTTGGGAATCACAATGAATAATTAAATAATTAACCATGATTTCAAATATTTTATTTAATTTAATCACTTGTTACTCAACAGCAGATTTCATTATAAATATTATAATTATTATTATTATGACCGTTGTTGTTAATTAAAAAATTAAAAACACCAATAAAAAAAGGCAACATAATGTTAAAAGTTGTATTTTGAACGAACATCGTCGTAAGACTACAAGAAATAAGAATTGCGGAAAAAGAAACAGCAACTAAGAAAGAATAAGCTCGTGTCCAAGGAACTCGCACTGTTTCGTATGTGGATCGCTATCTACGCATCGATGATCAAGCTAACCGTTTACGTGGGGTTGTTACTCTCGTGTAAAATATACCAGCTAATACATAATATAGAAATAAGAATTTTATTGAAGCTTTCGAAATCGAAGAGTCTGTACCAGACATACTGTACGAGTGTTTACTACATTGTTACCATAAATTTAATGTGCAAGTAATTGCTAATGACGTTCATCCTCTAGCACATTGTTAATTTAACAAATACAATTATAATAATAAATTAGACGGTGATTTATTGTTATTAGTATTCGTTTTTTTATACGCTGCTGGTAAAATGTATGAATGAAATAAACTGCTCTAATTATAAAGTATATATGTACAAATATAATAATTTTACATAATTTACTTGAGTAAAATCATTCAAAAGTTGTTCCGCTAAGACAAATATCATGTATTGATTCATCATATAAGTATCTTTAAATGAGCAATAATAAAATGTACTTTTAAAAATTTTGTTTTTTATGTTTGAAATTAAATTATAAGAAAAAAAAATTTTTTTAAATTAATTTTCATAATTATTGAATGAAAGTCAACTTAAAAATAAAAAATGTTGAATTTATTAAAATTTAAATTTAATATTGACATACATTGAGGAAAATATAAATATGTAAAAAATGAAGTAATTGCTGATAAAAAAAATGAATAATCATAGTTGCTATCCGGAAACATGCGCCTAGATCATAATTGTAAATTCTCGCTTACGGTTGTCTTCATCATTGCTAACTAAACCACACAGAAGAAGGAGAACAAGATGTAGAAAAGAAGCAATCATTTGACCGACTGCTGCGGCGCGACGCATCGTTGCTAACTTCATTCTTAATTGCTGGGTTAATGACCGCAACACAATCTCAAAGTAGCCAAATGTACTTACTATACGCTGCTCTAAAGTAAGTGAAAGTGGACCATCATACATAAACGCGGAAGAGTTTAAATAAGAAAGAGGGAAGGACATTCGATAGATTCTAATGCTGTAAGGATTACAAAAAGAATTTAAATTTAAATTCCTTTTTATTCGGATACCGGTGAGATGAGAAGGTCGTTTTTTTTTTTTTTTTTTTCCAAATCATACCACGAGAACTTCTTTCTCGTTACGCATCTTATCATCTTAAATTCATTAACCGTAAATTTTAATTTACCAAATCACTCAACTTATTTGTTATTAATCTTAACGCTGATTATTAAAAAGATTTTTTATCGACACAGCATAGTATGTTGGATGTTTTTTTTTTTTTTTTCTATTTGCTGTTATGAAATTAACGCAAAAATAAGGTATGAAACTAACGGAATCACTCTAATCTTGATATGCAATAATTAATTTCAGGTCAATGACTCGAGATGTAATAATATTATTAATTATTATGCATCAAATTAAAACCAGTGCAATGCTAATGGAATGAAAAAAAGGCAATATCTGTATCGATAAGTGTACCGTATTCTTAACATTAAATATTATTCGTGTTACATGGACGATTAATGATTTATTTTAAAATAACCAACTTCCGTTTACTTTTGTTTTAATTAACAGTTATCAGTACGTTAATTAATAATTACTTAAGTGCTTCAGTCGTTATTAATTATTACAGTTTTTACATTAAGAGAAATGTAGAAATTTACTGAAATTTAACTCGAAACGTACCGCAGATATTAATTATTCATTTGTGAAGTTAATTAACGTCACTAACAAAATTTTCTTACTTAAGTTATTTCGGTTTACTTAAAATTTTACCGGTGAAAAGTTTAATTTACTCTTAGACATGTTTTTTGTATGTATACCTTTTTTTGCTCAAAAAATAAGCCACTTATATATTTTGTGAAGAACAATTTACCAGCGAAAAGGGTTTAAAATAGGCCACCTACCGGTATTTATCAATAATTAATTTATTTAAACAAATTTCAATGTCTAATAACCAGTCAAAACATTGAAAATTTTAATTTATCTATAGTAATTTAAAGTATTCTTGATACAAAAAATTTTTTTAAATGATTAAACTTTTGTCAATAATTTATATTGATCTGGAGTAGAAAAATAAAATCTAGAAAATTATTGGTGAACAAATATTAGAAAAAACAAAGAGATGCTATCTACTTTGGGAGGTAAAACGATGAGCCTGTAAATCTCTATTTATACACCTGAAACACGTGACTAGAGGTTACTGGTTAGGTCATTGCTTCTCAAATAAATCTTCCGGTTTATAAAATAACTTTTCACAAAAATGTCAATAATGTTCTACTCTGACAGCTGTTTAAAAACTAATTCTAGAAGAAATAAATATAATTTTTCTAAAGTGAAAAATGGAAAAATTAAAACAAACGTCAATTTTAGCAGCCAATAAAAAAGTTATTAGTGAGTTCGATCGCAATATACACTTAATAACGAAAATATATCCACGAAGGTGCGGTCATGTCATATTCTGTATACAATATGACCTAGTATCTTCAACTATAGTTCATTAGAAACTGCTCTAATACAGTTAAAGTAAATATTAACGTGATATTTCTGATAAAACATCATCAATTGTTGGAATCAAGGGTTAACATTTAAGTATTCGGAACACGAGCATCATCATTTAAAGTAATCTAAAAAATGATTGAATTTTATCCACAAAAACGATGAATTGTAAAGGTTTATATACATCTTGCAGTAAAAACAAAACGATGGAAGATTATTCACCACCCACATACGCCTACGGGCTTTTCTTTCTCGTAACTTACACACTTATTTTAAAAATATAAAAGTGAGAGTAGAGAAAACTAATATAATCGATTCACAGGGTTTTATTTCTTGGAAAGTCCACACAACTGTATGTATTGTCAGAATTTTATGAACTTTAATTATTTCTCACGTTAGAATGAAATAATAATTTCTTGTTTCTGTTTCTTATTCTTTATTTAATGGGTTTATATTCATTTATTATATTATATTATAGTTATCCAAAAATGATCAACTTCTCACTTAACTCATAACTCTTATGGAAATGGATACAAGGTGAAATCACTTTAGAGTAACACCTACACAAGGATATTTAATAAGCGAAAATATTTAATGTGACAATGAATTTATAATTATGTGTTTTTACTTTATTTTAATAATCAAATTTTAAGTAAACACACAATAAAATCTGTTTATGTAATTGAAGTACTTTAGTTTCAAGAAATGATTTTTTTTTTGTTTCATATCTTAGCAAAGCAAAGCATTTTACTTTGTGTAAAACATGTAATAGTACTTGGACTGCAAAACGTCAGTCATGAAAATGTTGAAATAAAATTACTATTGATGCCTAAGTAAACCGCAAGCTCTGTAATGTTTCAAAGAGAACAGTACTTGAAGAAAAAAAAAAAAATATTGTGTTTTAGGGTCTTGTCGAGAGATAAAATAAATGTATGTAGAAATGTCATAAAGAGAAGCTCGGAAATAAATATTATTAAAAAATTTTCTTCATACCTAAATTACACAGGATAAATAACAATGTATGTAAGTATGTGTTAATACACTTATTTCTAGATAAAATTGTTATTATTAGAAGTGAAGAGATACTTCCGTAATAATAAGTATCGGTTATTACTATTAATATTATAAATTATTGCCCAGATAATCGAGATAGTGAAATCGAATGTTTTCTTGGACATATTACATGTAGGTAGACGTCATTCCTAACCCACACGATTTCGACAATCTCATATATATATTTTTATTAAAATTAATAAATATATAGCCATTATTAATTGTGTAACAAGTAAATCGATTTTTAAATTTATAGATTTTTAATGGAGTTAAAATTTTAAAAGTAAAAGCGCGGCTTTTTTTCTTGAATCATAAGTTTATCTGCAGGAAGTAACGATTTGTCGAAAGGGAACAAGTGATGGCCCTTTTGTGTCATAATGTAACCACCTACGTACAATTTTACTCAAAAATTAGTATGTCGAATAAAAACGTTAAGAATTGAATGAATTAATAAATATTTATGTTAAAATTGAATTATTTAATCTTGACCTAATCCCTAAAAGGAAATTTCATTACAACAATTTTCTACGAATAATACTGTAATACAAATTATAATTCCACATATGTGTAATGTACATTGACAGATAGTACATTGGTTAAAATATTATTTTATTCTCGACAGTCTTTGTATTACTAAATACTTTTTACTGGATGACTTTCATGCAATGAGGATTAAAAATTCCTTTTATGTTACTAGTTGGTTACCTGCTCTATTTATTAAATTCTCTGTGTTCTTTTATTATTCTATTGTACTGTACAATACACCACTATTCAAAGTAAAGACTTGTTCAATTTTTCTTATCGCATTTCAACTTCTTTTATGGTCAATACAAAGAAAAATTTAGCTTCTTTTTATTACTGGCGTACTAAAAAACTCATTTGAAAAACAAACAAAATTTCAAGAACCAGGTGAGTAATTAGCTTGAAGTGTATCTTTAAAGAAAAATTATGAACAAAATGAATGTAGAAAAATTGATGACTGTAAAAACATTTTTATCGTTCCCAGGGAGATTAAACTTGTCTAACTAGTAATCAAATAAGGTATCAAGTGTCTCTTCCTCCTCCACCATCTTTTTATATATTTTTGCACGTGACCGTTCTGCAAGAATGACAATTTCACCTTGACATTCCCATTCTTGGTCATGATACAATAAATAATAAACTTAATAATTTATTTACTCGAATTCTCAACATCGAAATCATCCAGATCAAGACTAAAAGATATTTTTAAAACTTTAATTTTTTCTACAAAAATATTGTACTGGTATTCTTATCCTAGTTTTTCATTTCAAAGGATTTATATTTAAAGAAGCGATGTCTATTTGTGAACCTTGTGTCTAGCCTTGTAATCAGTTGTCAACTATAAAAAAAAAAAAATACGTAGGAAAAAATAAGTCTGTCTAATCGAGAACTCACATAAATGGTTGAGACGGAAGCATTTCTGAATAAATCCCTGATGTCGTCAATGTCTTTTTCACATGACGCCTTTGGCGTCGTCCTTAACGCAAGCATAACTTCACTTGCCATTTAATAACTTGTAACTTAATATATTTAATACATATATATAAACCACAAATATTTTAAACTTTAAAACCATAGATAAGATATTTTTTTTTATTTCATCACAACACATATCACGTCACGGTGAAATATTTATCCAAAAATATAAGTATCCATGGTAAGTTTTGAGAAGGAAAAGTTCAGGAAGTTCACTTGTATATTAATAATAACTTTCAATTAAATATTTTTTAGCCGAGTGTAAAACACGAAGACCAAACGGAAGACGAAGAAGTTAAAACGACAGACTGCCAATACAAATGGACAAGCTCTTCTGGCTTGGTTACTTTAGAACTGAGTACTGACTAGTATCATATACAAAAGGTGTTCTTCAGGGAAGTACTGAAAGGAGTAATACATGTTGTAGTCGAGGAGGGAGACAATTCTAAAGAGAACGTGCCAGTCGAGCCTTGATTCTCAAGCTAACAACAGTGCTTAGTTGTGTTTTTACTATTATACGTAAATACTATGTAAATTCTTAGAAGATCTAAGAGGTCTTCAGTCAAATATTGTCTAAGTAGGGACATTTTGTCTCGGTAATTTATTGCTACATACACTCCATTTATTGTTGAGTGAGAAATAATTTTTTTTTACTGAAAAAAAAAAAAAAATTGTTAATGAATTTTGTCAAATAGTTCAATGAACAAACTTTTTGCTTGGTATTATAACGTAATAAAAAAGAGATTTAATGGATAAGTATCAAGTATGAATCATTGAGAGCGATCAATGAAAGCGTGAATTTATAGACGCGGTATGGGCAGAAAACCAAAGATGATTCATTTTTTATAAACGTGTATTTAAAATATTAAGTTTTTAAATCCTTTTAGTCGTCAAAATACAACAGGATATGGAAGATTTACAATTTCCTATTTAGATAAGAAGCTGATAACAAATTTGTTTTTGTTACTTTTTCAGTGATATAAAATTTATTTTATAACTTCAGTGTAAGTAAAATAATAAATAAATCAAATTAAATAAAACAGATACTATTTGTAACAAAATTTTATGAATGAATGGTGAACATTATTATCGATTATCGATATATTCAATTGTTCGTACAAAAGACTTGTATTACTCTTTATAGGCGAGGTGTTTATAAAGGTAATTTAACTGAAAACTCATTTTCTTCAAAACAAATAAAAAATTTAATTGAATTTTAGAATTTCAAATTTCTATATAAAGCAATATTTACATGAATAATTTATAAACTTAATTTATTAGTATGTACATACAGTTAGTGATTGAATTATACATTTTTGGCATGAATAATCAGATAGTAATCGGATTGTGTAAGTGAAAATACTAATTACGGAGTTATCTTTACTAAAACTAAATAATTATTCAATGATACTTTAAAATCGATAATTTAATTTTTAATTTATGTTTAACTTGACAACTTAATATAATACCATAAAAATTTACTTTGGCAGTAACATTGATTAAACACTTTCACCTATTAATAAAATAACTTTTATCCCATAGGATTATCATTATGACGACAGTAAAATGTCCAGCTGGACAATAGCCAAATACTCGTCATAATAATGAGGTCACCTGACTATCGATTTGATATTGCGACAATTTAAGAATACATTTTTTATTTTTCTTTAGAAAAATAAGCCCATAGATAATTCAAACGTATTATTAAGTATACAAAAAAAATTTTCTACCGAGTTTAAATCAGCTAAATATTTGATACTCTTATGACTCGTGACTTGATACAGCATCTCGAGTATTACAAAGTTGAAGAATTTATTTTTTTAAATATAACTAAAATATTAACCTTTAATTCTTTCGACGATGTATCCCGGTTTTTAAAGATGTATTTGATAAATAAAATAGACAATAGTACCACTAACGACAGCAACATGTTGACAAAATAAACGCACCCATAAACATAATAGCGTAATCAGGAAAATACATACGTGCAAGAAGGCACCTATGTAATACAATGCAATGTGTATCAAGATGGTTAAATAAATAATTATAAAACCTTGCCCACAGGAAGTGGGTATTGCTGCAGCAATATAGACACACATATATACGTCTCAAGCTCGAAAGCCATCGAGACCCACGATTATGTGTTGGAAAATAACGACATCAGGCTGTGATTTTAAATGCACAGCATTATACGTACATATGCAATTCCGAGCACGATCTTTCACTTGAGCAGCTTCAGAACTGGTTGTCAACGTATATGATGATTCGTTGAAAGGTTCAAGGCATTTGTCCTTGAACTTTTACTGATTATTTTTCTACTAGTAAATATTTTGCAGGATTTATTGTAATTAGAAGTCAACGTCCACTTAATCTCTGATTATCTCTAGACGAACATAAGAGGCATTGTTAAAATGATTACTCACCTGACGTGTGTCATAGGCATCGGAGAAGTGTTCATTATCGGTAACTCCATGATCACCAGGACCACCTTTCGGTCGTCGGTCGTCTCCCATGTTACGGTCCATCGATTCGAAAACATGGACAGCCAGCTCGGCCTGAGGCACGCCGTTTAAATTTTTACACGCTGGATCGCTGTTATTGTAGTAATAATAATTCCTTTCCTCCTCCTCAGCAGCAGCAACGGCTTCCTCACCGGGTTCTGGTGATCTCACCGATGACCTTGGCTTCGTCGCGAATAACCGCGATATCGTACCCCACATTCACGTGGGTCACAGAATCATCAGTTGATTTTCTTTTAAAATTTTATCCAGCAATTTTTATTTCGTCTAGCCTTTAATCTTTCTGGTCCTTGACCTAGTCATTGTAATATATATTTTATCTTCCACTCCTTTGTCTTCAGGATCACTTGCGATTACTCAGAACTAAATAAATAAGTATACATTTTATTTTATTTATTTTTTCATTGTAAATTACCTTAAAATTAATAAAATATCTGGGTCTTTGAGATATCATTCGAGTAATTAGTTATCGAACGATGACATTATGTACACATATATTTATGTGATTATTTTTAGTATCTGTAGAACTATTTAACACAAATAAACTCTAGTGGTGGTACTGATAGACCTCGATTAAAAAGTTTTATAGTACTTGTTATTTACCTCACGCAATTACATCAAACTTATAACATCACGGCCTTGAAATCGTGTAAATTAAATGGCAACTACTATTTTATATATTTATATCACCGTATAAAGCATTAGAGTGCATCATAAAATAATGAATATGAAAATTTTCGAAAATGATGCAATTTTGACATTTGACTATATAAAACATAATTTTTTCTTCAATATTTTTGATTTTTAAATTAAAATAAAATTTATTTATTTAAAATGTTACTATAAAATAAAATTACTGAGATAATAATGAAGTATTATTTTATCAATGAGAGCAATTTAAATGTAACAAATTTGTGTTTTTATAGTATAAAGCCAAGTTGTGAACTAGTAAATAATAAAAATCGTTGAAGTATAAAGTAGTATTTATAAATAAAGTAATTGAAAAGTCTGAAGATATCCTTTGAATAATTCTGATAAATAAAAGTACTAATGAGAATAAGAATGAGATAAACTAGTGATGCACACAATGTGATGATGTGAACGTCTATCGATTTTGCGCCCAAACGAAAGTGGCACGATTCTCTTCTGTCCGCGATGCTGAAGAGAAATCAACTTACGTGTATTAAATACATACGTATAGACATATATAACAGATAATCCAAGTAATGTTAAGGGAGAGGTCCACCTCGTGGCCTCTATACCTTTTTATTAACATGCTCCTGATGTATATTTATACAAATATCCATAATGTCATCGTTGATAAAAAAAATCAATTAGTGATTCGCTGAAACTGTACATATCTCACGGCAAACAGATATTTTCTTCATTAACGACGATATATTTAAGTAATCACTAATAAGTATGTAATGAATAAAAAATAAAGTAAACATAAAATAAGGAATGCGAAACCGTAAATGGGCGTACCTGCTCGCGATATATTTACTATGAAATAATAATTATTTAGGATGACTGACGGGGCTGGTAAACGCTGCTGAGATAACTTTATTTGGTTTTCTTAATAAAGATAGCTGTAATAATAAATAATAATGGTAATAAATAAACACAATGATGTTTGACAATGTACAACACTCTTTGGAGAAATAGCACACACTGATAATAAAACTATTTTTCAACGACCAACACACAGCACACTATTGTCACTTTGAGGACAATATTTGTTAAATAAAGCTATAATTAGTATTTATGGATTTAGATTGATCGCTCTGTAC
Source organism: Cotesia typhae (assembly GCF_013202065.1). Lineage (NCBI taxonomy): Eukaryota > Metazoa > Arthropoda > Insecta > Hymenoptera > Braconidae > Cotesia > Cotesia typhae. Next base: position 9,279,372 of record NW_027423756.1, on the reverse strand, counting down.
GTTAATGGGATAAGTGTGACAATAATATCACCACAAAATCCTGTTGTCAACGCGAATAATTATACGAGTCTTTATGATACTCCATGTTCACAGAACACACGTTCGCCGACCATCGTTGTGAAAAAAACGAAACGATATCGTCGATAGTTGTGTTGTATATTTTGGAACGACAAAATTTAACGCACTCGAGTCAGTGTACTATCGATTCATCGCGCTCGCGTGTTATAGTTTCTGCTCGCTGTCGCGTTACTTACTTCACCGCGAGTTCTTTGACGCAACTGAGCTGGTATCTGTTGATGCGCGATGGAATTAACTGAAATTCAAATATTTTTTTTTTTAATAAAATTTATTTACTAACATAAATATTATAAATTAAATGAAATAAAAAAAAAGTGGCTACTTATTTAAAATTAATTAATAATCGTCAAAGTAGGTGACAATTTTTAAAATTTTTATTCTAACAAATTGAAAGTAAAAAAATTGTGACACTGAAGTTGACAGATATTCAAAATTTTTTTAGAATTTTATAGCAATTTAATTATTAAAAAGTTTCACATGTAAAAATTAATAAAAATTACAAGTGAAAATTTTTGGAAGCATTTTTTTATTGTAATTAATTGGTTAAAAAAATTTTTTAAATCAACAGCTGACGGCTAACTTCAGTGTTATAAACAATTTCAAGTTTTCATATGAATACATTTCAATAATGTTTATATAGATGTTTTTAATTATTTTTTTTTCTAAATACAGTTTTTTTTGTCAAAATTATCTTTTTAGTTCCTTGGAATTTTTTATGTAAAATACTACACTTTTAAAAAATATATATAGAGGTTGTCGGCCATTTTGACTAACCGTTACTCTTATGGCAATGTATCGATATCTCATTGGCTGGGAAGTCGTGAACAGTATCCGATTAGAACGACTGATTTCGTCAAGTAGTGAATTATTTCGCGGAGCCGCATAGTAAAAATTATTGAGTTAATATTTCTAAGATTGCTAAAAGTTTCTTAATTAAAAAAAAAAGTTTGCTTATTAATGACAGTGATGTAAAAATAATTATTACAGTGTCAAGTTCTTTAGTGCCAGTTATAAATATGTAAGTAAAGTGTAGTGAAGTGTTGGAGTGTACGAATCTTTCTTCCTGAAGTTGAAGTCAAGATTCTAACGACTGTCAAGGTAAGTAAATTACACATTCGATAAATGTAAAAAAAATGGTTTAATAATTAAATAAATTTTGTTTTCAGAAAATACTAGTTAAGCGTCGAGCCTTCTAGACATTTCTTGATATGGTGAGCAAACAAGTGCATGATTTAATATTTTTTCAATATTTTTCTGTTATCAAAAGATTTATATTTCAAAAGAAAATTTTATATACCATGTTTTGCAGTACTTTGATTATTATTTTAAGTATTTAATAGTTAAAAAATTTAATTTATTATTTTATTAAGCTTTGCGAGGGTTGAAATTTTCAATTTCATGTATATGCAGATGGCATTAGAGTCAAAATCTCTTTGCGAGGTTCAATGTTTTTAGTCATGTATTTATGTGTTGCTTAAGTTGTTTACACACTTACAATTTGATAGTTGATAAAAAGTTTATTTATGGTAATAAACTTGTAAATTTTTTTAAATTATCAATAATTTTTGCGCCGATTTTTCTTCGAACGGTTTAAATAATTCAAAGAAAAAAATTTTTTTCTTGTTTGTACGCAAACTATTCATAATATCGGGAGTGTAAAGTGTAGAGGTTAACTAAATTTGTAATTACAATGGTGACATCAATAAACATTTCTGTGGAAGCTCCATGTGAAAATCAAATTCAAGAAATCACTTACGATGGACAAGAAATTTATCAAACGTAAGATTATTTTTATAAATTTAAAAATATATATATATACATATTATTAGTAATAGTTGCATGTCACAATGTATAACCTTATTGTGTGTTTACCTTTATTGTTATAATTGTTTTGCATTTCAGGCCACTTACACTATCTGAGAATTTAGCAAAAACTGCACAAAAAATAGATTTCAACAAAACAAATAGCTCAACTTCGGATACCGATGACATAAATGATGATCAAGCTGGGGAAGATGGTGAAAACTACAATAAACAAGATTCCAAAGAATCATCTCAAACTTCTTTACTACCCTTCGATAGTATAAGAACAAAATTAAAGTACGTTCGTTGACTATCCTATCTCAAAAAATTTTTTTTTATTTACTAAATTCTAATAAATAATTTTTCTTTTGAAAACAGAAATGCGTATACAGAGATATGTGTTTTACATGATGTCCTGGCGGTGGTGAAAGACAAACGATACATGGTATTGGACCCAGTTGCGTCTTTAAATCCTACAAGAGAAGAGAAGACAATGGCTCATGTTTACGCGAGTAAAAAAGCCTTGGAGGGTGCAACCAGTGTCTTGTTCAGTGCTGTTGAACGGCTAAAAAACAGCCGGAATGACGTAGCCGCGAATAGATTAACTTCTGAGTTCCACGTCGAGTTACTGCGACTCCGTCAGAATTGGCGTTTGAAAAAAGTATCCAACTCAATAATTGGTGATTTAAGTTACCGAACAGCTGGTTCTAAATATGCTCAAGCGGGAATATTTGAGGTAACTAAAGCAGACGACGATGAAAATGCAGCAATGCTTTCAAAATCGAGCTCTCCTTCTGCGAGCCAATCAGGAACATTATCATCACCACCAAAGACCTCATCACTTAGAGTGTCTATTCCAAGTGAATTGCAAGGCGTTGCTTATATAAAAGTTTTGTGCCAAAAAGATCAAGAAGATTTGTGCAATTTCAATTTAAATTTATCGCCTTCGAATACGGCAAAACCTGACAGCGACATGGACTGGCAACAAAAGCTAGAAGCCGCGCAAAATGTATTATTTTGCAAGGAATTGTTTAACCAATTAGCACGTGAAGCTATACAGTCACATGCATCAATTCCACATTTGGTAGTCGGTAACCAAATAACAGCTTCTATTTTTCCAAATATTCATTTAGTAATTGCACTGTGTCATGGTCACAGCGCTACTGACAATAAAAAATCAACATCTACGTCAACCTCAGCCTCCGCACCTTCAACTTCAACAAACACCGCTGAACATGACCACGTCCTTGAGCATTCGCTTCATCAATTGCTAAGAGAAGTTCACTATAAAAATAGTCATCACTCCTTTCCCCATCCGTCATCGGGTCAATTTTGGCCGAGCAAACGCCGCTGTATTGCTGGGCCAACCGCTGCTGATCGCTACGAACTTGTAGAAATGACCAAGAGTCAAACGATCCTAGAGCAAATAATCAAACAAACTCAACATTACATAATGAGAAGACGCGCTGCCTTTGTATTGGATTCGATCGCTAAAGACGTAAAAGATCCAATAATTGTTTCGCACTGGAATGCGCTGAGTACACCGACACTCGCCTGTGTTAAAATAAATATATGGACTGACGGTTATGACACTGTTTGTCGTACTTCCCTGGCCATCTATGTTTACGAAAAAACATTCAAGTGTGTCTGTAGAGACGGCAGAGTTATGCACATGAGCTATGAACCGCAAGAACTTCGTAATTTACTGCTTTGTCAAGTTATTATTAAAATTATTTATTAATTATATTTTTTTATTTTTTAATTTATGACGACAAAAATATTTATTTATTTGTATATTTTTTTTATTTCTGTTTAGATAACTCAGCATCAAATATTGGCGGTGCAAAATTTAGCCAAGTGTATGGGCTGGCAATTTTTAGCAAACAGCTCACATCTCGGTTTAGGTCCTGTTGAACCACTGGGCAATGCCAAAAGCTGTCTTCTAGCTTCCCCCAATGGCGACCGTATGATCGCAGTTCGCTGTAATGCTCAAAATGGTGTCCAAGTCTCGACTTCGCATTCCCCGAGAACGGATTTCTATCCGGGGCAAGTTGTACGTGAACGTAAATGGGAACATCAGTGCGGGCCATTTAAAGAAGTCCAATGGGATAAAATGGAGGGGAAGTCTTTTTTGAATAAAATGGAATTACTGATGGCATCACTTACTTGCTCACAGTAGGGATAAATTTATTTTATTGTTACTTTTGGAAATTTTTGTATGATCTCAAAAAATGGTAAGTATTAATAGATAATATCAAATTCTGTTCCTTGAGAATAATATATATATATATATATATATATATATATATATATATATATATATATATATATATATATATATATATATATATATATATATATATATATATATATATATATATATATATATATATATATATATATATTTACACCTATGATCATCACAATAATTGAACATGTGTGTTAAAATTCCATATGAGCTCATAATTAAACTCAGGATAAAATTTGATTGTTTATTTATACCTATCTGTATTTAATAATGTAAATTTATGTAAGAAATGTTTTAATAAATAATTATTTTCAAGTTAAATTTGTTGCTGACTAATTATTAATTATTATTCAATGTAAATATTTAAGCTATTGAAGTAAAAATATAAAATTTAATTTTTACATATTAAAAGTAAATTTTATCATTTAAATAATACATAGGTTAACGTTTATAAAAACGTATTTACATAATTGAGAATTTATTTACATCATAATCACTGTTGCGTACCCTGATGATGATAATTTTTTTTTTATAATTAATTTTATTATTTTAATTTAGGAAAAAATTATTTATAAAATATCAAATAAAATTAAAAATATTGGTATATGTAATATATAATAAAATCTTAATAATATTTTAACATTAATTATTAAATAAGAAAATAAAATAATATTTTAAACAGCATTATAATATAAATTTGAAAAAATAATCTATGGTCTATATGGCAATAAATGAATAATAGAGAGAAAAACATGTTAGTGATTAACTAATAATTTTTCAAGATAAATAAATACTGTGCAGTCAACTTGACACCCAGTAATTTTTAAATTTAAATAAATATTTTAATAATAATAATAATAATAATAATAATAATAATAATAATCATCGGGGTTTTATTTGTATTCAGTGTTTTAAAGGACTCTGCGTATCTCTCGACGTGTCCATATTCCCTCCGATTTTTTTTATCTTACTCTTTTTTCCCTTTCTTAGATTATCTATCAAAGTCAACTATTTTTTTGCTTTTGCCCATTGCGACCCTTGAAATTTTTTGAAATACGTTGTACCTCGTATCTCTCATCGTTCTTCACACAAGATTTCCCGTAGAACTCTTTTAACAATTAAATTTACATTTAATTATTACAAAGTAACAATTAACAGTTAATAGCTTTGTTTCGTTCTTCACGTCATATAATAGTCACCTCTACTATTTACTAATACATTTATTTGTATTTTTTTTTTCCTTTTTCGCTTTGGCTGAAACGGATCCTCCAGTTGAGTGCTGCAGTTACTGTACTTTTTATGTGCTCGCTATTTAGCTCTTTTCACATCTAGACCCTTTTTATTACCGCTTTTTTTTTTTTTTTTATAGTGGCGAGGGAAAAAAGGTAAAAATCATAGAAAAAGCCCTTGTTCTATCGTCGTCGACGGATTGAAACACGGGTGATATCGCTAAACCCTGAATAAAAAAAAGTATTGAGACAAATAAAAAATTATTGAAAAGAATTGGATTGACTAGAAAACCAATTCTTTTCAATACTTTTTCCTTTGTCTCAAAATTTTTTTTTAATCAGGGAAAAACTAGCTATTACCGTAATAATTTTAACTCTCACCTGATCTACCCAATAATCTTATGTTTGGATTGTCTTGGTAATTGAATCACTTAATAAATAAATATCAAACAAATTACATCGAGAGTACGCTTATAAATGTTTCATTCTATTTATCTTAATATTCAATTTTCATTTTTTTTTAATTTTTATTAAACAAAAGATAAAATCTAATGGCATCCACAGCTTTTCACGACCATATTTTTATATTTTTTAAGTATGACGTTACTCTCATCGACGAAATAAAGAACTGAAATTGGTGAAAGTTTAGTTGGTGCGCAGCAAGGTTTAGGGACTTTTCCTGGGCTGACTAAATGGACGAGAGTCTGCACTATCGCATGATTCGTAGCATTCATATGAGCGTTTAATGGGAAATTGCAATCTCCGCTACAATAATAAGCGTCGTATCCATCCGGAGCTATAATCCAATCCTGAAAAAAAAAAAATAATAATAAATATTTATACTTTACTATATATATTCAATTCGTTAATTAAATAATTGATTAAAGTCACAGATTAATAACAAATAAATAAGTAATTAAATTAATTAAGGACAGTCATGTAAACTAGTTCATATATTTATTAGAGATATTATCATAAATTACCTGCCATTGCAGATCTCGGAAACTAACATACAGCGTTTGAATTCTGCATGTACGACTGTTATAAATAGTTGGATCTGAAAAAAAAAATTTTTTTTTATCAATTTAAACGTTATTGAATTACGTCAGTCATTTTTATTTAATAAAAATAAAATTTATTACCCGTATACGGATTGCGATAATCAAGTGGTGAAGCATCACTTTTCCTTCGTCTCCTCGCGTCACGTTTTTGCCGAACTTTTTTCTCACGCATCCCCGAGCTTTTGAAGAATCCAACCATGAACGGTTGCTTGTCGACATCGCCGCGAAATCCAACGATGCCAACGTCTTCCGGCCTCATTTCATGCACTGTAATCAAATTATTATGTCAAATTAAGGCATATAAATTACAATTTTTCTCCATTCATTAGTTAGTCTCACTTAAAAAATAACAGTGATTGATGTATTATTTATCTCTTCTGAGCAGTCTTAAGCCTATAATTGAGATTACAGATAAAAGTTTATGATCTTATAGTTTATTTCATGTGAAATTGCATTATAATTATATACACATAATATTTACGCTTAAAACATTTTATTATCATTATTACTATTATTATCATCAGGTAGAAATGTGTAAGAAATAATTACAAGTATTTCAAAGCGTCATATGTGCACGGTTACGGTTATTAATAGTCAACCTTCATATAAATATCAGCTATTAAGAGTTAACTCTCAACACCCTTGCGGTTTTGTATACTGCTTGATACGTTCTCTTCGACGAATTTTCATACGCAATTTTTAATAATATACTATAACATTTATTTATAAAATCATTTAACATACCTATTTATAAATTTATATTTGTATATACATAAATCAAGTTAGTTATTAATTATTAATATGTATATTAATGATACTAACATTCAATTATATATCACACCTGGCAAATGATAATCAATTCTGATTTTTTATAACTCAAAACTTACATAACATTTTTTTATAAGAAGTTTATTAAAAACAGTTTATAAATATAAATGTAATTGTGTTCATTTAGGTATTGATACATATTGAAAAAAAAAAAAATTTTTTTTTGAGTAAAATTTCAAAAGAAAGTATCTCATATGATATGAAATTTTGAAGAAATTAAAAGTCTAAATTTTTTTCTAATTTATTAAAGATATATCTTTCTCAGCACCACTTAATTTCGATAAGATACTAAATTGTGTGAGAAAATGAATAATTATCTAAATATGTGGGTGGCAATAAAAGTGTAATATTTAAATACCTTGAATACTTGAGCCGATAAAATAAAATAAGAAAGATTTTAGCTTTCGAAAGTATGTAGCTAGCTTAAACGATGCAAGTAATGCATATTGTGAAGCACACAAAAAGAAATTAAAATTATTTTTATTCATACATGAAGTTGAAGAATGAAATTGGTTAACAATATCATTACCATGATGGTTGTTGTTCTAGAAGCATCTATTTTTATAAATATCACAACAATATTGGTATATATTAGTATATTTCAGTATGTGACTTATAGGATATATTGTGTACCGATGTCTAGGTATATTGAATGATCAAAGGTAAACCGGTTACCAGAAGTCACCTGGAGGGGTTCATCAACAAATATATCTATATATACAGAAGCAACGCGAATAACGAGAGGTAGCTCTGAAGATATCTACAAGAAAGACAAAGTAGAGAGATCGATGAGAGAGTGGAGACAAAATTGTTTAGGTGTGGCAAATTGATTTCTTCTCGTACAACCCGTTACTTGAATTCATTTAAAACTCGTATAATATCTGTATATTTTATTTAAAAGCATACAACTATATACTAGTGCAGTACAAGTGAGTTTGTTTATTATTGTTAAGGTCAATGATTGAGAGTTTAAAAATAACTGGACAGGATGCTGGATAGGATTTTACTCAGGCATATAAACAATGAGTGGGATTGCGTCTCGAGTAGAGTTAAGTCGCGGATACACTCAACAGGTGTATCCACTTTCTTATCTGATCCTGAATAGTATCTACGATCCTCAAAGCCCCTTTTACTTTATTATATATCCATCCCATGGTATATATATATATATATATATATATATATATATATATATATATATATATATATATATATATATATATATATATATATATATATATATATATAAAGTTGACGGTATAAACTTGCCTCAACTTGTTATCTTATATCTCTCTTTCTCCGGTGATTCGGTGGCGGAATTTAATTCATTGAGTTTTATCGTCTTGTCATCTACAAACATTTACTTTTAAATCTATTACGCAAATTTAAAAATATATTTTCATAAAAAACAAATCTTTATTATTTATTGGTATGCTAATTTCAATATTCCCGTGTGAATTAATTTGCATAGTTAATTTACTTATTGTAAAAAAAATAATGTTTATTAGTTTTTAATAGATGGACAAAAAAATATGACTCATTGGTAGTTCCCTGAAGAAATACCAAACATTCTTCTTTTAAATGACATGAGAAAAAATATTAGTATTTGTTGTGATCTTTCTTGTTAATAATAATAACAATAAAAATCTTACCAGACCGATCTGCCGGATGAACGGAAAGATAAAGCCCACGATTTCCTTCAGGATTATTTACCCAGTGTTGAAGTGCCGCGCTAACATTTAACGTTAGCCAACTTTCCTTTCCAGTAGTCGTGTTGACTGAATCAACATATTGTAATTCTTTCTTCCTAAATAAATAAATAATTAAAAAAAAAAAAAATTAGTCAATTAGGTGCATAAATAAACAATTTAAGCTCGCAAAAGTTCAATTATTTTTTCGAAGGAATTTAATTATAAATAAACATCTGAAAGGTATTTCATAAGGATTACAAAATTAAACAGCATGAAGTAACATCGTCTTTTAATTAAAATCAGTATCCTTTGAAATAAGAGATTAATGCTAAGCAAGTTAAAATAAAGAGCACACAGCAATATATGTATAAAATAATAGAAACGTCGCCGTCGAGTCTCGTTACACCGTTAATTAAATATTGCGCATTCATATTACAAATGAGTCAAGACTTGAGACGAAGATTAAGATAAAGACGCAACAATGCGTGTACATCAACTGCGTAGGATAAATTATTTTGAACGACATCGGTATATACATAGTTGAGCTACCGACCAGTAGAGTAGAGTGTCTGCTCGGTTAATTTATTTCAATTTACGGAATATTGTTTCCTGTCGTGTTATTACTTTGACGAGACAATTCATTGCTCTATTTTTTTATTTTTTTGAGCGGCCACACGAAAGGTGAAGGACAAGGTTATTCAACTGTAACTAAACCATTTTTAGGATTTATTCAAATATTTTGATAAATATATTATATATTATATATATTTGTTATTGTCTATATTTTATGGGTCCAAAAAAAGATGTTTAAGTGATTGACAGTCGGTGGGCAAAACCTTGAAATTATTTTCACAAGATCAAATCTTGGTCTTTAGATCAAAACTCTAAGAGATAGAGGTATGGTTCAGGTATAGACATTTCGAAGGTTTTTTTACAATGTTCGAACGTCTAATTAGGAAGAACAAGATGATGTTTAAAATCATAGCTAATTCTTGGTAGCCGAAGGTAAAAAGGTCTAGTTTGGTATCCATTGAATAGAAATATTTCTTCATGGGTGTTCTGTTCTTATTTTTAAAATTCAATGGTTTATTTTTGTAAATTGTGTTTTTTAAATATCTGGTAAGAAATTATTTTCAATATCGAGTTGTTTGCAAAACAGAGAGAGTAATTTTTACATAGAAAATCTAAAAATAATTAGTGTTTTGAAAATATGCAAAGTGGAAGTAATTGAAAGTATAAAGTTAAAAATAAAGTTATTGAGATATTAAAAAGTAGAGTTAAATATGCATACCCCTCATCAGCACGTATAACGCGATATACCGTGACCATAAGTGAACCGCGATTTCTCCGATGTTTAATTTCCATTGTGCGATAGAGTCGTAGCTCGGCGCCTATTATGTGCTCTCCGGGGGGCACCTCAGACACGTCGAACCACAGCCTTTTGCCACGCTCGTGCCGCACACCAGGAACGTGATGATCTACAAATCAGACAAGTTCTATTGTTAGTTTAGTCTAAGATATATGTTATATATTCCGAGTTAAAACAATAATAAAGCCATAAGCAATTACGTAGAACGTTTATTAGAGAATTCATTAGTTAAAATTGCACAAATTAAAAAATATTTTTGGTGAAAATCAGTCAAAGGATATTTTTTTTTATTGCAATAAAATTTTTAAATGAAAAATTTTTAACGTAAAACTCGGGATATAAATCACTATTTATGTAAATTTTTAGAATTTCCGAACGAGTGAAGATTTAAAATTATATACAGTATAATTTTAGGTTCACAAAAATTTTAAGCAATTCCCTACTATTAACTAAATTATCCAAGCTCATTTATAAAATATGATTATTAAATCAGTTATGTTGAAGTATATCTTTAATACTCTGACTTGAAAATGAATATCAAGCTTATAATCCAAAAGAATTAAATTTACTGTGAAATCCGATGTTGATAGATACGATGTAAGCAAAAAATCTGTATCAGAATGATTTTATTTCCATAAAATTAACTTCCAATTATATATGATAAGAAAAAAAAAAAAAGATACATTCTTCAGATTTGAAGTTTCCCAAGTATCAATTCAGTACTTTCATTCACAGCAGATTAAAAGACCATTGATAAATAAATTTTCATTCAACTATGGATACACAATAAAAAATAAAACTACACATGTATTTTGTCTCACATTACATTGTATGGTTGTTGCTCAATCATAACATAAACGTGGTGTGCAATCCTTGGAGTTTCACAACACGCTCCATCCATTTAGCCCAAGTAATAAAGACCCAAATCAAATGCAATAAAACAATAAAATGATTTTTATTATGATCTTTTGTAATGATTAAATTCAAATGTAACAGTGATTTATATGGTCGTTTGGCAAATTAATAAATCATAGCCACAATAATGCAGCGCATAGAAGAGAAATAAAATAAAATAAAATAAAAATAAAGAAGATAAAACAAAGAGCATATCATGATGCAGCAGGTCAGATTCTAAAAGTCCCTAATCACATAACGAGCTGCGGATGAGGATTCGCAGCGTGAAATCGTCAGAGGCTAGTTGGTTCCCATCATCCTGTGTTCAGTGTTTCATATGCCGCTTAACTGACCACCGCCCCCTCGAAAGAGACCGAATATAGAAAGCAAGCAAACCGGACGGTGCTCCCCCGGGTGGTGCCTAAGTAATGCCTAATGTTTCCAGCTTGGATAAGACAAGAGCATAAAAATTTTTTAGTTTTTCTTATTTCTCCTTCTACCGTAACTGCTGCTGCTGTTGCTGCTGCTGTATGGTCGCATTCTTATTCCCGGGTAGACAACTACACCACACCACCTGATTGCTGTATAACAGCTAAGAGCTAAGAGCCAAAAGGTGAGTTGAGACCCGGACGAGCTCTCTCAGGCACTCAGGGTGGTCTCGAATAGTTCGGCCCCCGGGACCGTTTTCTCGGATCTCTCTCAGATGATGCTTTTTGTTTTTTCATTTTTTAAACTTTAAACTCTCTCTTTCTACCTCGAATTATACTGGATATTTTTTTTAATCTTCGTTGAGAGTCAAAAAACGACGGATAAAAATCGTTTTAAAGACCCACCAACTAAAAAAAACCTTTGCAGCAGCAAGTTGAGACATTTTTATGTTTCAAAACCCCGAGCTATTAAGGAAAAGATATTGACTCAATATTCCTGTCTTTTTTTATTATTTATACTTATTATTTCTTTTTAATCCTCGTTTCCTCCTTTAGATATTCCTTTTTTATAAAATTTTTTTATTTTATTCCCTAACCCTTTCGCCGTATACAACTCACTACACGCCCGAACTTTGCTGGATAATATATTACGACCGGGATATATGTTGTAGTGGACCTTCTTTATAAACTTGCCGACATTTTACCTTTTATTAGTTTGAAAGTTAACGTGTGTGTGGATACACCCAAATAACCCACCCCAAGGCTCTTCTCATCTCCTTGGTCATCGATGATGCAGACGTTCCACCGAAAATAGCTCTATTTTCGGTTAACGCCAAAGCCGCAAGATCAATATCTAACACGCTTGTCGATCTTCATCTCAAGAATTTCCGGATCCTCTTACTTATACATATTACTCACATTAAATAAGCAAGCTTATACATCATCACATGTCTATAAAGATATATAGAAGGACCAAAATTGTCTTGGATGAAGTAAAAACTTTTTTTTTAACTATTAACTTAATTTAATAAAATTATTCTCACTCGAGAAAAATTTTATTTCGTGTAAAAAATTTTTATTTTTTCCAAATTTTTTACACACATGAAACAACTCTATTAAATCAATTGAAACGTTAAACTTTTACAATGCTTTATTTGCTATAAATATACTTATCAGTATATATTTTTTCACAATAAATTTGCCTTTTTTTTTTTTTTTTTTTTTTTTTTCAATTGATATGTTTATTATTTTTTATTACTTGTGCAAACAATAAAATACAAAACTTAATGATTTGTCTGATTGAATAAAAGAGAATTGATTTATAAGCGATTTTTTATCGAATTATTTATCTTTCGAGTGAAATTTTTTTTAAAAGGGAGGACAGAGTGTACAAGACACAAGGTGAATGAATAATGGTTATAGCTCGTGAATTTATTATGCACACATAAAGCCACGTGTGATTATTTTTTAATTTTTTATTATTTTATATAGTATTATAACTATCGCGCATACATAAGGATAAATTTAACGGCTCAATATTTAAGCAACAAATAATAATTATTTATTATAAATTATGATAATTTTATTCAAGTTATCACCACGCAGAATATATATATTTAAACAATTAACCAAGAATATATATACGATGTCTTGTTTCACGATAATGTTTTTTTTTTTCTTTTAATTACCAGCAATTATTTATTTTATGTCAGTTTACTGGAGAGAAAACCGCGAATCAATAATAATGTATTCAATCCCAGTCATCAAAGGCAAATAAACTTAAAATTTATCTCTAATGGATTTATGTATTCATGAACGTATGTAAATTAATGTCGAAGAAAATTCAGCGGTTGTGTTGTATGTATCATATTGCTCAAGAAAATTTTAAATTACATAACAACATTTATCATTATTTTATTACATATATCATCTGCATGTACAACTTTCTCTACATCTATGAAAAACAACTTCAAGTTGGTGCAACTCGCTCTCTCATTATTATCTTTAAATATCAAATATCACACAAAAATGATATATATATATATATATATATATATATATATATATATATATATATATATATATATATATATATATATATATTTGCATGCTTAAAAACAGAAAATGTCAATGGCAATAATAAAACATAAACTATTGAAGATTGAAGGAAGTACTCAACTGTGCGCAGCGAATGTCATGATGACATCGCTCTGGTCGATGGCCCTGAGATCCTGGCCAGTGAGGTCGAACTCCCCGTCGGTTTTATGTAGCCTCGTTGCGACCGGTTTCCCATCCTCGTCTTCACCAAGCGCATTTTTATAAATATCCAGCAGAAACTTGGGTGCTGACCTCTTCACCTGCGGTATCTTACCGATAACACTGCGAGGTCTATCCGGGAGCCCAAGCAAGTTCAATATTTCGTGCTCAACGTCCCGTTTTTCCCTTTTGGTCAGCACCCTGTGAACCACCGTTTGGTCCTGTCCGTTATCCACGTACAGTCCGCTGATTCGCGAGGATCCAACTGGTACCACATGCTCACTAATCGTCACCGTTAAAACAATAACTGCTAACCACAACGAACATGACGAAAGATTACTTTTTCTTTTATTATCACTAATATTAATATTACAAGTATAAATATTGTTATCCATCCAAGCTTGTTCAAAAAACATTTCACAATAATTACACACACCAATACTTTCACTTTACGATGGAATAAATTAATAACCAAAAGAAGCTTTTAACACTTTCCTCCACTTCTTCTTCTTCTTCTTCTTCTTCTTCTTCAGAGTCTTCTTCAGAGTCTTCTTCAGACTCCGTGGTGTTTACACCTTTGACAGCAATTTTTAGCCGTGTGATAGTAATTATTGAACTTAAAATTTATTAAATAACAGCAATAAAAATAAATCCATTGTTGTTGCAATTAAATAGGAGTTGAACTTGGATAAATAAATAAATCTGTCAAAGAAGATAAATTACAAAAGGAACCGAAGAGTTGATAAATATCCAATTAAAAATAAATCTTTTTAATTGAACGACCGCGTACGCGTAGTCTGTTTGTCTGGTAAGCGAGATCAGAGTAAGCTCGTATGAACCTCTGTAATACTGTTCTTCAGAGCTCACTTAGATTCAGTCTCTGTCGTGTCGATCTTACCACCGCCTCCCAGGTACGTAGCTAAAGATAATGAGAGCCCAACAGATTCATACCTGACTACCTGATTGCATGATTGCAGGTGGAAGTGGAAGTGGAAAAACTTGGAGAGAAACAAGTCTTGATTAAAAGTTAGCTTTAGAAGCTCGAGGACTCAGTATGAGACAACAAGAGGGAACTCGAAGTGAGCTGAGATCTCTGATGATAAAAATAAATTTTTAAAGTTGTTGTAAGTTGTTTACAGCTTCCCACTGGGGATCACAAAACCATTTCTTCTTTGAAGATATGTCTAGATCTTTTACTTTGTGGTACTAGGTTGTAACCATTGATATTCTGAGCTCAAAAAAAATTTTTTTTTATACAATTGGACGTTGATTGGCTTGTTCAAGATTATGGACAAAGTTTGTGGTCCAGATGAGAAAAATAATGATAAAAAATACCGGGATACGGTACTGAGTCATAGAGATAGGACCCGCCTTTGGTTAAGAAGTAGGCGGTACAAATCTTGAGAACTAATGTGACTTGAATGAATCAGAAATTCTGGACTACTGTCATTGCGATGGCGATAAAAAACCGTGTTAATTTTCGTTTTTGTTTGTTCTGATGGTGAAGTTATGACTTTTACTTGTTAATATAAGCCAGCTTGTTAACGCGCAGCATTATTGAGGATGAATAAGTACTTTATTTACTTTTGCTACCCTGAGAAAAAAAATATTTCTATTAAAATTTAATATTCTTGACACTTTAAAAATTCCGAGAGTGTACTTTTTTGTCTGAAGAAGAGGTCAAATTGATTTAAATAATTTTTATTTAATTCAAGTGAAGGTATTCGTTTGTTGCTTATTACAATACCAACATAAAAATCATTAATATTTTTTTATAATAAAATTAATATATTAAATTGTTTATTTTAACAAATTTGCGATAAAAAATTAAGAATATATGTTAATATAAATTAAAAATAAAATTCGGTCAATTATATATAAAGCGATGAATTAACTCACCGCGTCAATTTACTCCGAGCCAGTAAGTGTGCAGATCTTACGGGGATTACATGTAGCCTAAGGAAAATTTTTTGTAATCAAATTATTTGTTGGCCGTTATAGAGAGATAAGAGTGCCGAAAAAATTGTTGCAATGAGTACGCGCGTAAACTCTTTGAAAAAATTTCTATACAGAAAAAAAAACTTCTTGAACCAAGAAAATTTTAAGGAAGACAAAAGTTATTTTGGAGCAAGGAGCAAGAAGAAATTTTATTGACTCAAGAAATTTTGACTTCATTCAAGAAATTTTCAATCTTCCTTAATATTTTCTTGAGCCAAGAAAATATATTTATTCTGTCATTTTTAATCATACAAAATAGAAAACTTGAGAAGTGAAGAAAAAGTTACACTCATATAAAAAACAAAGTATTAATAATAATTTTCGTTCGATAAATTGTTCAATTTTGACGTTTGTAATTTTACGGTAATTTTTAAAGCTAGCTTTTCTTATATTTTATTTTGAAAAGTATTTAATAAAATAATTTTATATGTAAAAAAAAAGTTTAGCTTATATGCGCTAATAAACAATCATTTTAACTTAAAACCAGCGAGGTATTTTGAAATTTGCGCGAAAACTTTTGTATACTTCAGTGCTGCTCCAAGTGACATGATAGGAAATTTCTACCCCCTTGTAAAATAATAATAACAATTTAAAGCCGGATCAAACGTTTAACCTGTGACAACAAATAAATACCGGAGTTCGTAAAATATGTCTGTAAGTATTGAAAATAAATTAATTACACAATTGTCAACTCATCTATGTCAATAAATTAAAATAAATAAAAAGTAACTTTGAATTTAAATACTCGATTACTTTAAAGTAAATTTGTATTAAAAAGACGCGTGATAACCTCAAAATAAAATTAATATTTATGAATTCTATGATATTATTTTCAGCAACAAACCGCTGATCACAAGGAAAAAAAGAGGAAAGAAAGTATTTTAGACTTGTCAAAATACCTTGAGAAAAATATACGAGTTAAATTTGCTGGTGGAAGAGAAGCTGCTGGTATCTTGAAAGGCTATGATCCATTGTTGAATCTCGTTCTTGACAATACCACCGAGTATCTACGAGGTATTTTTATTAAATTATATGACATTAAAGAAAGCTGTCACTTGACAATTTTTTAATTTTCTTTCACAAAAAAATTATTTTTAAAAAACTGCATTTTTAATTTATTAAAATTTCTACAAATCCATTTTTTTAATAATTTTTTTTTGCTATGATTTAAGCTAAATTTAATGTAATTTAAATTATTAATTATCTTATAAATCACTTTACGAATAAACAAATATTTGTTTACTCAGTTGTACTTACAAATTATTGAGTTGAATTTTTTTTTCAGACCCTGATGATCCTTACAAGCTTAATCAGGACACCAGGATGCTGGGATTAGTTGTATGTAGAGGTACTTCGGTTGTACTTATTTGCCCTGTTGATGGAATGGAGTCTATACCAAATCCATTTATACAACAAGATAGTTAAACTTGTAATTTACGATATTTTCCAATATACAATTAAAAATAATCTATTACTTACCTATTTTTTCAATATTTAAGTGGAAAAAATATTTTGTTTATTTTTACCAATCAAAAGTAAAATATTAATAGTATGTTGATTTTTCTGTAATATAATAATCAATAAATATTCTTTGGTTTATTTTTTAAATATTCAAAGTATTATCATAATAAAAAAATAATCCTTATTTAAGGTATAAGCTATTCCGTTAATAAAACTTATTAAAAAATCGGTAAATTATTTAATTATAATTATAATTAAGATCAATATATTTTTTTTTTTTGATATGACTAAAATTTAAACAAAAGTTTCAGTCTTATATCTACATAAACAAATTTAAAAACATATGTACAATCTACAGCAAACAAATTACAACATCTAACATACAATTTCTGTAAATAAATTTTCCGATATAATTTAAAGAAAAGATAAAATACTCGTGTTATGATTTATAGTTAATCAATCAATACTTATAAAGGTTCATATTTCATTCAGCGCCAAATTCATTTCTTAACCAAGGATATTGTTTTGGGCAGTCGAAACACGTGTTTAAGTATCTGTATGATTTCAAAACACGGCTCGGCAATTTACAAGAACTTGGAAACTCGCATGCGATTTCATGGGGCTTGAATTGTTTTTCACACAGCCACGGTTCAAAATCCGTCAAATCTGTAACAGGTGTAGGATTTTTCATCCAATCAATAACTTGATTACCTGTTACGAAATAGACATCCGGTAATTGCAGCAAGTCGTCTATAAATTTCTAAAAACAATCATGACACCAAAAAATTAATAATAATGATAATTTTAATTAATAAATTTATACTCACACTGAAAGCATAAGTGCTTGTCGGATTACGAAACCACATTGGATTAAAATGTAAACCAAACGGTGCTCGATTACTCACGTAATGTCTTTTAAAATTTAACATCAACATGTTGTAAATTTCTTCTCCTGACAAACTTATTGGACAATCATCTACCATAGTACAGGTGTACTCCTTAAAAAAAATTTAATAAAATTTTTTATTGAGTACAGAAAAATCGGATCAATCATTGATAAAAAATAAAACTAAAAATATTTACATACTCCAGAGAGAAGTTGATTTAATGGCAATTCCCATAATCCTGGGTACGATCTTGTCGGGCACATTTGACCCGTACTCTCGCAATGATGCGGTATCTTGTAGTCTAGTGTGTATGGCCACAAAGGTGGATCAGAAAATGGAGCAACGATAGTTGCGTCATAAACAAACCCAAACTCGGACATCATCAAAAATTGTCGATTCCAACCGACACGCAAAAACGGCGCTCTTAATCCTTTTATGTCTTCTATTCTCACCCCGCCGTATCTATTTATAATATTTGCAACGCCTACCATTTCGTCAAACCAGTCTTCTATTGTAGCATTCAGTGACCACCACTCTTCTGGTCCGCGGTGTCTGTTTAATAATCAAATAAAAATTATTTGTAATTTAAGAAATTTTTATGCAATAGTAATTTTTAAATATTAAATATTTTTTTCCCTGGAACTTATTAATGAAGATAGACTTACGTTACTGAATGAGCAGCTATTTCGTGACCTTTATTCCAAAGATACTGCACATCTTTGTAATTAGTATACTGATGGCTTACGTAGAATGTTCCCCGTATGGGACATCCATTCGGATTTTTGCGTTTGTTATTAAAAAACTCTAAAATCGACATAAAAAATAAAATGAACGGAATAGCCAATTAAAAAAAGATAAGCATCGATTAAACTTACTATTGTAAAAATCAAAATTTTCTGAATTAACGGCATCATTAAATGTTATCATTATCATTTGTGGCACTTCGGTATGAGTTAAATTATTCGGTATCTGTTTTCCGTCGTGAGAACACCAGCATTCTGGTAAGTAACATTTTTGTGGATTGCAATTTGTCGCTGAGTTTTTATCAGGACGTCCATCTAAAAAAAAAATAATTCAGAATAATTTTTTTAAATAAAAAACATTATATTACTGTTCTATTTACAATAAAAATGATAGAAGATAAAAATTTACCACACCAGCCCTCATCGGAACCGTCAGTACAGTCGACACTTCCATCGCAAAAATAAGAGCTAGGAAGACAATTACCATCTCCACAAGCTAGAGTGCCGTCTTTACAATCACCCTTTTCTAATAATGGCTTAGGTGGTTGGCGCTCTGGAAAAATTTTAATTAAATTTTAACTAATTATTTTTTGTTACTATTGACGAACGATTCAAAAGCTTCGACTGTGAAAGTAATTTTTTTTAAGAAGCTTCATTAAATTAAACGACACAACGGTAAATACCTGATGTTAAGTCGCAGTTTTCTACATTAGCTTTGAAGTCGCATATCTGCCTTTTGATATCAAACAGAAGACCCTCTGAGCATTTAAACTCAAATACTTCGTTGTCTGTAATTAATTAGATTGCGTATAATTCTTTATTGTATTGAATTGTGATTCTCTAAATATATACATAAATACGAAGTAGTAGTATGCTGAGAAAGTTATTTGACAAACAATTGTGAGAAATTTCCTGTACTTAAAACACGTATAATGATCCCGAAAAAAAAAAAAGGAAAAAAATTATTGCAAAGAAAATATTAGTTGTGCAACAGTATACAAATAGTTTTAATTATAATTTATAAAATCGAACTTTATCATAAAATTATTCATTTTTTCAACGATTGATAACTGATTTTTTGTTAAACGGATAAAATTTTGTATATAATTAAATATTTACCTAAACATAAATAATATTTGGCACATTCATTTGGTGACCATACATTGTGAGCTAATGTATTTGGATTTCTATAAAATTTACTGTCCTCAATACACGGTGCCTTGATGGATGACCCGTGAGCTGGGAAAAAAAAATTTTTAATTATATATAGCAGGTAGAGAAAGTAATCGATTGATTATATAAATTACATATCGACTAAATGGTTTCAAATTATTCATATACTTTTGAAATAAAATAGGCGGGAAAAATATTTAAATAAATAATAATTGATTATGGTTATGAAGGAAAAAACAAAATAAAAATAACTTGATACAATAATATAATATTATTATATGAAACATGCGGAACAAAAGATCACAAGAGAAATGTTTTGCACGTAGAATTTATATTTTCACTTGTGTATAAGAAAGGAAGTGAAACTTCCGGTACTGCTGGACCTTTCCCTTATGAGATAAATTCAAAAGATTCTAAATCGATTTATTATGGAAATAAAATGAGTAGAATCACGCATGAATTAGATTAATAAAGTATGGTCAAAATATGTATAGATGGATCAACTTATCAATAGGTGATTTGTCTTACCAGTTTGAATGATTAATAAGATTATAAATACCGAGTCACATATCCATGATCCACTCATGATGGATAAAAAAAGACGTCAAAAGATTGTGTTCGTCTCTCACGGCTCACACTTTCAAACTGATTCTTCCTCCCACCAAACAGTATACCTTATACGATGAGTACACAGTCTGTTTCTGTTCGGCTTCCTTCGTTCTCAGCGGCTACTATTGCTCCGCGGTGCAATGTATTTCCCAGCTGCTAGCTAATTTCACTTATTAACTATTGGAGAAATTGAGATCAGCATCGATATTATACATCTTTGTGGCTTCATTGATTGATATCAGACTGACGACCTAAAGTGACTTATCATTTTAGTTAATAAGTAGTGATGAAAAAAATTAAAAAAAAAACGTAATAGGAAATTCCTATAAGTAAAATAAATTCTCAAAATAAATTCTCAAATATCGAATAATTTTTTAACTCTAAAATTTTTATTCTACTAAGATAAATTGTTCTCCTAATGTTTAATATTTTTGAGGAAATTTATTTGCTAATTAAAAATTGAACGTAAAAGATGCTTTGAAATTTTAGAGCATTCCTTCAATTTGGTAGAATGGCTTAATGGTTTGAAGGTCGTTGCCGCTTATCTACTTGTATTCAATCGTAGGAGAGTTGGAGATATCCAAAATATACTGACAAGCGATTTAAAACGGATAGAATGTATTGGTAAAAAGACCGGCCCCGAAGAATTTAATTTATTGGACGAAAGTGGTAAAAAAATAGCTTTTTTGAAAGCTGGAACTTTACCATCATTGGAAGACATTGATGATCTACAAAAAAAATATCCATGTCCCTCGAGAAAGGGACTTAAGACGTGGGTGTTTAATCAAAATAAGTCTAAATCAAAACCAAAAACTAGTAAAATAAAAGTAATTAAAAACCAATCCGTGCGGTATAATCTTACGAAACTTGTTGAACAAGATTTTGATCCACCGCTACTTGATTGAATTTTTTTTTGTAAGCTTGATTTGATTCGATTAAATTGATATTTTGAGCGTAGTTTTAAGGAAATCATAAAATTTCTTTTACTTTTTGTCTAGTTATTTCTGTTTTTGTTACATTATACATATATCAGATAATATATATATATTTTTGTAATATTTATGTTTCATGAAAGCGTCAATGTATATGCCAAAAAAGTATGATTGATAATCAGCTGATTTTATTAGAAGTTTTAGTTGATAAGTCATTTGCAATGGATAGAAACTAATACCTATCGGAATTAATTTAATTTACAGTTAAAAAGCATTAATTGAATGTTTAACGTGAAAAGAAAATCAACAGTTGGGTTTACAATTAATATACGCTTTATTCAAATACAGGTGTTTAATTTATGTATTTATTTTAGCTTCACATCAACTTTAATATTAAAAGATCAGAGCTGCTGATCAACTAATTGAATTTGGGTGTTTTTTGTGTAGTTATGCATCAATTTCTGTAAGTTAATATTAAACTGAGTGATCAGCTCGTTTAATAAGAGTGTCTAGTAGGGCAACATTTTATGTCAGAAATTTTCATATATTTTTTATCTTACGGACAATTACAAATAAAAATTTATTAAAATTTTATTCCATCTCATTCGTGGGATCCTCTAGTTAAAAATCATTGTCTGTAAGAAAATATCGGGCCTGCCGACTTCCGATCAGCTAATTTTTTTATAGTTCAGGTCACAGGTTCTTATTATATAAATTACTAATTAAAAAGCGAACAACAGAAAATTTTTTATCAATTTTCATAGAATCTTAACATAAAATTGAGATGAAATATATGTGAGCTAATTTATATAGGCTACGCCTCGGACGTTAAAATTATGCCCGTTTCGAATCTTTCCCCCACAAACCTTATGCTCATATCGAAATATCGTCGCTGTCAGAAAACCGCCACTTAACGGCCTTATGACATAAATATCTATTTATTAAATTTTTTTTTTTCTACCCGAATTCAGTTTGGTAAATCGCATAATTTTGATATTTTGAACAGTTGAAATTTCTATTCTATATTAAATAGCTATTTAATTAATTACCAATAATAAATAAATATTATTAATGTTTTTTTTATCATCATTATGCCACTAAATGAAATTTCAACTGTTAAAAATACCGTTCAAAATACCAACTGTTAAAAAAAAATATATATATATATATATAATTTTGAGTTCCGCTTTTAACAGGGGCTGCGTTTGGGCGTTTCCTTAGATATTTTGAGGTGAGACCGTAAATTTAATTTTCATAAAATTTTTTAACAGAAGCTTAGTTTGGGCACTTCCGCTGAAAATTCGAAATTTGTTCGGAAGTGCCCAATTGAATCTCCTGTTAAAAATTCTATGAAAATCAAATAAATCCTCTCACCTCGAAATATCTCAGAAAATGCCTAAACACAGCTGCTGTTAAAAGCGGAACTCAAAATTTTAATTTTAAAAGGTTTCTCACGCAAGTTACATTTTGGCACACCCTAATATATATATATATATATATATATATATATATATATATATATATATATATATATATATATATATATGCTGAGTTTTTTATCACTGTAAATAATTCTTACTGAAGTTCTTGATAAGTTTGTAAAAAGTCGTTAAAAAATGATTTTTTTTAAAATAAAATTATTAGTATTTCAGATCTCATGTACTTAAAATTGATGGTAAAGATAAAATGATTTTTAATCACGTAAAGAATATGTTGCAGAAAAAAATGTTTTTCACTAAATTTAGCCTCTTTCTATCTCGTTTTGATCCCTCCTTTCTTGTATACTTTTTCGATTTACTACCGTCCTCAAATAATATTCATTATTATCTAAAATGGTAACCATTTACATGAAATATACGACAACTTTTATTGTCACACAAAACAATAATTACCATTACGAGATGGATAAATTTTTTTGTCATTAGTAGGGTATGAATAAAATTCAGATTTTAACACATACTTGGCGTAAATACCGACTGCCTATAATTGGCCTAAATACTACCACCCTCAAATAACATTCATTATTATCTAGAATGGTAACCATTTACATGAAATATACGACAACTTTTATTGTCACACAAAACAATAATTACCATTACGAGATGGATAAATTTTTTTGTCATTAGTAGGGTATGAATAAAATTCAGATTTTAACACATACTTGGCGTAAATACCGACTGCCTATAATTGGCCTAAATACTGATGAGTTCGAGCTAAAAAATACAATTTGTGTATTACTTTCAGCTCTCCGAGCTCAAAGAGTTAACTGTTCAATGCTTTTAAGCTATATCGTTCATTTATCTATTCAGTAAGCTTCTGAATTTTTTAATTTCTTAAGTTTTAAATTTATTTGATAATTACGTTTAAGTTATGGATAACGATAATAGTTTAATAATAATAATAATAATACCAAACGCCTGTTAACAGAAAGCATGAATGATAAGTATTAATAAATATTTAACAAAGTAATAAAAGTAAAATCAGTCAACATCATCATTATTATTATCATAATAAAATATTTACCGTTTATTTTGATCTTGCGTCTTCGTGAGATTCTTCTCTTTTCTTTTTTTGCATAGTAAGGTTTATTGTGTTCATGAGATTCTTTTTTTTCCATTTTCCGATCAGTCTTGGTTACAGCTTTAAAAAGAAATTTTGACTTTAAAAATTATACTTCATTGTTAATTTTTGTAGACTTCTATTTAATTATTAAAGTATAAAAATGAAAGATAGTTTATAAACTACCTGCTAAATTTGAATTTTTTGAGCGATAAGTTAATTGTGGGTTCTCATTTGTATTATTTTCCTCTCTTATAGTACGCCTCGAAGAAAAATACCTTCTGAAGAAACGTCTAATCCTGGTTACACTTTGTTGAATAATTTCCATAATTGTGATGCTTATGTTTTATTTTTTGACCTTATTACTTCAAAATATTTCAGAATCTAAATATATAATAAACTAACTTTATTTTGGTAAACAAACTTCTTATAAAAATTAATCAATTTTTTAAAAACTTTACATTATAGTGATGCTCCTTAAAAAGTTAATTTAGTCGTGTAATTACTTCAAATGCCAATAAAATTACTAATAATATATATATATATATATATATATATATATATATATATATATATATATATATATATATATATATATATATATATATATATATATTATTAGGTGGGTCAAAAAAATCGAATAATTTATGTTTGACTTTATACTCTGAAAAATAGGTTCGTAGACACCTAAAAAGAATTCTCTCCAAGTATAAGCTCTTAATTATAACGGGAAGGTCCTCCGCTTTGCGGGTTTCTATTTTTTTCGAATAATCAGATAAAAAAATTTATATCTCGCTTCCAACTGCTTGGAAAAATATTCCGTGGCATAGATTTTGTGAGAAATTGAATGCTTTACAAAAAGGTCTCTTATGACTTTTTCAAAAACTCAACCGATTAAAAGATATTCATAGTTGAAGTTTGGCTATTTTAAGGAAAATATTCGTTTTTATTATGAATTTTATAAGTCGATGAAAAAAATTATTTCGGATTGCGGAACTCATGATTTTGTAGGAAATTTACTGCTCTACAAAAATGGTCTCTTATGATTTTTGATTAAGTGAAGCCGTTACGAGATATTCATCGTCAAACATTAACGAATATCAATATTTCCAGTTTTTGATCAATAATTCGATAAATTTTAATTTAAACTATGAGTTTCAGGAAAATTTACATAAATTTGAGTTTCGATCGATAAAGAAATGTTATAAACAATTTTTTTAATATTGTTTTCAGTCTTGAGCTTGTTTGATTGCATTAAAACAAGAAATTAGAGCATTTTTTTCGACATATAGCCAATGATTAGTTTAATTTGAAGTGAATGACATATTTCTTTGTCAAATTTAATATGAAAAGTATTGAATCAAGTGAGAAACAACCAGTATTTAACTTTTTTATAGATAAATTTTTATTGAATTATCAATTGCAATATAATTGTCTATATTTTTAACATAACAGTACGCTATTACTATAAATAATTTCTTTTATTACAATTTGGGAATGTTTTTGATGTTCTTTGACAACTTGCAATAAGTACTGGAATTGTTCTTCATTTTTTGTCAAGCATTGATTATATTCACTAACTAATGCAACAGCTCGCTCTGCTGAATCATTGACAACTTTTAGTTGTTGAAAGTATTCTTTATTTTCGAGATAACTCTCATTAGTAGGCCATAATTCAACATCGACATCAAGAAAGTCATACGGTAGATCGAAGATTTTGAAAAGATTTAATGACTTTTTAGACACAAAGTCACTCAGAGTTCTCTGCGCCAATGAATTCAAATCTTTTTAGCAATTACAAATCTTTTAGCTTTAGAATCTGTACCTTCACGAGTATTAACAGCTTCAACAATACTTTTTTTACTTCTAATGGAACGCCATCGTCAAACAGTGATAAAATGGCAAGTTCATCGCTCAAATACCATAAGTGCGAAATCATTTTTTCACACGTAGCTGAAGAAATCAAAGGATTGATATGTTTGTACTCCAATAAATTTTTCATAAACTGCAAGTCATGATAAGCAGCAGTTGTTGCAGAAGTTGATGAAAACCAAGCTTTTAAATACAATGTGACTATAAAAATACAGAAATGACGAAGACCATGCAATTCTTTCTGAGAGAGTTTGAATTCATCTCTGAATAGATACATTTTCAAACTATAAATGGCCTTAGCCATCCATCTAGTATGATGAACAGCACCAGGACGTTTGAAAGAAATCTTTTCTTGAGGCATTTCTCCAAGGAAAATCAATGATAATTCCAATAATTCTTTATCTAACTTATTATAACATTTCTTTATCGATCGAAACTCAAATTTATGTAAATTTTCCTGAAACTCATAGTTTAAATTAAAATTTATCGAATTATTGATCAAAAACTGGAAATATTGATATTCGTTAATGTTTGACGATGAATATCTCGTAACGGCTTCACTTAATCAAAAAATCATAAGAGACCATTTTTGTAGAGCAGTAAATTTCCTACAAAATCATGAGTTCCGCAATCCGAAATAATTTTTTTCATCGACTTATAAAATTCATAATAAAAACGAATATTTTCCTTAAAATAGCCAAACTTCAACTATGAATATCTTTTAATCGGTTGAGTTTTTGAAAAAGTCATAAGAGACCTTTTTGTAAAGCATTCAATTTCTCACAAAATCTATGCCACGGAATATTTTTCCAAGCAGTTGGAAGCGAGATATAAATTTTTTTATCTGATTATTCGAAAAATAGAAACCCGCAAAGCGGAGGACCTTCCCGTTATAATTAAGAGCTTATACTTGGAGAGAATTCTTTTAGGTGTCTACGAACCTATTTTTCAGAGTATAAAGTCAAACATAAATTATTCGATTTTTTGACCCCACCTAATATATATATATATATATATATATATATATATATATATATATATATATATATATATATATATATATATATATATAGCTATAACATATGTATAGATAGGTATTATCTATACAATAATAATTATATCTGGATTCAAGTATTGTTTTCTTTTTCCCTTTGTATGTACAATATATATTACGTAGTTCCACGAAATATTCTTATTTATTAAATTTAATGATCTTAAAAAAACTTTATACAGTTTTCTTATTTAATTGAACAATATTTTCCTATCACCGATGTTTTATCGTGCTTTAAATGAATAAGATATTGAATTACAAAAGTATTGAGGTACAATTTTTCATTGTGGTATTTATCGTTGAAGGTCGTTGAGCAATTAATCGAAATAAATCAGTGATATAAAAACTCTCTGAACTATTGTTTTCCATATCAATTCATAATTGCGTTAACTTTCTACCCGTCATTCATTTAAGTAAAACATCGTAACTTTATGATTCACTATTTAATTGGACATATAATTTATTTTTAATACTTCTTAAACTATATTAATAAGTTCACAATGTTATGTTTAATTAAGTTTTTTCGAATCTGTATTGTAGATCCGAGAATGGCTGACTTTCACGGAATCCCATGTAGGAACTGCCAGAGTTGAGCCATAGATAAGTACATTGAAAAAAAATTTAACTTGAATCAAGATGAAAATTCTTGAATCAAGTAAAATTTACTTAAGCCAAGAAAAATTTCTTAGTTTAAAAATTTTTCTATTAAAATCAAGAAGTTAAAGTTCTTCAAAACTATTTACTTGATTCAAGCAAATTTTTTTTTTTTTTTTTTTTTGTAGAAGCTTGTGTAAATGTAATTTTAATTCGCCCTTTATCTATCACATGATTCTGTTAACTTTGACCGCTGAGTTTAAAAATCACCAAATTTTTCAGAACCACCATGAGGACAAATACCGTAATGAGATTTATTTAAAATTTATCATAAACATGATATTACAAGGGATAGAATACATAGAGAATAAATTCAATATTCCTTTTTTTAAATTCTCTTACTTTAAGTTAGCTGATTTAGGTCAACATAGATCGCTTCTAAGTCAAATTATCTCAAGTTATAAAATAACAAATTTTAAATTTTATAATGAGTATAATCAAAAAAATTGAATCCATACCTATATAGCAATAATTTCAATTCTCAAGAAAACACATTTTCAGTATTGATATAGGTTGAGGAATTGGGATTTTATAACAGTTTCAATTTAATGATCAATTTGTTACTTCTTTGGTTCCCGCGTTTTGATATCTCTCTTCGAGCTCAAACGTCTGGTTTGTATTCAATAAAAAACTTTTTTCAAAATATTTAAGCTACAATAATTTTCAGAATAAAATGGATCGAAATGGTAGATTAAAATGGAGCGAAATGGTTATTATTGGTAGGAAAAAATATATTTATAATTAACCGGAAATAAGAAAACTGATTTCTGTACTTTTCTAAAAAAAATATTAAAACATGCAAAAAATATAACTATAATGAGAAAATAATGTCTTATTTATCTGAGTAGCTATGATTTCTTCAACTATATCACTGATTTTTTCACGTTCTGGTAATCCGGTTGATGATTGGATAGCTTATGATGAGTTTTAATGTCTTGTCGAGTTGCTGCAATTAAATTTAGGGCTGTTTAAATCTTCAAATGTAGAATCTTCATTGATGATACATCCTTTTGATTTTACGTTTAAAATATTTTCCATAAAGTTCTTTCTTTCAAAAATTATTAATTTTCTTCTTCACAATGAACTAAAGAATTTAAAATCTTCTTAAACAATGATTAATGATTGTATGAAGTTATGATTATGATTTTTTTTTTTATGAACAATATGAGATTTCATCGTCATGAGATTGATATGATACAACTGGCTTAAACATAATTGTATACAATAATTTAATTCAACCGAACAATCTATTGTTATCAATAATTATAAATAAATAATAATTAATCAGCCATTACTTACTGTAAGTACATTAATTTGAAAAAGTAGAATTGGAACCTCGAGATGAATTGACTTGTCGATTGAATTTTTCAATTATTTTTTCATCTTCTTCTTAAATTGTTTTTAGAAATTTTTTTTTTCTATGCTACTTCAAGTTCCATAAAAATCAAAAATAATTATAGTATATTAAAGCTCAAAATACGCACAAAATTATTAATCATACTTCATACTTGAAAACTCACTTGAAATATCTGATGACATACTAGTTGTATGATTAAATTGATTCATATCACAGGACAACACACAAGAAACGTATTTTCAATTACTATACAATTATTAACATTTAATTATATATTTTCAGCGTCGGATCCTTTTTCGTAGCAGTGGTCATATTTTTTTTCTTAATAAATATTAGTCGATAAATTTCTATAACTGAAACTAAAATGAAAGTATTACAAAAGTGCCTCAGTACAATAATTAAAACACGTAATTCAGTCACACCTATTATTATATTTGGAATTTTTTAGTTTAGAGTCGAAAATATTAAATATTAATTTTTATTTATAGAAATAATATCAGCAAAAAAGGAAAGTTTTTACATTATACCTAATAGACCTTGCCAACAAATGGTAAAATTACGATGATTTTGACCAAAAAATACGAAATTCTTTGGGTTTCCAATTAACGATACGATAATATCGATTAATAGTTTTTTTCTTGCAATATTTTAAAAAACCTATTGTGGAAGAAATATTTTTAATCAATTTAATGGATAAAGTTATTTATGATAGCAATTTTGTTTTTTAAAAAATATTTACATAGCTACCTGATATAGTTTGTTTTTTACGAGGAACAAATTCGTTGCTTTCTGAAGAAGAGCTTAAAATCGACTTTTGATCATCGTTTGCTGAATTTTCATCAAATTCTGGACGTAGTGATAAAAAATTATAATTATAATTTTCATCTGATGCTATTATTAATTTATTAATTATTAATATTAATTATTAATTTTAATTATTAATTTTATTATAATTCATTTTAACAAAATTTATAAACCTATAAATTAAATGATTACATGAATTGTATAAAGTAATAAATTCGCTTTTAGTTTTATTCATTTATAAAAATAAATTTTTCGTTAATTATTCCATCATTTTTTTCAGATATATTGTTATACGTGTATGTGAATATTATATAAGCACACAGAAAAAAAAAATTAGAAAAACGGTAGACCCTGAAGGCCATCCGTGCAACTTCCGGCTAATTTTATGTCAAGTGCTTAAAACTGCACTAACGATGTTTTTGAGCTCTCCGAGCTCAAAAATACAATTTATGTGTTATTTTAAGCTCCCTGAGCTTAGAGGGACAACTTTTCTATGCTTTTGAGCTCTACGATCGGAAAAGAAATATCGAAGTTATGTGAAAAAAACACTTTTTCGGGTTTTTTCGTTCACGATATCTCTTGAACAAATAAACCGATTTTGACCGGATTGGCGGCAATCGACGTGGTTTTTTAAGGTTGAGAAAAAATTCAAATTTTAATAGAAATTTAAAAAGATTTTTTTCGTTTTAACTTTTAAAATCTCTAAGTTCACATTTTATAATTTTTAAACGAGCAACAAATATTGTTTTATTTTTATTCAAAAAAAAGTTTACTACTCGAACTCCGCATTTATTCTATAATTACTCCACAAATTTTTTACAGTATATATTCTTTACTTGTTAATTATTTTTCTTAATACTTATGTAAATATAATATGATTTCCTGATTGAATTATTAAAAAAAAATTATTTACTTACAGTATCTACCGAATGGACGTCGGCGCGGAAATTTTTTTAAGATTACTACAGCAATTATAATAATTATAAATAAGATCATTGTGATAAAGATGTTACTCTATAAATAAACAAATATTAAAATAAGACTATTAATGTTTTTAGTTAATTAAAGAGAAATCGACTAATATATTTTAATGACAAAATTTCAATTGATTGAACGTTATTTGTATCACTAGGCTTAAACCAAGCTTCATTGTAGCTTCTGATGCTGCCGCTTTCAAACTGTTGAATTTTCTGTGCTCATCTCCGTCAAAAATCAGTTATCTGCGCAATCTAGACATTGGCGCTGCCGGCGTTGTATTCAATGATACCGGTTGTATAGCAATTGTTTATGTACGAGTGAGACAGCAAAGGAAATGCAAAAATTAAAAAGAGACAGTCTTTTAAAATATCACAAAAAGCATTACTTTAAAATCTTTTTCTTTCTCAAATAAAAAAAAAGAAAAAAAAATGCCGATTTGTTGGGTCATCATTAAAAAATAAACCTGTCAAAGTCTTCATTATAAATGGCAATTATTACACAAAGGAAGACTATGGTCTGATAATGAGCAAGTTAATCCACTTCAACGCTATATCGGCTTATGTGACGATATTTTTCAGGTATATACAAATATATGAATTGTGAGCAAGGCAACGATTTTTATCTCTTAAATACTGATGATGATAAAATGAAGTTTAATAAAATTTTTTTTTTATTTAAATGTATATGCCGTCTTGGAGCTGAAATTATATTTAGTGAGGTTCTAGTTAAAATGTTTATTAAGTGTACTAGCAATCGAATTACGTTGACGGCAATAAATACTATACACGATAAAATAGAATTATTGAAGCCCCTTATTATAGTTTGAAATGTAAGTGCTCGATTTAATATTTCTCTTGCATCGTTTATTGAAGAAATTTTAAGTTTGTTTGATACCACTTATTGAAAATTTAATATAATAACAAACAATAATATACTTATAAATATAGGATGAATTTTTTTTTATTGCCACTTATTAATCATTTATTAACTTCCTAACTTCCTACTAAGATTTGAGTCGATAAATTTTGAGCTCGAAGAGCTCAAAAACGTCATTAGTGCAATTTTAAGCGCCGCGGTATGAAATTTGCGGGAAGTTGCAGGGATGGCTTTTAGAGCCAACCGTTTTTCTAATTTTTGTGTATATTACTATTAAAACTATTTTTTATAACATTTCTCATCGTATAATTAATAAATCCACAACAGCATGTATATAAATTTCACCCTTTCAATTTTAGATCCTTTGAATATTGAAGCTTACAAACAATAGAATTTCGCTTCTGAAAATACAATAAAATATGGTACTCAATAGACTTTCGGTGCAATCACTCTGTATAGAATTGAGATATATTGCAAGGTTATGAATAAAATAAAAGTTTTGTTGTTTTCTTCATTGTTTATCGGCAAAAATACATTTACACGCATAATTGTTGATTAGCGATACAAAAAAAAGTACGAAAAAGTTTTTAATCATCGTTAACTTAAACTCATCTATTTATTAAATATTTACTTTTAAAATTAAATTGTTTTATTTTTGTTAAAAAAAAAATAATTAACAAAATTGACACATTTTCTGTATAGTAATTTTTTTAAAATATGCATCATACAATAATTTTTATCAAAAGTTAATAAAACTATTATTATATCAATTGCATATCATGTATGTAGCACTAAAAGGCTTTAATCAACTCCCCAAAAATATGAATATCTTAAACTGCCCAAATAAAAAATTTCACTATTTTAATAAGCGCTAATCCTCTTTACTCCATATGCAATTGTTGTTTGTTTATAATTCCAAGAGAGTAACAGGTATTTTATTGATTAGTTAGTGTGTATTATATGGGTATATGTCGCTTATGCGGCTGCGCTTTATCCTAAAATTTTAGTTGAATGAAAGCTGTTGCTTTCTCTCTTATTATTACATTTTCCGTATTCTTTCACTCCCGAACCATGACCTAGACTTAAGCCATTCTATTTCTATCTGTTCTAATTTTACAGTATCTCATTCTAAATTTTGCTATACCCTCTTTGTAAAGGAATAGTATGTGCATAATCTTCTGCTTTATGGAACAGCAATGTAGTTGACAAGTAACTTTAATATAATACCTATCTATGTTATTAGCTTATCAGATACTTACTAGTATTATCAATTTTAATGAATAGATTATTCAAACGCTTAATTAATATCTATAACTGCTCATTAGTATGATCTTAAATTTATAATTACAATTCTTGTGTGCACGAATCAGATTAATTATAATTTCAATGTTCACTTAATTTGATAGTTTTATTGCAGTGCTTTATTAACGGTATAAAAAACAGTTGACAATATATGGTATTTTCTATAAAATTTTTATCTCGATCAAAATTATGAGTGGGTGATGATGCTCTATGTAAAGGTAGATGAACACCATGAAAGACTAAAAAATACAACATTTTCAATAATTTATTTTTTATTTCCTGTATAGGATATTACTAATGATTTTTTTTACTCTTGTTTGATTGAAAATTCAAAAAATTGTGTTTTATTAAACTTCTCGAAGAGCTCAAATACATCATTAGTGCAATTTTAAGCGCTTAGGTATGGAAGTGGCGGGAAGTTGCAGGAATGGTCTTCAGGGTCAATAAAAATTTGACAGCATTAGTCATGACCTTCATATAGAAATAAAATTTTTAAAATTGCTTAAATTTTATCCCACTAGATCATCAGTTTCCCTTAATTCAATTTTATGTTATATGTCAATTTACTTGACACGTATTACAAATTTGCATTCGTTTAAGATGAAATGGATCCAATTAGATTACATCCCTGTCTTAGGGAGAGCCCGTCCAACTAATTGACAAATCAATTAGTTGGTTTTCTGACTACATTATTTCCATCATGATATTTCAAACGATTTAATATTTCACATTAATTCAAGCAAAGTTCTCACTTCTAGAGGAAGATTTTTTTAATTCCATTGCTGAAAAAAAACCTACGCTTCATTGATATTTTAATTCAATTAAGGATTCAATTCTAAAATGATTTTGTTTAATTATTTTGCTAATTGGGAGTTATTTTCATTCAGACCCACACCATCTAGAAAACAAAAGTATTTTATGAATAAAATAAAATGATATATTTTCCAGATGAAATTATTCGTAGTAATAATACATAAAATTATAAAAAAATTTATCCGTTCGACCAGTACGCAAGGAGTGAATTGATACCTAGTATCGTTGTTCTCTTACAAGAGCAATAGCGCAGTTACCTCTGTCGCATAAAATACAAGAAAATCAAAGTTAAGCTTGTTATTGTTTATTCAACATCATCGACGGTACGTACAAGCAGCAAAAAAATAGAAATTCAAGATCAACTGCTGAAGGGTTAAAAATAAGAAAATAAAATTTTTTAAATCAAAAGGGCATACACCAAAGAAAATTTTATTTTTCATTTTTTCAGTAAATTTTTAGATTTATAATATTTCTAAGATAATTGAAGCAAAAATAAATTTTTTATAGGCCCTTTTGGTTTTAGTAATACGATATATATTTAAGTTTTCATTTTTTAGTGAAACAAAAAATAATATAAAAAATTAATTTTATTATTTACAAATGACATTATATTTATTATTAATCTAAATTTCTAAATGATTAAAACTCATTGTCATATCTTCAAAGATAAATTGAATTGAAATACAATGTAATTGTAGCAATGATTAATGTTTAATAATAAAAATAATAATTTTAATTATTTGACATATTTTTCCATAAACTTTTTATGAAACTCACTACGCAAAGAATCGTTGATAAAAACATCGTGCTTTTTTTTAGGTTCCGAGCGAGCACAGTTTTTAAACACGACATCATCATCCCATCGTCTACGAACTTTCATGTCTGTTCTTGTAACCTGAGAGGAATAATTTAGAAGAGGATTACCCGATAAGATATTTTCCATCCTTATTCTTTCCTCTTCTTGACGTTTCTCTAATTCCTATAAATAAATCAGACCATATTATTTTCCAATAATCTAAATTTATTTCAACTTAAAAAATTTTAATTATCGTTAATTTACTTTTTTAGCTTGATCAGCTGCGCGTTCTTTTTTAATTCGCTGTAACTCAGCAAGCAGAGTCGCAGTGTCATCTTCGTCGCTATCTGAATCAGACTCATCGTCGTCCAATGGATCATCAGCATCTAAGCTAGCCGCTGGTGCCTGGTCAATTTTTTGACGTTTTGTAGACGGAGCAGCTTCACGAGCTGGTTCTATCATACGGCGGTTTGCCGATGGTTTTTCTTTTTCTCGTTCCTCCAATTCACGACGAAAATCTCGGTTACGTAGTTCATCGATTGTACCTTGTCCATGCTCTCTTTAAATTAGTAAAAGGACGTACAATTAATTTTTTATTATAATCATGATCGATGATTTTATAGAAAATAGTGATAGTGAATATGTGAAACTGTAATTTAGATGTTTTTAAGAATTTTTTTTTTTTTTTTTTAATTATAAAAATTAATTTAGCAGATATTTAATAATTTTTACAATTTTTGCAACAAATAAATTATGGAAAAAAATTGATATAGAAATTTAAACAAATTGAAAATTCAATTCTTTACTTTAATACAATAGCAAATTATTAATAATTTAAATTCAAAATTATTAAAAAAGAACTCATATTATTTGTAATTTATAATTAATAATAAAACTAACCTGTATTTCAATTTAGTATGTGATGGCAAGTCACGACTACTGTATTGCTTTGAAATAGCACTTAAATCTTTTTCACCACGTCCCTGTCCTCCTCGTGCACCATCAAAAGTTGGTCTCGCAGCCGCAGACATTATTAATTATAAATATTATCAATTATTATTCACAATAATTTTTAAGACGAACTGCTCCACTTGTAAACACAGTCAACAACATACGACGTGAAGTACGGAGTAGGTTTGTAATCGCATCAGTGTTCCCAGAAACTTTTGCTTGTCTGATCGACACAGTGCCGTAAAACTATCAGGTCAGCTGTCAATTTTAAAAATTTTGATAACAAATCAATTACAATAAAAAAATGCTTCTAAAAATTTTCACTTATAATTTTTATTAATTTTTACATGTGAAACTTTTTAATTAATTTTTTTTAATAATTGCATTATAAAATTTTAAAATAATTTTTATTATCTGTCAACTTCAGTGTTAAAAATAATTATTTATCAGCACATGTCAGCTGAACTTTTTTTTTACATATAAAATTATTTTATTTAATTTAGTCTTTTTTTTTACTATACATTTCTACGAAATAAAAATCTTTATGTATCTGGCAATGAAGGCCTCTTTGTATTTTCAATGAAAATCTCTGTCCCAATTCGACTGAGTAACAACTCCACACAATTTAAACTTTTATAACGATGTAACTAAAAATCCTATTGCGCTCACGTTACAAGTGCGAATAACGTAATTTAATTCAAAGTTTAATTTACTTTTGTACTAATACGTAATTTTAAAACTTTTTAGTTTCTCAACAGATTAAGCAGTGAAAAAATAATAATCCTATAGTATCAACATGTGACACTATTTAAGAGATTAATCCAGAAAATGTACAATCAGAATTTAATTGTTGCTTTGTAATTTGTTGAAAGCCATGGAAGTCGAAGTTTCAATAATTAATTCAATTTCTTAAAATAAAATTATCTAATTCATTCACATGCAATTTTTTTTTAAATATTTGTTTGTTATAAATAAATAAATCAAAAAATTAATTTTCGGATCAAATTTTTTTATTAAATAAAATTTTTAAAAATGGTCAAGTGACAGCTAATTTTAATATCTTTAAAAAATTTCTTAAAATTATTAAATATCTATTAAATTAATTTTCATAAAAAAGAAAAACGTGGTCAAGTTTTTGATTATGAAATCATAATAATTTTGTAAATATTGTAGTTATTACAACCCTTGATTGCAACCCTGGGATATGCCCTGCCCTCCATGTTTCAAAAGTCAAACTAATTTTCCGCCATTTTAAAATTTTTTCAGCATGATCAAAAATTATTTATAAAAAAAAACAAATAATTTTGTTTCATATTCCAGTTTAAAAATTTAGAACAATTATTATCATTATTTAAATTACATAAAATATTGTTTAATCTATAATGCAAATTGTGCTTGTAGTATATCATTTTCGCCATGTTTGCGAATTGTGATTTCCAGTCGTCGAGGTCAGTAGAGCAGCAGCATCGCCACTGTTCACATCGTGTTCTCTAAGTTCAGAATTGTAATAAAAATATAAATAACAATTATCTAATTTATTTATATAATTCAAGTGATACTATTAAACTAGAATCATTATTGTATTATTACAGGTGTTAATGAAAATTTATTCATTAGTTCAAAAGAAACAAGTGTTACTTTAAAAAATGATTAAATCTGATACAAACATGTCGGATACTCGTCGACGTCGCCATAAATCAGAACGTTCCCATGCGTCTGATGATTTATCAGAATCATTCGATGAGCTAGCAATTACAAAAGACACTGGGGTAATTATTTTTTTTTTTAATATTTAATTGTTACTTTAAATAATTATTCATAAAAATTATTTCTAATTGTTATTATAAATATTGGAGTAACAATGTTAATATTTAATTATTGTTAACAATAATTAAAAAATTTTTTCTCGCTGGATTTTAAAATTTTTTGTTACCGGTATTTTAATTTAAAATATTTATATTATTGTTAAAATATAAGAAAATAGGTCAAGAGTTGATTGTATTTATTTTTAAAAATATTTTAATTTGAAAGTTTAGTTAGCTTTCTCTGCTTATCAGTTAATAGGTTACTACCAACTTTATTACTTTTATTAAGCTAGTTACTTAGTTATTTTATTTTATATTACCGTTAGAGTATTCCATTTATTTTTTTTATTTTATTTTTTTTCCTATTTGCATGATACTTGAGCAGATTTTTATTATAAAATAAAATATGCTAAATTAATTATCTAAAGAATTAATTAAATGAATATTTTTAAAATATTTAGAGCAATGATCAGTCGGACATTAACATTCATCATGATTCCGAGTATGATACTGCTGGAAGTGATGGTGAGTCTGATGGTGGATCGCAAGATGGTGTCCAACGTGAGAGAGGAGATGGCCAAGAAGAAGACAAACCACAGAAAAAATTGGACGATGATGAGGATAGACGTAATCCACAGTACATACCAAAGCGTGGTACCTTTTATGAGCATGATGATCGTACTACTGAGGAGGCTGCTGAAGATACTGTAGAACAACCTGTTGAAAGGGAATCCAAGGATAAAAAAGTTTGGAAGGATAAAGAAGACCGGTGGGATCATGATAGGTACAATGACCAGGAACAGGCTCCTAAGAGTCATGAAGAACTTATTGCTGTCTATGGATATGATATTAGGAACGAAGAGGGTCCTCCTAGAGCACGCAGACGACGTAGATATGGGTGAGTTATTCAAAATTGTTTTTTAGATACGAAATTTCATGGAATGAAAAAAAAATTTTTTTTAGGTAGATTTCTAGAAATCAACAACTTACTTATATATATGTTTATATTTATTCTATGAAATCTACCTTCCATTTCGGGTGAAGCCGAATGGCGTTCTTTTTCAATTTACATTTTTTTTTTTTTTTTTTTTTTTTTAAATAGTCGTGGTCCAAATAAATATACAAGAAATTGGGAGGATGAAGATGCTTATGGAAAGACTCCAATAAATGCATCAACTAAACAGAACCGACGATTAAATAAAACCGGTGAAGAATTTCCTGCTCTTGGAGGTTCAGTAAAGGTAAATAATTACAAATAACTGTTATACTTGCTAATTGCATTTATTTGAAATAAATAGAGTAAAATGTTATAAATTATCGTTTGTTAGGATGATAAACAAAATACAGTAGAAGAACCGGTTATATCATCAGCATGGTACAGTAATAAAAATAAATACAGCAAACAGCAAAACGCCTTCCCACCACTTCAATCTCAACTTGATAACCAGAGAACTAGAATATTGGCGACTAATGATATCCACACGTAAGAAAATATTTAATAAATATTTTTATAATTTATTTTTTGATAATATAAATATAAATAATAATATAATTGATAATTTAGAAACGAGAATAAAGCTCCTAATGAGCCAACTAATCCTGCTTGGAAGAAAGATGCTAAGTACAGCCATCAAAGTTTGATTGGTAATATAAACGCTGGTGATGATATTGAAAAAACAACAACAGCTAATGTAAAACCAGCTTATGTAAACAAACGACAAGTTCAAGAGAGCATTAGTCTTGCAGCAAGTAGAGTACGAGGACGTGGATTCAAACCAATAACTAATAACAATCTCGTAACTAATAGAACTCCTGATACTAAGCCCAAAGGTCGTGGTAGTGGACTGATTGGAACTGGTGGAGATAGAAGAAATATTATGGGTCGGGACGATGATCAGTTTGTCAACGAGGTCAAACATATCAATATTAATGATGGATCGACGTATCATCATGGACGTCAACAAAGTATGTTATTTATTTTTTAATCTCAATCATCTGTTATTAGTAACTGCAGATTATAAATTAATTATGTTACTTGTTTAGAAACTTTTTACGGACAAGGATCGAACCAGCAACGACCCAGTGTTGGTTCTCCTCGCAGGCAACCGCCTACACAGCAACACCAGCAGCAACAACAACAACAGCAGCCACAAGCACATTCTCGATCTCCGTCTGAAATCGGTGGAAATAGACCAAAACGTTATTCGAGTCTTCGTCAACGACCAGCAATATCAGACGGCCCTGGACAGCAAAATTATCCGACTCAACATAATCAACATGGACAACATAGCCAACATGGACCACATAGACAACACAACCAGCTTGGACAGCACGGATTTTATTCTCCTCAAGGTAAAATTATTAAGTTTAATTAATGGAAATAATTTTCACACGAAAAGTTCTGATTCGGCTAGTTTATCAATGTTTATTAATAAAATTATTATAAATATTTACATTAGGTGGAAATTCACATGGTGTTATAGAGTCACAAGGTAATATTAAAATATATCATTTTGTGTGATCCCGCTTGTTTATTATTGTAATAATGATAATCCTTTATATTCAATACGTGTGATAAAATTATCGCTTCGAAAGATAATTATATTTTAACAAGTTATCTAATAATTCCAGGATATCCACAAAATCATTTTGATCAAAGCCCTCAAGTACCGCAGACTGCAAATGCACTGACACCTCAGTCAGTGATGCCACTACCTTCAGCAGGGCAACCGGGTTCTTTTGCACCACCGCCATTTTTGGTGCCTACTCCGCAATTTATTGCACCTCAAACAGCAGCACCCAGCATCATTAATTACGTACAAGCTCCTAATGGACCGGCATTTCCGCCTAATTTTCAAGGATATCAGGGATATACTCCATCGGTTCAGGTAATAAATCTAAATATTTTAAGGTTTAAATTTTTGGGTAGATTTCATAGAAATCTAACTATTGCATTGATCTTCATATACTATTGTGTCCTTATTTACACTAATATTAATTTATATTTATTAAAATTTATTTTCTATTTTTTAATTTGATTTTTTTTTTTTAATTGTGTTAGTTAGTTTTTTTAAACTATTATTTATTTAATGAAATAACTTATCGAATTTTTGTAAATTTAAAAATTGTAATATTAAAATTAATTTGACAATTTATTGCAGCCACCAGTCCCACAACCACCACCAAAGTTATATCAACCACAAGGTTGCACTTATTATAGTCCAGCCCAACAGCCACAACAAGTACCGCAGATAGCTCCGCTTCGACGACCAAAAGCTGCGATTCCGATTTTACCTCCTCCAGACAATTCAGTACAACGTCAGCAGAGTAGCCGGGGTAGAGGTCGTAATGTTTCACAAGCCTCACCTTGTAGTGGACCTGGTGGTCAATTGTCTCCTGGTGAGCAACAGCAACAACAACACCAACATCAACAATTTCAGCAAATTGATACGCAACAGTTTGTATCCATCGAATCAATCAATAATTCCTCTAATGATATATATAATAATTTACCCGTTGAACACGTAGAACAAATTTCTGAATCTATGGTACCACAAATGGCTAATGAAGAAATAAATATTGTTGATGAGAGTATTTCTCTAGATAATAAGCCAATTGCTGATAATATTAGAGAGGATAATGGTCAATCAGTTGAAAATGTATTGATAGAAAAATTAAATGAAAACATCACAGAAAATTTTACTGAGATTATTCATGAAAATTTAGAAGAAAAAAAAAGTGATATTAAAACAGATAATATTGAAGAAATAATTTATAATGAGTCAACAAAAGATAATATCGATATAAATAATTTAAATAATGATATTAAAAATGATTTAATGGATAAAATTAACGAAACTGATAATGATGTAGTTTCAATTACAAAAAATGATTGTGAAAATAATATTGATGAAACGGTAGTTGTAATTGATAATAATTCTAATAATTCATTAAGTAAAACCATTGAAGTAGACTCAGTAAAGATTAATCAAACAGATATTAATAATAAAGTTGAGAATGTGGTATCGACTCCTGTTGTCGAAGAAACAGCTGCTTAATATATGTACATTTAGAGAGTAATAATTTTTGAGTAATTTTTGCTATTTATCGCTAAATGTAAAAAGTAATTTAAAATTATATATTTGGATTATATTATGTATTGGTGTATTTCTTATTTGTACAAATTGTTATCTACAATTGTAATTATTGCTGCTATTTATAATTGATATTAATTGAAACTTTACTTTAGAAAAAAATTTTTCCTCTCACTTACATTTGAATCACAAATAAATTTTGGTTAGTATTTAACAAATTAGTTAGAAATATTTAGTTGTAGTGTTAAATTATTCAAATATTGTAAATTTGTGGTAAACGTTAAAATTTTCTTATAACTTTGCCTATAATATGCATTAAAATTATTGCAGAGATAAATGCTGGTTAATTGTATGAGTAAAAAACATAAAAAAAAAAAAAATGCCATGAACAGTTGCTAATTTATTGTTACAATTAATTAAATTAACGTAAAATCTATCAACCAGCGTTATTACATTGAAGAATAAAGCTCAATGTATAGATTGTGTTGCAGATTAAATTTTTTAAATAATAATCTAACTCATTCAATTTGGATATTTAATACTATTCTGTAAATACGATATTAATTTAACGACTGAGAGTTAAAAAATTAAGATTAATAAAATTTCTTTTTAAAACACATTCAAAAAAATAAAATCTGTATTCAGTAACTTTTACACAAGCTAAATGTTGTTGCTTTCATTATAAAAGAAATATAAATACGTATGTAATCTAATAGCTACTTAATTCGTTTAGATAAATAAATTCACTAATGAAAATTAATAATTTCTAAGATATATATTTAGTATATTATCCATTTTTATTTGTATGATAGCTTTTACATTATTTAATATATAATTATATTAGATAGAAAATTTTGTTTTTTAACAAAAAAAAAAAAAAAAAAAAAAATAAAAAAAAAAAACAATCATGATAAATAGATTAAGAGTAAAAAAAAATAACATATAAAAATGCCCAATATTGTCTTATGTAAAATTAATATTAACAATTGCAATTGTAAGTATTTTATAATATTGAATTATTACTCAAATTACTATTCTCCATGTAATGATAATTAAACTATTATAAAATATAGTTGAATATTAAAGCAATTT
The DNA here is from genome assembly GCF_013202065.1 of Cotesia typhae. Classification (NCBI taxonomy): domain Eukaryota; kingdom Metazoa; phylum Arthropoda; class Insecta; order Hymenoptera; family Braconidae; genus Cotesia; species Cotesia typhae. The sequence goes on along the minus strand of NW_027423756.1, from coordinate 9,236,680 downwards.
ATTGATGGATCTTTTGTCTCTCAAAATTTCCCACAGCATATAATTTAACAATGAGAATTTACCGCTTTCCTAACGCTTTTGGACCTAACACAGTATATAAAGAAAATTTAATGATACGTGGTTACAATCTAGAATTCATTAAAAGTTATCTCTATTTTTGATACATCGGCCAATCACAATTTAGAATTTGGAAAGCATCAGAAGAGACTGCGCTAACATAAGAAGTTATCTCGATGAATACTTCCTACTGTCGCTAATTTTTTTAGATGCATGTTGCTAATCATCATCAAAAAGTATAGCACTAAACAGTATAGAAGTTTCGTGATTCTTGTTAATAAAAATAAAAATTATTTATCCGAAGTATGGAATTTAAAGTCGGTAGTTAGTTTTCAGAATTAAGTAAATTCGTTTTAAAATTGATTAAATAATAAATAAAATTCAAGCAAGAATTCCAAATTTACGTACGAAAAAAGTAAGTATACCTTAAAAATAAAATATTTAAAAGTCAATTTTTGATCTTGTTATTTATAATTTATAAATTATTTAATTATACATCCTATAAAATTGAAACTAAAAATGGTAATTTTTGTGATCAATAACCATAGTATTATTGTTGCATCCACAAAATTATTGATCCCAAATTCTAAATACTATTTAAGTATGTTGAAGCCGTAGACCGTAGACCCTACTGCGGTAACAGAAATCTGCCCCTAATTCTACTCCAAGATTTTTTATTTTGTTTTTGGTTGTAGTAAGATACAATTTTTCGTTTTTATTTTGTCGAAAAACTGTTGGAAAGCTGATTAAATCATAAATTAGCTGAAACTCGACTATTTTCGGAGTAGTAGGGACTTTTTTTATAATTTTCTGCCGTTCAAATCGTAAAAAAAATTAAAATTGTCGAATAGTTTTTACTACACAGAAAAAAAAAATTTCTTGAACCAAAAAAATTATAAAAAAGACTAAAGTTATTTTGGAGTAAGAAGAAATTTTCTTGGCTGAAAAAAATTTAACTTGGTTCAAAAAATTTTAACTTCATTCAAGAAATTTTCAGTCTTTCTTAAGATTTTCTTGATTTAAAGAAATTTATGCTTTTATAGAAGTTATTGAATATCCTGAGCTAATAAAAAGAGCATTCAATACAATGGATGAAGAAAGAATGATTCCTAGATTTGGAATTCCTCGATCCAAAGGTAAATTTCTACAGAATTCTTTAGTTTTGTCAATTAAACTGATGAATTTATTATTTTTTAAGTTATTCACAACATTCTGAACCCAAGTGGCCACCAACCTTTCGATGTACCAGCTAATAAGATATCATGGTTATTAATAAGAGTAGGTCTTATATTATTCGTTTTACCTGCATTTGTATTTTTACTTTATTTATACTTTGCAGATCCTTTTGGGTAGGCCGATTTTTTAAAAATAATAATAATAATTTGATAGAATTTAAAATATCGAACAAATACAAAAATAATAATTCTTTTCAATAATTAATAGTTTTTTAAAAGAAAAAAAAAGATATTATAATAAAAAAATTATCTTATTGAATCGTTAATATTTAAAGAAGAAATTCCATAAAGCAAATTAATCAATATTAATTTGTAATATTATTTTACGTTCAAGTAAGGCTTGCTAGCCTGCTAAAGTCAAAGATAAAAATATTAACAAACATCAAAATGAAAAAATTATTAATTAATGATAACATAAAAATTTTAATAATTTTTTATTTAAAATTTATTTAAAAATTCAATCGTTTTTTTTAATAATCGAAGTAAAATAAAACTAAAAAAATTTTTAATCGAGGAATCAACAAAATTTAAACTTTAGAAGATACATATAGTACCATAAAATTACAAAATATATTTGATTAGTAATGATACAAACCAAAGTAGTTTATTTTCTATTATTAAATATTGCAAATAAATTTACAAATATTTAAATGTACGTTATTTTATATAAAATCTACTGTACAGGTATTGTAAAATAAAACTGAGCATCTGATGAATACAAAAAATTTAGGGAATCAAAAAAAATGTCAACAATGTCTACTTTTTAAGCTCATAAAAAAAAAATTGTCGTAAAAATTTAACAAAAAGACAAATTCCCGAGAAAATTTGATTTCATTATGAAATATTAATAAATTTTTTTAAAACATGAATTTAATTTCATATTTCATGATGTTCTACCATCATAAAAATTTAGCAAGTACACTATGACAAAGTAACTGAGGAATTCTTTTGACTGGTTGAATTAAAATAGAGAATTCAAAAAATTATTAATAAGGGCAATAACAAATGAATTCATGAATTAAAAATTATAATAAAGATTATAATAAAATAATCTTAAATAAAATATATGTCAACCAGAATTAAAAATCAGTAAAAATACTAATTATAATTACAATTAATTAAAATACAATTAATATACAGATGCAAAATATGTAAAAACTTTGTAAGAGACGAAAGTCGTGCAAATAAAACTATTTATTATTATTATTACTAATTATAATTTCATTTTCAGGTAAAAAATTTTAAGCTTTAAATAGTAAAACGGCGTGTCATATAATAATATAATTATATAAGCAAAAGTCACTAAAAAAGTACGATAGATATTTATTTTATTGATTAACATTATACACATATATTTTTTTATAAATAATACAGAAATTTATTTACATTAATTTACAGAAGTTCTTAATCTCAAGTACCATGAAACTTTAAACAATTTCATGCCACATAAATTCGTATTGTTCTATTTGTTTAAAGTATAATTTTATTGGTCGTTGGACATACTCTTGAGAGGAATAACTTCAACGCTTCTTCGACTTTTGATACAATTATTATCTGACTGATTCGAGTCTGTGGTTGGCATTTGCGAACGATCAGCTATTTGCATAATTCCACTTTTTTGTGTTCCACAGTCTGCGGAAATCGGTCGTGAGCATATGAATGATCGTCTAAATTCTTTGCGGAATTTACCTAATTCATTTTAAAAAATCTGTATAAAATCAATTTTATGGCAAATTGTTCACAGTTGAGAAGAAATTTTTAATCACACAATAGTTATTAAAATTTAAAAGGATTACAAGTCCTTTAAAAATATCAAAAATATTTTCTCAAGCTGATATCTTTACATGAATCGATTTTGATTAATAAAAACTTTTCTTACCACTCATAAAATTATAAATTACAGGATTAATTGCGCTGTTCAAATAGCACAGCCAGTGAGCTAATAGACTGAATGCTCTTGTGATATTATTCGATGATAAGCTCATTGAATATCTGTGACAAACAATTCATTTTATCAATTGATTGAAAATTATCATTTTTTTTTAATCTTCTGTTAATAAAAAATTGTTTTCCTCAATTAAGGAATTTTAGAGATTAATTTACTTGATGCCAGTAAAAATTCAAATTTCAAAACAATAAATTAAAAATTTTACAAACTAATTACTTGACTTTTAGCTGCATGATTTTATTTCAATAACAAAATTTTATTTTCATTTATTTATTCATTAACGCCACTCGGAAATTATAAATAAAGCTTACACAATAATTTGAATTAGATAAATTAAAATATAACATTTTTATTATAAATTAATATCAAATTAAATAATCATAAGTTATTATTTTGAGTATATTTTTATATATTTAAAAAAAAAAAAGAAAAGAAATAATAAATATTTATTCTTTTCTTCTCTCATCTGCAGTGATAATACATCATATATCATCAGAAAAACTCGGCAGAGAACTAACATACCATGGAACTTATCAATGTACTTTCGAGAAATCAATATCTTAATCTTTACTAGCGCCATCTATTGTATACTAACCATAACCATCTATATTTAATTTCTACTACAGTGACGAATGTTTAAAATGTTAAGTTTCAAAATTTCGGAAATATTTTTCATCACCTGAGGATATTCAGCAAATGAACAGGTGCATAACAAATCGCAAAAACAAGAACGACTACAACCAGCATTTTAGCAGCTTTTCGTCTTGACACTAAACGTCCCTCATGATTGTCTTCAAACGACGCTGACAATTCAGCGTCCAAAGGAATTTCATTGTTTCTTCTAGATACTACAATCAAAGTAATATAATCAATCAATTATTCCTTCAACTAATTGAGTTCACTAACAATGTTACTCAAACTTTATAATTTAATTTTACGTATTTTGATTAAATTTGTAACCTAACAACTTTTAAACTTCTTCGATTGTTTTACTCAAAGATAAACAGAATTTATTACAGATAGATAAATATAAAACGGATTGAAAAATAATAAAAGCTATCGTATAAATTTCAAATGTTATTTTTTCAACAAAATTGATTTTTTACAGCGATTTGTTTTTTTTACTTTATTAAAATTTTAATGTTAACTCATCTTTTTTAACTGTCAATTTCAGATATGAAATAGTTTACAATCACTGAATGTGATATCGATTCAGTAACACGCTTTTTTCTATGCATCAATGCTGTCATGTATAGATTAAAAAAAAATATTAATTTTTATATTTTTGACAAAAGTATTTTCAATTTTTTTTTTATATATATAAACAGAAAGTAACTCTTAAAAATTAAAGAATAAATATTTTCCACCTTTTTTATCTGAAAAAATTCATAACTCTTTTTTCACTAAGAAAATATTTTTTAAAAAGTCTTTTTTATTATCAAGAGAAAAGAAAATAATTATTTTTCAATATTATTATTGAGTATATCGACAAGTATAATAAAAAAAACAATAGAAAAATTTTAACAGATTATTTGTTGTTTAAATAAAATAAAACTTACATTTATATCCGGGAATTCGACTTCCTCGTAAAACACAGATTATTTGATAATATGTATAGGTCATAAAAACCAGTGGTCCGAAATACAGGAACACAAATATAACCAAATTGAAAATTCTTTCGCTATTAATGCTCCACGATCTTTTACATTGCGTTAAATAAATAGTTTCTATTTTAAATACTGTTGGTGCAACTTTCAGTAAAATTATATCGGGTGTATCTATAACATATGTAACACTATAACTATTAAATATCCAATTCGAATTAACACAAATAAATGTTACTATATTTACCAAAAATAAATGAGAATATCCAAATGTAGCATATAAACTTTTTCGCGCGCTTCGTTGTCGATTTAAAAGCCAGCGGAAAACAAATAGCATTCCAACGATCGATCGATATGAAAGTAAGGGTGAGAATACTCACGCTTACTGAAACTGTCTGTAACAATAATAAAAGTAATTATTTAAGCATACAATAGTTGAGTATAATTATAATTATTAATCAATTATAATAATGCAGTTAAAATTGATTCAATTTCACTTGATAATAATAAATATATAAAATATTAAGTTTATCTTTTCCTTCAAATTTTTCTTTTTTTTTTCTTTAAAATTTATAATTATACTAAACATTCTACACATAAAAATTTAATCATATTGTTGTAAATTGCCTAAGGCATTTTTTTACAAATAAAAAAAAAATAAAAATAAAAAATGATAATCATCATAATAAATATATTACGATCTAATTTTACTCCAAAGGGAATCAATCCAAAAGTATTCATTGACATGGACTAATACAATGTTTATTTTTGGTAATCAGTTATTATTATGTATTATTGCGTCTCATTCTGTTTAAACAATCTACTCGTGTAAACATGTGTTTACGTACGTGTATAAATGTAATATATACGGGATACAATAAATTTGTACGCCCACGTCACCTGTAGGCTCGATTTGTATCACTTGTAGGAATAGCACTTGTAATAAGTTTAGGGCTACTGTTTGTCCGTTTTTATCTTTTTTTTTTATTTGTTTTATACCATACTCTTACGAGTGTTATTTATTTATATGTTACTAAATGAATAAAAGCTAATGTTCAGTACACCCGAAGCTCAAAGTGACCTATTTTTACAAATTTTTTTTCTTTGTTATTATTTCCGGTAATACACACGCGAAATTCATGCTCATTAACAAATACTCTGCGTAGTAAGCCCGACTAACAGATTTATTAGCACTAGGTGATATAATTAATTTATGGGCACAATATTTATAATTTGTACTCATTTGATTTGCTAATATAAAGTTAGCGTTATTTGATGACCATGAATAAATAAAAAGCGTACCTTTATAAATTGTTTTTTTTAATTAAATTTTTTATGCAAATAAAAATGTTATATCGATAGAAAATATTGATAGTTTTTTAATTAAAAAAAAAAACTTTAAATCACGATATTTTTTAATTGAAGCATACAAATATTTACAAGCGTTATTCAGATGAATTTTATGGCGCTTACTATATTCAGTTTTTAAAGATTTACTTTACTTTATTGTTGCAAGAAGATAAAACAAAAAAATGATTTTATTATTGTCAACTATTTGATTAGATTTGTTGATAAATTTTATATTTTATTTAATTTATTTAAAGATGAAAGTATACACGGAAAAAAAAAATTAACTTAAAATTCAACGGAACTCCTTTGTATACCTTGATACTTTTTTAAAAATAATTATTCCGATACGTATATGTAATTAAAAAAAAAATTTATTGAAGAATACAAACATGTCCATCATTTCTATACTCTGAAAGGTAAATAAAAGTAACTCAATCAACTTTGTAATTATATTGGCTCGTGCGCGACCATTATTGATAACAACCAGCCAATAGCTAAAGTGTGTTCTTGCACTCAATTACCTAAATATTAATAATATCTATAATTAATACTAAAAGTCTGAAAAACTAACCAATCATTTTCTTAATAGTTTTTGTGGAAAATTTAACTACTGCATTTGATCTCATGGCGGAAGTTACCAGAAATTTTTTCCTCTTATGTTTCCGGTTGTCAAGTAAACTTAGAAAAATATATACGGGATATAAGTCGTCTTGTCATCACGATTGCGCCCGCAATTTTTATTAATACCATAAGCTACATATTTTATTTGTCATTTTTCAATTCGATCAAACGAACAAAACTTAAAAAAATTTAGCTTTGACACAGAAAAATTTCTTGAATGAAATTAAATTTTTTTAAACCAAGAAAATTTCTTCTTGCTCCAAAATAACTTCGATCTTCTTTACAATTTTCTTGGTTCAAGAAATTTTTTTTTTTTGTGGACAAATCTATTTTTATTTCGGATGCTGAATGGCTTTTTTTTCTTATTGGTACTATAGAAAATAAATCATCAAGTCGAATGATGTTTAAAAAAAAAAAAAAATTTTTTTTTCTCAGCTAAAAACAATAGATAATTTGTAAAATTATTTAAATTAATCCAATTTTATAAATAAAGTGATGATTTATTTATCAAAAGATTAGTAACTACTAAGTATCGAGCAAACTCGAAATATCCCTTTATACGACCCTCCTATTAGAGGACCACTTAAACTCAGTTAATCCATTGCATTAGTGGTCTTAAACCATTCTTTATAAAGATTATAAATTTTTATTCACACAAATTATCCAGATCCTTTCTCTAACCGCAATACAAATGCTTAAGTAGATACAATTGATTGTAATTATTGTTGTTATTTTATTATTATTATTATTATTATTATTATTATTGGTATTATTATTACTAATTACTGTATTGCTCGTTCGAATACTATTCTATTATTCGAGGCATGGTGTTACTGTAATCCTACATGTGAGGTATGCATCTAACTTGCGAGCTACGTAATTATACTATCAAGTCTGTAAGTTATAACACTTTAGTACTTGATTCTCCTCCAATTATTATATTATGATATATATAGTACAGAGTATTTGCACTTTGCAAGCATCAAGACATCGATAATTTAGTTAACTACCTTCAGAATTTATAGAGAAAGTAATCGATGGAATATAAAGTTAATTAAATTATAGAAAACTATTTAAATATAATTTTTAAAGTTTTTTGATTAATAAATATTTTACGTCAAAATAATTCTTTTGAGTCTTTCATATGTTTCAGAAAAATATTTAAGTTGATAAAGGAAATAAAAAATGTATAATTTTACAATAAATTCTTCCTGTAACGCAGAATAAAATTTACTTGGAATAATAATAAAAACAAGTCTACGCCAATAGAGAAGATTCCCAGTGAGATTCAAAAAGAAATAATTCCAGTAGATTAGATAAAAAAATACTCTTTACTTTTAGACACGAAGGTAAATATTAAAGTAAAATCTTTCTGACAAGCGAGAAATTACAAATGCTGTTAATTTTTAAAAATAAAATTTCTTATTAGATATCAAAAACTATAAATAATCGAATAAAATTATTATAAAAATTATTTAGTAATATAATAAATCAAAATAACAATTACTTAATCCTAAATTGTTTTTATTACTGACGTTTATCGCGAGCTTGTTGAATTATTCCATAAATTTTTTTTTATCAAGTTAATTCAATCCCAGATTCTATGACGCTTGAATAGCAGTCTTTATTACGCTGAGTAATAATATCCACTACGGTATAATATAGCTTAGCTGGTAAAAAAAAGTATCTAAATAATGATTATCTTACGTAATAATAAATATTTTTAATTGAGTGTTTTGATAGTTAGTATTAATTATATAAAATTCATAACGAATTGTGTGTTTATTAACACAAATATTGTTCTATGTTATCTGAATAAAACAAACGGTCTTAATACTTATTTCGTATATGAGAATATAGAGTTATATTTTAATTAGACTATGGAGGCGTCAGTGCATCTGTCAGCTAACAGCCTCACGATTACAAAAATTACGTACTGGGTATGTCTTGATAGCCATACCCCGCTAGTTCGCGTAACGAACCAACGCGCTATTAAAGTAGCGAGCACCCTTTTTAAATAAATTACACAACAAATAGGTAGTCATTAACTCAGTATAACATTTCATATCAGACCAATTTTTTTTCCATATCGCCATCTAGTGGCGTAAGAGGTAATTATTTTCAAACAAAAAATTTATTGTTATTTGTAGTTATAATTATCAATTTTATCATTTAATAGTTCATATTTTTTTAATTATCCATTTAATAACTAGTACTAAGAAAAATGAAAATTTTTTTTTCATTAAAAAAAAAAATGTATTTTATTTTGTTTCGGTATGTCATTTTGCCCCGATTTTTTTGAGTAAAATATCAAAAAATTATATCGATTAAAATTCAAATGACTAAAGTTTAAATTTTCATGTTTTATATACATTCAGCGAACGCAAATTTCCTCAGTTGTCATAATCAATCACTCTTAAATCATCAAAGGGTCACTTTAAAACTTTAAAATTTTCCTGAGCAGAGTAACTACATGAAAGAAAAAATTTTGTAAAAATTACAGAAAAATATGATTAATTTATAGTTTTATTTTTGTTAAAACATAAGTGTAAAATTTATATTAAAAAAATTAATTTTATAAAATTATTAATGATTAAATCTCTTACATGATTGTATATAAACGTTTTTACACAGAAAAAATTAAATTACAAATTATGCTCAAATTCTTGTTAATTTTCAATGTTTCAAACAGTAATTTACTCTGGGTTAGGATTTTAATTTTCGTGATATTTAGATTGCTGTTATTGTTATTTGAAATGGTATTTTTTGCTATTTATAATTTTTGAATCATAACATTCAAATAATAAATATCACGAATTAATAATTGAAATAACGATTTTATCGTTTGGTATTGTATTGTATTTATTATTCATAGCATTTATTATTCATTAGTATTGATTACAGTTCATTTTTGTCGTAGAATAATTATTTAAATTTTCTTTTCTCTAAATTTATCAGAATTTTTTTTTTTTTTTTTTTAATATCACATTATTTAACAAAATAATTTTTGCATAATCATATTTTGATATTATTAATATTTTTCGACAGGATTATAATAATTAGTTATAATTAATAATTACCATTTTTTATCGCTTGCTAAAAAATTTTTTAAAAACTTTATCCGACACATTAGAACCTGGGTATCGAAATATAATTCCATTTATTAACCATTAAAAACTCAACGTATCCATTAAATATAAGTGTTTTTACTCAGTAAAGAATTTTTATACAATAAAAACTAAGACCCATTAATCAGCTTTAAAAACGATCGATTCCCACAATGTACTTGAATTCCATGGACAAATATTTAAAATTTAAATGTATAGGATAAATTTAAATGAAAGATAATTTACCTGCAAATAGGGAATTATTTTACAGGCGATCTCACCAAATAACCAGGTCTCTGAAACATCCCAAATAACCGTTGAGGGCAGACAGAATATCAACACCATAAGATCCGCCACCGCGAGGTTCACAAGAAAGTAATTGGTGACCGTTCTCATAGATCGATTTCTGTATACGGCCAGGCAGACCAGCAAATTTCCCAATATTCCGCCAACAAAGACAGTCACGTGCATGAAAATTAGAATACAGTCGTAAATACTTGGTGTTGTCATAAGATCCATCAGGTAATCGAGATAGTCCTGATCGCTCACACAGTAAGGGTTCGTGCAATTATCCGTAGCATTAACACTCCATAAATAAGAATCCTCAGTAATGTTACTGTACTCTCGGTCTTCTATGTCAACATAATCTAACGCCCTTGTTTGTGTAATAAAATCTGATAGCACCAATCCAAACATCAAAGAGTAAATATTAAATACCATTATTACAGTGAATACAAATCTAGCTAATGGTCTACTTTATAAACTGTCAAATGACATGCGAATGAGTATTTAAGTAGTGGAGATCGAAATGTTACTTCGCTGGAAGATTTTTCAATAATTCGCGTCATCTTTAAGGTCTTTTGTAATATTTTTACTTTGTTTCGAGATAACTAAATTCAATTGACTCTTTAAAAGTCGACGCTGAAATTGTTCCTCTCATACTTTTTAATTGACTTTGAAATGAATTTTATTATAAAAGCTTTTATACATTCATGATAACAATGAGTCAATGGTTTTACCTTTGATATTAAACATCAGCGATAGTGAGTGAATGAGTAGAATGTAATGGTTAATAAACAAATATTTTAGTTTATCTAAACTAACTAAATGATGAATAAGAATAAAAATGTCACGTTAAACACGGTGCACCGATAACTGTTTTGAAATTTTAAATCAACATTCCTCTGTTATTTTTGACATTTATAATTTATTCACATTGACATTTATTCACAATTATCATCCCTTGTCTTCTTGTTGTTATCAGGTTTCACAACTACGGGTACAAACTACTTATTTTTAATCATTTTCAAAGTAACATTCTTCGAAAATTTACTCCTCTTGTTTTATTTTTTCACTAAAACTTTTATTACATAAAATTCACAATTTTACAATTTTAAATTCACTACTTGATAATTATTTATGCACTTCATATTTTTTAATTTCATTCGTTATTATAAAATATTTAAGATTTATTTTAATAATTTGGTAAGTTTATTCTTGACAAAAATAATAAATCAGAAAAGAATCAAATTGCAATTATATTTAATAAGCAGTGATTTATTATTATAATTTTTTTTTTATTATTAGTGACAAGGGTGTCATTCCTTCAGCGATCCAGGGAAAACTGACGGTTCAGCGTCTCTTACTTTTTAATGAACGGTTCATACTAAAGTTCTACGCATAATCCAGCGGTGGGAACGGCCTGTAGAATTAAACTTAGTTTTAATTTTTTAAATCTCGGACAAATTGTTTTACAGATTTTGATAAATTATACTTTTGAAAAGAGTAAAAAACGCTTTTTTATTTATGATTTATAAAACATAGTTTGAAGTGTTTCTAATAATAATAATAAAAAAAAAAAAAAAAAAAAAAAAAAAAAAAAAAGACATTTTTTTAATCAATCCTAACTTATCCAAAAAATTATACTTTCCTATAATAAAAATAAAAAATAATTCTTTGTGACAAATTAAAATCAGTTATTTTTCATTTTACAAACAAAAAATGATCAGTATGAAACATTTATCGATTGAAGCAATATGAATAGAATTACTAACTGAATTTTCCTGGTACCAATTGTCTCACAGAAAATATATTACATGATAATTAATTACAATTACTTCATCTATTGTTAAGCAATGTCAATAATTGCTCTATTCATATTACTCGAATCGATAATTAGTGTATATTACTGACCAACTCGCCTAAAAAAATATCATAGCCATAATACTCATTAATTAGTGATACTTTAAAATAGGGTGAAGGTAAAAAAGATTATTTTTCTTAGCTTGAAGGTAGAATTTATTAAGCTTATGAAAAATCAAAATAATAGGGTAGGGCAAAATAAACATTTAATCTAGTTTAAATTTAAATCTGTGTGACTGTTGTCTTGTTTTTCTAGTACTCTGATCATTTCGTATAAATTATTACTACTAATTGTCATATTATTGTAAAATTTTTCCATTTCTCATCCATTTGGTTTACATTTTTTCTTAGATGTTTATAAATTAATTTGACTGTCAAACTCAAACTGGATTAAATGTTTATTTTACCCACCTTTGTATCAAAAGTCTGAAAAATTTAAAGGTTTTGAAGAAAGACTGGTTTTATCGAGAAAACAATTTATTTGAACCAATTTTTTTTGTGTAGTAAATTATAAAATAAAAATAAACAATTAATTGTGTGAAAAATAAAAACAAAAAAAAATATATGCCAGTGTTTTTAAATTCGCGTTTTTATACTGAAACAGAGCGGTAAAGGACGAGAACCGCGTAGCCGCATCTGGGATTGAAAATTCACTACTACAGCTGACTGTCGATTATATACCGCCGATTGTTCTAATAGAAATCTTTTTAAAAGTGTCGCAACAAGAATCCAGATGGCTTATGCCATAAACTCATAAAAAACTTCTCGCAAGCGCTCGTTAATAAGGTAGATTGAATATATAGAAATTCACACATATTTTCCGTTGGAAGTGTGTGCTAGTGATGGCACAGCTGAACATTGATCGCTAAGGTATAGATATATGGCAGATCTGCTCAGTGGGTGTTGTCACGTGGTCGCTTCAAGTAGCTTGTGTTCGGCTCCCGATCGCGCGTGTAACTCCGTATCCGTTCTTCTATAGAGACGCTACGAACTTGCACGCCTGCACGGTAGAGTCTTCACGTCGCTCCTCGAACTACCGCGATTTCCAAATTTGGGGGGCAATCGAATAGGTCAGACGAGGTAATATGTCGCTTCCATATACAGGCACTGCAGTTTCGCAGTATGCCATGTTTTTTGTTATGTTTTGTTTTTGTTATGATACTTTTAACTGTCCAACTATAATAATTATTTGTTTAATGAAAAAAAAAAAAAAAAAAAAAAAAAAAAAAATCTTTAAAATTATTATATCGAAATTTCAGATAATTTTTTAAGTGCCATAGAAGAAGGCAATCAATATTTTTACCGGCAATTTTTTTATAAGTTATTTATTAACATTATGAGAATACAGAAAAATATAAGATAAAAAAAAATGGATAATAAAAATATTAATTGCCTTATTTTTTACGGCACTTGAATAATTACCTGAAATTTCATGCTTCTAGACCAGAATTGCCTCTTAATATCATTTTTTATTTTACAAATTATTTTTGCTGTTTTTAAACGAATAAATAAATAAATTCTATCAGTAAATTTATTTTTAGAAATAAGAGTTGAAAACTTTTTAAAGCTATTTATTATTTGACTAAAAATAAAAGTATTGTAGAGATAATTTAAATCCTCAATTAAATTTATGTAGTTACAAATTTCTTTTAAATTATTAAGCTTCCATAATTATTTTTTGTTCTTCATTGTTGAGCTCCGAAGATACCTGAGCGAATAAATATTCCCAATTCCACACATCATCAGTTTCCTTAATTAATTTTTCAGGATATAATTTTTCCGTAAGAATAGACAAATTAACATTGTCTAACAATACGAATGTTGCGTTTTTCAAGAGATCTGAGTCCAGCTCTTTATAGGCAGTTACTCTATTTATTCCAACGCTGATTCGGTAAATAAAATAAAATTATAAGCAACAGTAAATAATTAAATTATGTACTTAGTAAATTAATAATTAGACAAAAAACTTACGACGGAGCATTTGATACATTAGAAATACTTTCATCTTGGATTTCTTCAATATCCGGAATAACAGGAATGTCTTTAAAAAAAATTTTTTCAATTATTAGTTAATAAAAATTTACAATATTAAATATTACAATTAAAATTACCGTCACTTTCATTTTTATTGTCTCTGTGTAATTTCTCCCTAGAAAAAAAATTTTTTTTATTTTATTTTAATATCGATATAGTTTCAATTAGTAACTAAACAAATAAATTCATACTTACTGATCAAATATATTCACTGGCTTACTCCTAGAAAAATTGAATAAAAATAATAATTCAATAAAAATTTACTTTATAAAAAATAATTTTTCTATTTGTATTTTCATTAAATAAATATTATACATACTTGTTGGATTTTGATTCATCACTCCATCCTGTTTTTCGTGTTCGTGGCGGTGCAACTGGTGCAGTTCTTACAGACGTTGCAGATGGTATGCCTAAAACAGGACTATCAGTGTCTTCATCAAATTTAGGTTCTTCTGGTGTTGCGTTTTGTCCAGCTCTTCTGCCAAGCCGTGGAATGAATTGCTGTAAATAATTCTTTTTACCAACAAAATTAATGTCAATATTAATTATTTTTCACAAAATTATTAACAAAATATGTATTGAAAAAACAATTACAAATGGAAAAATCAACTTGAAATTTTTTAAAATCAACAGTATATAAATTTAACATTTACAAAAATAATTAATATTTTTTTACTATTATAAACAGATTAACTTACCTTTTTTGTATTGGTTTCATGATCATTATTCCAATCCATTGTTTATATTATTAAATACTTACAATGAAAAATTTAGTAATAATATCTAAGAAGATATTATAAGTATTGTTGATAAACTGTATCCATGACAACAGTCTCGTATATCATCTTTGTTATAAACAAAAGTTTCCTTATGTATAGAAGGCAAGTAACAGTAATGGTGATTATTACTTATATTTTGTCGGTAACGATAGACGAATTCATGAATTCATTGTTATTATCGACTGGTCAGACTATTATAATCAATTCGAATAAGTTACGCGCCGGCAAGTGCTGCTATCTACGTCATAAATTAGAAACATGTTGATTTAAAAATATTACATTAGTGTAAATTTTTTTTTTTTTTTTTTTTTTTTGAACAACTTATAAACCACAACTTTTGAGACCGATTACTATTATTTTCAGGTGATAGTTTAATATTAAGTTTTATCATTTTATAATGAACATTTATCTAATTGAACTAAAACAAAAAATTTTTAAATCAAATAAAATTTAATTAAGTCAAGAAAAATTTTTCAGTTAAATAATTTTTCTCTTGAATCAAGTTAATTTTTTTTCAGTAGATAATAAATATTTTTGCACAAAAGTAATTCACATGCATATATATTGCCTTACTCTATTTATTCTATAGTAATAATAATAACAATTAATTATATTGGAATTTAGATTGCACTACTACTAAACTTTAGAATAGTATCTATACTCAAAATATTTGATGGAAATAATCCATCTATGTATTTACACGATAATAATTACAACTATTAGTACTTTTAAAATTCTACGAAAAATTACCAGGTTTTAGACTTTTCTCACAATCTCATCGTCAACATTTACTTTACAAGAGTCGTTGTCTTAAGTTCTAAGCTTTTATTATTTGGAAAGAAATTATACAAAATTAACTACCTCATCAATAATCAACATAACGATATATCTTTGCAAAACTAAAATGTTACTCAGTTTTATTGACGTCGTTGCACCGATAGCCTCTAAATAATTATCATCATTTCTTGTTATTTATTGTAAAGTCTTTATAATTATAATAAAAATGGACAACACAATTAAAGAATCTAGTCCATGGAGGAAAATTTTTAAAAATATAAAAAAAAAGTCAGCATCTGTCGATACAAGTGATGTAACTTCGCCAAGCTCATCAGGCTTGGCAGAACATGAAGCCAGTAATATTGATATAGCTGATAAATTGGACTCAATTTCCATGTGCAATGACCAGCAGATACCCAGTACTTCAAACTACCTATCAAATGTGAGTGTTAATCCCAATGGCGAAAATAATTATAGGGAATTATTTGAGAAAATAGAAGCAACAATTGAACGTCTTACGTTGAATGACAATAATCAAGATAAAGGTTTGTTTGATGAGATACAGATTATTTTAATATGCTTCAAATTACTTGGTAAGATACCAGAGCTTACGGACCTGCAGTGTTTCTTGATTGATTCTCATATGGAAATTGAAAGCAATTATTGGAAGGAAGTAGGTGAAAGTATGAAGCCTAAGCTAAGTACTTTGAAGAGATTCAAAAATTTGGCATGTAAGTTTTTATAATTTTTTTTTATGTTAAAATCAATGACTTAATTTGTTTTTATTTTATTTTATTTTTTTAATTTTTTTTTGTTAGTTTCGGTTCTGGGTAAGGTAGAGGATCCACCTCCTGTGAAAAAAATTAATACTGACGGTGAATTAATCCACAAATACTTGAGAAGAAAACAGAAATTAATAGACCGTTCTCTGTCGATTTTGTGGGGTAAAATCGTCAGTGAATACGCCATAACTTGCAAACATATACTCATACGTATTGCCTATAATATGGATTATTTTTTGCCAGGTAAAATTTTATTTATAATTAAATAATTATTCCGTTATTAAATATAGTTAATAAAATATTTAATTATGCGTAGCTGAAGATGACAAGGATCGCACAGAAGTTTCCATGAAAACCTATCAACTTTTTGATTTAATTGAGATGTTTGAAACAAAGTTCAAAAAATTAAATGAAGCTTTCGAGAACATGGATAGCATTTTTCAAAATAATAATGAGAGCATTTATTCATCTACGAATCCAGAATCGTCTATGAATAAATCACAGACATCTACTGATATTCAAGTAAAACAGCAAGACAGTTACGAGGCGTTGACTCAAAAACGCAAGGAGCTGAAACAGGTTAATTTGACTATAATTTAAAATTTTTGTATTTTTTTTAGTACTTATTTTAGTAATTAAATATTTTCTTTGTTTAAATAAAGGAAGTTGAAGATATAAGTGCATCGATCAGAAAAATAATCAACAAAGTGGAGTCAGTAACTGTCGATAAATTGACAAAGGTTTTTCAAGAATTCATTATAGAAGATTAGTAATGCTGAGTGATTTGAATATTAAATTGAATTTTTCGATTTTAAATCGGAGAATTAATTTTATCGCATTTAGTATGGAATTAGTCAGTAATATTTTGATTTTTTTTAAGTAAATTTTCTTGTTATTTTTTTTTTTAGAATTTATGATAATAAACAAAATTTTATGGTATAAATGTATGAAAAACTAAGCTTTTCAATTGTTATAATGTTTCAATATTGTTTGACAAAATTGTTATTTTCATTATAACTTAAAAGAAACTGATAACTTAATAAGTAGTAAATAATTGTTTCACTTTTATGACGATTCAGTTGACTTTTCTAAAAATAATAATGAATCATAATTTTAATAGATTATATTGCAGAAATTAAATTTTTGTAATTTATCAATCTACTTCACTCTGAGGTGAATAAAAATTATAAAAATATATAAAAAGTTATTAATTTATTCTCACCATGATATTTTATCCAGTTATTCCTTAAGATTTTATTCCATTGCATTCAACAAAGATTACAATTAAAATATTCGGACGGATTATTAAAAAAAATTCAATGGAAAATGATAATTGGATTTCTGATGGCGTTAAATCATCAGGTGATTATTTCTGATAGAAAAGAGAAAATATTTTATACACGTTAAAGAAGATATGAATAAAAATTACCTATTATATTAAATTACTTTATCTTCAGGAAATATTCTCTGCACTAATGACCCACTAAAATTTTTTATTTCTTATCAGTAGAACACAAACTTTCATCTAAAATAATGGGGGACTTATAACAACCCGCATGTTTGCTAGAGACTTTGTCTGCTTGTCCGACTGAAATTCTCTCAGTTTCACATTCGAAACAATTGTTTAATCACCTTAAAATGTCGCTCCTACAAATTATTATTACAACAATTCTCAGTGTACAATTCATCCGTAAGTAATTTTTATAAATAAATAAAACAAATAATAATTGAATTTATAAAACTATATTTTCAGAAATTGACTCAAAGTCACTCGATAATTCATTGGCATTAAAAAATTTACAACTCACTGCTCCATCATTTCAACCTAAAGTCAATTTGTCATCACTAATCAACGCCAAACAATCAATGACAGTAGGAGCAGTAAAGCCGATCGGCCAAAATCGCCATGGAAAATTTTTTTATTCTCCATCATTTCTTACCGGTTTGGGAATCGGAAGCTTAGCAAGTTCAGCAGCACTGTCCTCATCTCCGCCGATGTTGTCACCAAATTCAGAACCACTGTCACGACGAAATTCTCGACCAATGAACGTGTTCATGGATACAAATCAAAGTTTATCGAGACCTCAAATTCCTTTGCCACCGCATTATTTGAATCCTTACGACGCAAATTATCCATATCTTGCACTTTCGACAAGTCTATTTGATCATTCGCTTCGCTCGATATACAGCTTGCTGGAAAACTTGAAGAATCAGTTGGCGAACAGGGAAACTTCTAAAGAGCCAACCAGAGAAACTGTCAAAAATTTAAACGACGAAATTAACAACAGTGCCGAGGAAACTTCCAACGTTAAAATTGTCAGCAAAGATGATGGAAGTCATTTTGGCGTCGTCGATCGGTCTATTTTAAAAGATGTTATCAAAGAATCCATTGAAGAGTTAAACGTAAGTTTATTTTACTTTTGATTGGAAAATTGTCAATTAATTTTCATTTTTAATCTCGATCTAATGAAATTTTAATTTTTTATTATAAAAAGAAAGCTAATAAATTTTACAAGTTGCTTTTATTATGATTTTTTAACACCAAAATGACTTATATATATTTTTAATTAAAGTATATCACAGCGTACTGATTTTAAACTTTTAAATTTAAATATATTCGTATTACGTAAAATACTTTTAGAAGAAAGTGGTAAATAAATTGCTAGTCGAATAATTGAGCACTAAAATTCTCGGTCATAGTTGTCTTGAACTAAAATCTATTTGAGATTAAAAGATAAATTAATATTCTGTCATTTCATTGTATTTTTTTTTTTTTTTTTTATTTTCCCATCAATTATTTTGTCCTATATTTTATCATTAGTCACATACTCAGATAAAGAATCATTATTAAAGATACATCCCAATTTTAAAGAGGGAAACATTTTTATCAGTGTATGAACTAATAATTACTAAGCCAAACGGCTTATTGAATAATTTTATTTATTCGTTCATGTTCAGAAAAATAAAATTTTTCCAGAAAGATTTAGAACAAAGGCAAGTAGCGAATATTCAAGCCAGTAAGAATAATACAAATATCACAGAAACGAAAAAACAAAATCAAACTGAGAATACCAACACGAATAGTACTATCACAACTCCAACTCTAATACCAACTACGGAGTCGACAATTATTACAACTGTTAAGCCGGGATATCATGGTGGTAATCCACAGCCCATACATAATGTAAATTTAATAAATGGATTTCCATCAACTGAATATGGGTATCCTCACAATGAAATTCAGTATGGCCCACCGTCAAGTATTTTTGATCATGGACATATCAATGGGTATGGCCATGATAATGTATTTGCGCAAAACCATCTTCATGATCATGGATTTTCGCAAACCTATCCTCATGAACACGAAGTATTTAATACAGATTACTATCATTCTGAGCCATATTATGGAGCTCCAGAAAATCACTCGCCAGCAGATTCTTTTCCGTCACCAACCGCCGAAAGCTGGCCTGTCTATCCACCTCATGCAAGGGCATTCAAAGTTTCTAGTAAAACCATACCGAAAACAAATATCTTTAGGCCGAGTAAATTAGTATAAATATTATTTTAATAATTTTTGCTTTTATAAATAAATATTTTTTTGCATTGTTTAACTTTGTTAAATAATGATTATAAAGATACGCTTGGATTTACAAAATTATTTATCATTTTTAAGTACAATAATTTAATTTAATCAAATTCAGGCGTGTACTAAAAAAACTTAAATGTAAAAGAACAGTAAACTTTATAATATAACCACGTATTTTTATTGACACAATTGTGTGAATAGATTGCACAGATGTACTATGAAAATACAGTACCTAAATAATAGATGGCTTATAAAAATTGAACAGCATTTATCAAGTTACGGTATCAATAAAAATAAAAATAGTATTTAAGTATAAATTTTTTTTTTTAATTTCTATTTTAAAATAACCATTTACTGATTATAAAAAAATGAATGTATGACATATAAATACGCAAATAAAACTTAATTTTATCATTTTGTCTAATGACTGATATCATCTGTCAGCAATATAGTAAATATGAGTAACTTGTGATTCTATGGAAAAGTTAATTTTATTTTAAGACCAGATTGGGGGAACTCGAGCTCATCTATTTACAGAATACTGTCTCTAACTCGGTTCACACATACACATTTGTATACACAACTCATCGCGTATAGTCCCGACCAGACACTAAATGTCTGACTTGTCCAAAATCTCTATAACCTTCACATCAATATCCACGTAAATTACTCGATTTTTTATTTAAAAATCAAATTTTTTAATTGAAATTTTTTTTTTCTATCCACTAAGTGTCGAAGAATCATTGAGAGAAATTAAATAATTTAATTTGTGAGTATTTGGGCAGAAGAAGTTATAAAAAAACGGAAGTAAAAAAAATTTTTGTCCAAAAAAAACGGAATCACTCAAAAAATCAATCTACTGTAGTATAAAGTATGTAAATAAAAATAACAAAGTAAGAGAGTGAGGAAAAGAATGACAAGTAGGGGTTGACGCCCTCGGATTTCCGGCCCTTACGGTAGTGCGACGTCGTTTGCGCTTTTTATTTTCCTTCATCCTTTTTTCCACTTACACCACCTTCTGTCCGCTTTGCTGATATATGCAACACGTTTTTACCCTCTTTGCTGTTATGTACAGTGCAGTATAGGTACTACTCTCACTCTTTATGCTTAATACATACATTTATTCAGTGTATCAACGAATAGATGTTGAGCTTTGTCTTCTTTTTGTCACCGGTGTATCCTAAAGCCCGAGCAGAAACCCAATAGCCCGAATATCGTACTGGTACTGGTACTTTAACACTTACGAAACAAGAATATTTCCGGCTGTTATATATTTTGTGTTCGTACCAGCTAATTTTTTACTTACAAGCTATCACGTGTACATATATTACGTCAAAATAAAACCGGACGAGAAACCGCAAATTCAATGCCATCAGGATGTTTTACAATTTTTTGACATATCGACGACTTTTTATCGTTGACACTAAATTAATGTACATAGGTAATTATATTTGTTTATTACTATTTAATAAGCTTTATTAACTTTTAATAAATGATTTTTTACCATTCAATGATTTAATAAATATTTATTAGCAGTTAGAAAATATTTATTAATCATTAAAAAATAATTTATTAGATCCAATTGATTAATTCTTAAATTAATAAATATTTGTTAATGAGATTATTCGAAAGGTAAACAAGATAAAATATTCAATCTTTTATTTTTTTTTATTCGCACAATTTTTGACAAAGAACGGGAAAAAAGCCAAACTTAATTTTCAAGAGACAAACATTTTTTTTTTTTAATTAATAATTCAGCTACACACTGTCCCACTTTTTCCATAAGTTCTGTTTTATTTAATTTAAAATAAATTATTCAAGCATTGCAAATTAAAATTTATGGTAAATTGAAATGTATTTTTAATGAGAAAATTTTTGAATAAAACAGTAATCTATTAAATTAAATATTTAAAAACTTTAACAGATTAAAATCAATTTGTAATGTAATTAATAGTAATTCAACTATAGAATGAAATTAATCAGAAATCCAAATATTAAACGTACAACGTAATTTATAAAAGTTATTGACGCATGTAGACACGAATGACTTTCTATTGATATATTACATTTTGTTATCGATTTTCGTATTGTAAACATTAACGATAGGCTCGAATGAAATTTTATCAATTCTTTAGTCGACGGTTAGTAGTTTTCCCCATTATCAGGCACACGTGGGAAATGACCTCCTATCCGATTTGTATCTGGATAAATAAAATGTGCGTTGCGTTTATATAAATGAAAATAAAAATCTGGTCCGTGTTCGTGAGTATGGAGCTTATTGTTGCGTTTCTTTCGTAGGGATGTCGATGTGATTATTGTAAATGTAGTAAAAGAGGGACGCAATGGTCTGATGCAGCATGCAGGAGTAAAGTACTTATATTAGACTCTGGTTTGAGTTTCTCTGTGATCTGGGACAGTGTGGGCTTAGTTTGGGTATGGGATAGGATGTGATCTGAAGTAAACGTGATATGAAGAAGCAGAGAGCCGAGTGGCTTAGCCTGGAAACTGCTAAGTACAAGCATGAGGGGTAAGCTGCGTTTGTATGTGTGTGTTGTATGGATACAATAATATGTGAGTATATGTTTTGTAAGGAGAGAAAAAGAAAGAAAATTTCGCTTTTAAAAGACAGCTGTGGGGCAGCTGGCAGCGCGTGCCACGAACCTATGGGGTCTTCTTCCTTCCATGCCATACCATACCAACCACACCATGCCTCGCCGTGAACCACACCACGCTGTCATACACCAACATTTATTTTTCTGAAATAATGTAACAGTTGTACAGTTTTTCTTTAATGTTTATTATTAAAACTTTTATCTGATTTAAAGGAAAATGTTCGACAAAAATGATTAATTTACGTGATATTTTTATTTTTGATATTTACTCTAAAAAATTATAGCATTACTTAAATTTAAATTAAAAAAAAAAATATTTAAAGAAAATAACGAAAAATTTTTAATATTAATTTTTGTGTTTGATAAAAAATTAATTATTACAATCAAACAGAAAATCAAAATTGTAAATCTAAAAACTCTCGCTTATATTAAATGGAATTTTTTTTTTATTTGGGATGAAAAAAAAAATCTCCTGGAGAGTGAAGGAGAAAAATATTCTTAAAATAAATTTACATTAAGAGTCAACCTGGAAAATTTTCAATTCAAAAGTTATTTACAGTAAAAACTATTGTTGTTATATTTGTTTTAATAATTTTAGATAAAAGTATGTAATTAATTATACGAAAATATAAATTTAAAAATTGAAGACTTAACTAGCGGTGAAAAAATTCAACAACAAAAGATTTTGTTTAAATGGATGGAAAAAAAAATGAAAAGCCCAAAAAAATAAAAGGAGACAGGACTCTCTCCCGAACAGCTGCCATCGACTCCAACGATTATTCCAACAACTGATGTTCCGGCGTATCGCATACGTCTACATACACGTATATGCTGGTAACAACAACAATATGTACAGTATATGTGCCGTTGCATTGAGCGATCGACCACCTCGATCTTTTTATATTAAAGCAAACAATGCCTAGTAATAACAAAGCCCAAGTGTAAGTAAAACGCGGAAAAGATAAGCCCAAGTATCTATCGAGACATGTTATATAGATGTAAAATAGTGATAATGATAATAATAATAATAATAATGATGAAATTAAACAATCGTAATATTTTCCTCCCGAAAAAAATCAATGCGCGTGTATAACTGTACTATTAAAGATTACAGCAATTATTTTGGATGATTTAATATCTGGCTTCTGAAGACACAAAAGAGACATTTGTGTGGTATGTAAGTTTTGATATACAAGAATAGCTACGGAAACTAGAGACCAGAGCTCGCCGATGTAGATGGAAGTAGCTTATAGATTGGGTGCGTCGCGCTACGTTACTTTCGGAGGACAGCCACGTTTGCGGGAAAAATAATTAAATAAAAGCAAATGTACATTATGTATTCTAATGTATCCTAAAGACACATACGCGAGCTTTAAATCAACTTAGAATTTAAAAGCAAAACCGCGTAAGAACTTTAAAGCTTCACTTGTGATATTTTATTTAAAACCGTATTATTTTATTTTGGAAGCTTTTTAATTTTTTTTGTTTCAATTTAATACTTTTGTAGAAATTTTTATAAATGTTTTATAATAATTTAGAATTTTCTTTTTTACTAACTGTTAATTAAAAATATTTATAAAGTATGTGAGGAACAAAAAAAATGATCCATAATTTAGGTGGAAAAATTTTGAAAAGTCAATACGGTTCAATGCTTTAAAAGTAAATAATTAAATAACAAAACTATTTTTAAAAATACTTTTTGGAGTAATTTAAATACTAACGAATTTATTGTGGGAATTAGTTACTGTTTTATGAAAATTTATAAACTTTTACCCCATTTAAAATAATTTTGATGAAATTAATCAATTACATAGATTGAAAAAAAAAAAATTAACATTTCGAGATTCATCCCTTGGTAATAAAATATTTACGTTGTCATTTTTATTAAATATTTTTGGAAAAAGACTTACTCATAGGTTTTATTGATTAATTTTTTGTCCATAAAGTCAAAATTTTTTGAAGACATCCCAAATAATCATTTTAATTAATTATTTTTTGGAAAAAGACTTGCTGATAGATTTTTTTCTACAAGATTAAAATTTTTTAAAGACATCGCCAATTATAATTAAGTATAAAAAAAAATTATAAAAATGATCTAATTTCAGAAAGTATTATACTGATAAGATTTTTAAAAATTTTGTTGGTATCTTTAAATTTTAAGTGGCGAATGCAAAAAAATGTGGAATTTGCGAATGAGAAGCGAAAGATCTAATGAGAGTAATACAAAGCAGTAGATGTAAAAGAATAGAAGCTGTAAGTACATAGAACATACGATAAATGGAGCATAGACTTTAAGTAAAAGTAAGAGCTG
The DNA here is from genome assembly GCF_013202065.1 of Cotesia typhae. Lineage (NCBI taxonomy): Eukaryota > Metazoa > Arthropoda > Insecta > Hymenoptera > Braconidae > Cotesia > Cotesia typhae. The sequence continues at coordinate 9,211,735 of NW_027423756.1, read as the reverse complement.
AGAATGTCGAAGAACAAAGAGAGATGCTCGGGAGTTGGGACAAGGGAGTCGTATCGGGTTTAGTTTGGGAACCAGAGGGTAGAGGATGAGGGTAGAGGGCGCAAGGGAGTCTCTCTAGGTAAAGTGTAGTCTAGAGTATACTAAACTTTTAGTTTTAGTGTAGTAGGGGAGCTCACGTGACCCGATTGCCAGCCAATGGACGTCAGCACCCCAGGAGGCTTCGCGGTCTGACGAACCAACATTCGTGTCGCAGCTGTCTACGAGTCTCTGCTCTTGAATCGTCATTCGCACGTGGATCTTAGTCCGTGACGGGTGTGTGCGTGCGCGCCCTTTAAACAATACGCCGCATGTTACTAACAATATTTAAGTCGTGCTTTTAATGAAATACACATCACGAATTTTTATTTTACAATTTACTAACTACTCATTGTTGTTGTTTTTCTTTTTTTTCACATTTGATCGTCCAGTGTAAGGCCAGTTCTGTGCAAGATTCCAAATATTCGAGTAGAGTGATTGCGTGTGAAACGTAGTTGAGGATTATTTCAGTGCGTCTACGGATCAGTGTCCTTGGAATTTAAGTTTTCTTAAATATTATTTATTGGTGAGTCAATTCGGTTGTTATTTATAATAATAATAATTATTTATACTTAGGTATAAAGATACTTTTTTTAGGCATCTTTGATGCAGACTTCAGTCACTGGGAGTTAAGTGTACTCTAACATAAAATGTACATCTACACACAATATCCCGCAAAGTTGTGCGTCGTAGGCACGTGCTGGGTGTTTATTAATAAACCTGAGCCTGAAACTCGAATTATATGTTCATCTACATTTTAAATCTCTCTCTCTCTCTCTCTCGCTCGCTTTTTCTCTCTTTTTAGATTTTATTTGTCAGTTTTTTTTTTAATCTAATTTTTAATTTAAAGTTCTTATTGAAAAGAAGATCATTCATTTTAGGAAAAAATTTATAATACTGAAGTTAGCAGACGTATGAAAATTTTTGATTACTTTTTATTAATTAAATTACAACTAAAAAAATATTTCTAAAAAATTACACTTATAGTTTTTCATGTTTTTTACAGGTGAATTTTTTTTTTTTTTTTAATTATTTAATTGAAATTTTTTCAATAAAAAAATTCTAAAAGTTTTTAAATATCGGCTAAATTCATTTTCATAAAAATTTTTATTATTTATAATATTAAAATTGACGAACATTTGATAACTTTTCTCATTAAAAATTTTCTATGTAGATTTCAACAAATCTAAAAATTAATTTTTAATAATTGTAATTTTTTTAATTTGTCACGTGTTTTTCAAATAATCATTTAGATCTGTTTTTTTTTTTTTTTTTTTTTTTGTCATATAATCATGAATTTAACGAATTCTGAAAAATTACTTTCAAATTCTTATTGAATCAAAAAGTAATGAATAATTTTTTATGAAATTCAAATTATAATAAAAACAGTAGCATAGATTTCGTAAAATTTCAGTTTAAAAAATGTCAACTGTTTGGTCTTTCGAATATTAAAAAATTAAAAAAAAATATTAAGTAATAATAAAAAATAAAAAAATAAAAAATTTTTGTAAAAATGAATACAAAGTAATTTTTTTATCTATCATAAAATTCACAGAATGTCTGTGTTTGCATTAAAGGAATACTGTTTAATTTCTTCTCAAACAAAAATCCTCATATTTGTTATGTATTTTTACCATTACATTCATAATAATATATAATTTACAATCAGCAGAATTAAACAGAGTAGGGAGGGACGTTCCTACTCATACACGGACATCCCGTACATTAACTATTTAACATAAAAGTTCACCCTGTGCTGTTAGCTACAGGCAAAATGAAGTAAAAGTCTGTTATTGTGATGTCTGTGCTTGGAGAGTGGTGTGTCGGTTTTGGGAATCCATAGTACGTACTATGGATATCATAAATTATTTTGGGGGTCTGGGCATCACATGTGTACGAAGTGTAAGCAGAGGTACTGCTTAGCCTGGGTATGTACTTGTTTAGAAAAAGGAGCCTAAGTCCCCCTATTTATCCCAGAAACCTGGCCGATACGACACGTAGTATATATAATAGCACGTATGTATGTTATGTACGATGTGCACGATGTACGACCCTCTGGGTTTAGTTTACTTGCTTATTACCAGCTTTCCCGCCATCACGGTGCGCTATAGTACTGTGTTAGTTTTGTCTGCTGCAGCCAGAACGTGCCATGCTGTACGCTCTACTATACAATGATCGTCATAAAAATAATAATAATAATAATAATAATAATGTCGTACAGCGGCACCGGTTTGTATAACGAACAGCAGCAGAAGCAGCTGCCCATTGTCAGAAACACTCTGCTGGCTTACTTGTGCTGCTTGTGCTCTGTACTCCTATACTTTTCTGTTCTGCTGGCTTATAAAATTTTTACAGATTATACCGTACAATATATTATGTATTGGTGTTAATATTTATCAGGATATATTAATGTTATATGCAGGAGTATTTAAAAAATTTATTGGATTACTTTTGGGGTAGAAAAATTTCTTTATTTATTTTTTTTTTTTTTTTTTAATAATATCACTGTTAATTTGATTTTATGTATGATTAATTAAATCACATTTGAGTTTTAGAATTTTATTATTAAATTGTTATTCTCATTTTATTTTTTATGTCGAATTTATTATTATTTAAAAAATTAACGAAATAAAATAAAAACAACCGGAAATTAATTTCTTTAAAATAGAATTATTTTTATGAATTAAAAAACACAAGAGAGATTTACTCAAATAAAGTATAATTAATTTATTTTAAACCACAGTTAATTTTAAATATTCATAAAACTATAAACATAGTTTTAGTTTGTTGTAAAAAAAACTCCAAAAATTTTTCTTGAAAATTTAAATAAATCAAACAACTTTAACTGTGCTCCATATATTTTTTTAAAATAAGGTTTTTTTAATTGGTACAATGATAGTAATAATAATAATAAATTTAATTAAAATTTTTAACAGTTTAAAACTAAGAAAAGTATAAAAATTCTATTAAAATAAGATTACTATATCAAATATAATAACTGTAATAATAACTATACTAGTACGGAAGTTAATAACAGTAATGACACCATACTTCATTTATAATGCAATTATTAGTTGAATTCCATTATATCACGGTAACCTAGTATCAAAAGTTCTAATTCCTCAACTGGTAAAACTGCTATGCATACCTAAAATTTTAGCAAGAAAAGTGACAAGAGAAGCGTATTATTTATTCAAGACCTATCGCAATCGGTATCAGCCCTCGGGCGGTATCAGAACTAGGTCAATGTCATGTTAAATGAAATCAGTAGTTGTAGAAAAAAAAATTTCAGTGTTTACTTTTATTAGTGTTTAGACAGTTGCGATATAATACTGGTTTTGTTAAATATATATTATATAAAGCACAACATACACTTATATTCATGTGTAATGTGTATGGGGTTTCAGCCTGACAACCGGTTGAAGCAGGTCATCCAATCGCCGGGAAAACAGCAGATACACACCTGGTTACTCTACCGGGTTTCTACTCCTCAGTTCTTTATTCTTTATTCCTATCAACCGTTTTTAGCTATCAAATAAATTTATATGTAATAAATAAATATGAGAATAAGAATACAATAAAGTGCATTTGCATTTAAATGAAAGGAAGCTTGTCACTCTACACCCTTATAATAATTGTTTTCCAACATCTTGTGCGTTGAGAAAAAATAACAACTGTTTTTAATTTTTTTTTTGTTACAGTTTTTTGCTCAGATGACATCTGTGATATTTTGAGCTCAAGTAGACTAGTCTTTTTAAAAAATAATAAAAAACAAAGAGCAAAGCAGAGGAAGTGAATTTAGATAAAAAAGAAGTAAGATAAAAGTAATTGCCCGTTAAAATGCTGATGCCAGGTGCAACGGGTCTGAGCGCGGTGGCTGCAGGACCGACTGGTCAAGATGAGCTGGTAACGAGTCTTGGTGCTCTGGCGGGTGTAACACCCCAACAGAAAGACACAACATGGACGAAATTATTCGTCGGCGGACTTCCCTACCACACCACCGATAAAAGTCTTAGAGAACACTTCAACGTCTACGGGGACATCGAGGAAGCTGTCGTGATAACAGACAGACAGACCGGCAAAAGTAGGGGCTATGGATTTGTAAGTGTGCAGTGGTTTTTTATTTCTGCTACTTAATTTATTTTCACCGTCTATACTTAATAATCACGACTTGAATTATTATCATCATCTTTTCCTGTCTTTATCTTTACTTTTGTCTATCTCTGTTTCATTTATATGATCCAGCTATGCTATAGACTTTCCCGTACCGGGACAAATGTTTCGTTGGAAATGGAGTATGCAAAACGGTGAAACTTATTCATTATTATATTACTCCATTGCCAAAGAAAATTATTACTTATTATTTTAAGTATCTAGTCTCTCTAGTCCTAGTAAACTTTTTATTTTTTTATCATTAAGTATTAGCTTGCCGTTACACTGTCTTGGTTAACGTTTTACTTTATTTATTTATTTTTATATTTTTTTTTACGCTTCCTAGTTCTCGTTTGCTCATTTTATTATTTTTTACTATTTGATATTATAATTTTATCGTTTGCTGTAAAATCTCTATTTACTTTTTTGTTTTACTTATTAATTACACGTTTGGGCCTTTTATGTGCTTAAGAATATAATTACATAAATTATTATTATTTGTGCGTAGAAATTTAGGTTAATTATTTGAAGTAAATCAAAAAAAAAAAAATTTAATAATATTTTTTTATTGAAAAAAATTATAGTAGTAGAAGTCTGATAGTTTTTTGGTTTTTTATTATTAATTAATATTGTTCCAATTATTTATTTGTTAAAAGTGTATTGAATTTTTTTTTTTTTTTTTAAGTATTCAAGTATTTTATCGATATAAAAAATTATATTTTGAATGATTTTAAAAAATTAATTTGTATTAATCGAGCAAAATTTTATTTTTAATTAATATAATTTTTTTTTTAATTTCTAATCTGTAGCTATTGCAAACTTCACCTTAATTTTGCTTTATAATTAGCTGACTTTTATGTGAAAATAGAAACGATCAGATGACAACTAGTTGTTTTGTAAAAGTAAATGAAAATAACTAATAACTGTTGATTGTCAATTAAATAAATATCTGTGTGGATAATTTTTGTATTTACATTAAAAATAAATTTAATAAACAAACGAATTTATCACAGGTAATTATGGGTGACAGACCAGCTGCCGAAAGAGCGTGCAAGGACCCCAACCCGATAATTGATGGCCGGAAAGCTAATGTTAATTTAGCAATACTGGGCGCCAAACCACGTGGCAATCTCCAAACCAGTAAGTTTAACAAATAAGACATCTGTAATTCGCCAAAAAAAAATATTAGAAAATTTCTCTCTTCGCTGAGACTGGGAAAAAATTCATTTAATTTCAAGTACTTTTGTAATCACAGTGATATACAATAATAGTTAGATTAGAGTCGTGGCTTTTTATTTAACTAGCCTCTGCAGGTCACAGTCGACCTGTAGAATTATCAACGGCTTATAATCAGTACATGGGAAACAATACCCGTTATCTCACTCACTCACTCACTCGCTTACTTTCTTATCGTATATTTGGCTGGTTTCATGATTTTTATATGAACTGCCGTCTCGAAATTAAACGCGGTGACAATTATTTATTTAAAAACTTGTGAGTAATCGAGTGGTGAAAATAGGGAGAAAAGCAAAAGAAATAATTTATTTTTTGGGTATTGATTTTTTTACTAAGCAAAGGGTCGGAAGTTTTCGTCAAACTGTTGAACTTACGTAATTTTTACAATTATTCTTGATGTCACTCTGTTTTGAAAGTCTGCCAAATGATTTAGTTTAATCATCATAATCCAATTTAAATACTATTGTGATTTATTCTTATTAATTAATATTTAATTAAAACTTATAGTCTTTAACTCAGATATCTTAACTTGATTTTAAATTAAATGAAAATATATTTTTAGAATAATTTAGGGTGCGTGGAATTAAAATCTCCATGAAATGACTTTTTACTTTTGAGAATACTAGTAGTGTATAAAAATAAAAGAGCGATGGTTTAAATTGGGAGTTAAAATAATAAAATAAAAAATAAAAAGTTAGTGAATAAATAAATAAAATAAAAAAACGTTTGTTGAGAATTTAGACGGACTGTCTTCTGAGTAATTTGCTCGACTGATTCGTACATTCTCGGGTCTGTTGCAAATAGTGGCCGAATGCCAAAATCACTTTTATTTGCCTTTACTACATAGCCTTTAACGTCCAAAATAATTCAACTGATCATATGTCTCCTTGTCATTTGCCCAAAATTATATTCGTCTAAATTATTTTTGTTAAACAATTGTAGTCGGGTTATAAATTTTTATAAATTTTATATTGATGTAGACAATAAAAATAATTTAAAAGAGTTTATTTCATTTTAATGTATATAAAATTTTTAAATATTTATTTATTTATAAAACTATACAAGATTTTATTTCAAAAATATTTTTATTAACTTTTTTTTATAAGTTTATGTTTATAAACTTTTTTTTTTTTTTTTTTTTTTTCAGCATTTCCATTTTCCGCTGGTATAAGAGCTGGATATCCTACAGTACTGCCAAGCCAATATGGGTAAGTTTAAAGATACTAAAAAACTGTTTTCAACTAAAATTTTATTTCTACAATAATTTTTTTTCAAAACAATATTTTTTGAAAAATAACCAACACAAAAATTAAAAGGAATTGTTTCGGCAAAACTCTCTCAGAAAATCGGTATCAACTCTAACGAAGTGATATTTTTTTTTTTTAATTAATAAATTTTAATTTTATTATTTTAATCTATTAATTAATTTATTTATTTTAACGTTAAAAACTTAATTTTACGGAAAATTTGTTTTGTTTTCTTGTTCTGTTTAAAGCAAAAATATGAAATGACATTTCAGCGTCTCGAGGGTGCAAGAAGGCACTGCGAGGAGTGAGAGGGAAAGGGGTTGAAAAGGAGGAGAATTGAGAAGACGCGTTCATTGATAAAAAATATATCGATCATGAAACGAATAATATAAACGAAAAGAAAAAAAAAAGAGAGAGAGAGAGAGCAAAGTCGAAAAATCTGTCGATACGTGAGGGCGGGAGAGACCGTAATCATGAGTACATACACATTATTATCTAATAATAAACGTTGTTTTTTTTTGTTTACGAGGATGAACTCAATTTTGTTGGGGTGTGGTTTTTTTTTTTTTAATTCTCTCTTCTTTTTATTGACGTGAAGATTGGTTGCGATTGCCATTGAGAGATTTGAGATTTGACAATTTACTTTTGTTTGTTACCGATTGTTTCTATTTTGTTTTTTTATTTTATTGTTTTTTACTTTAATCTTTACTATATTTTACCTACTGATTTGGTTTTTTTATTTGTAATCAACGTTTAAGTAGTGGTTACTATTAATCGAATGTTAATACAACAATAATCGACAATCATCATTCATGATAATAATTAATATATTTTATTTAATAACAACAACAAAATATTTTCGGTGCGAAATGAAGTTTTATCGTTATCTTGTATGTCAAAATACCTTCAATTAAATTGCTTTTTTTTTTGTACTAGTTTTTATTTTATAAACAAGTACAAATACAAATTGCACTTTTTCCGAGCTTTTATCACTCTGGTGGCATCAATTCACAACGCAACAAAAATTTGTCTAGCCGGATTAAAGCTTAATTGCCTTTATGGATTTATTTTTCAATCGCGATAATTTTTTTTCACGGTCAATGTCACTGTAAATTTATGCATATCTCAATTAATTTTCTCAAAATAATGCTGCACATTTGTAAATACATTTCTCAATAATATAAGTTTTTCTTTAATCAATTCATAAAGTATTCTTTTTAAACCAAATATTTTTTTTTAATAATTAATTGTAATATTATTAATCTATAAAACAGCTTTTATGATAAAAATTGACTATTGTAATTTAAATTTACATTATATTTAAATAATGCTACTGCGTCAATTTTTTAGTCAAATCAAATTTAGCTTCATTAAAATTTGATTAGACAAACTGTATCATAAATAAAAGATTAAAAAAAAACACAAATAATTATACAAAAAAAAAAAATGATAAAAATTTTATTATAAATAATAAGGATTGATTTGCTCTCTCTAACAATTAAAAACAAAATTGGACGATATAAAAATAATTAACTTTTGCGTGTGTGAAGAAAGCTTAAACTACACTTGATGTCGCTATTGGTGTGATTGTTAGTGTTTACTGTTGTTTTTTTTTTTTTTTAATTTTAATTTTTATCTTTTTGATTTTCCTCACTTTGTTTCCGTTATTCAATTTTATTTATAATTGTTATATTATTATTATTATTATTAATTATCATAATTATTATTTTTTGTGGGTGTTGTAATTTTTATTTTTTTTAACCCGTGTCGCGGCGCCTTGGACTACTATTCACCAATAATTTTAAACCATAAAATAAAAAACCAGTGTGGACTGAGTGACTCTGGCGTTTTGAGTAATGTCATAACGGATGAATAAATAATAGTCATAATTATACGTAATTGGTTTTGCCTTGAGTTAGTCATTATTATTTTTCGGCAGACATGCAAGGAAAATAAACTAGTTTTGCTGTCTCCCTTGAGATATTTTTTCTCTCTGGTTAAAATTGTTTTTATTAAAATAAAATAATTTACGAGTTTTATCAGCCAATCTTGTCATCGATCAGGCAATCATTGTGTCTCGAATGCAATTTAGACAAACACCTCACTTATTTATATCTCACGTACCGGGTTAATATTTTTAGTCTTAACGTTTATGGAGTATTTACATACTATAAAAATGTAATAGCACATAAAAGATAGACCATAATGCTCATCCTTATCAATGTACTTTCTTGTTTCTTTGAGCGAATTATCTATTTTATGCTAAAGGTCGTAAATCATGTGATAGATAAAATTTAGCAACATTGTTTGGAGTAGTGATAATTATTTTCGATGATAAAAAATATTTTATGGTCATTATAAATTTAAATTTAAATAAAATAGTCGCTTGAGAAATTGAAGATTAAACTTTTAATCGTTAAGGAGGGTCAAAAATAAAGATGCGATAAATAGACGTAAAATTTTATGACTAATTGAGATAATAATAAATAAAATCAATTTTATTTTCTTATTTGTACTGTCAAAAAAATTAATTAGTTTTTGAAAAAATAAATTTTTTTCTTCGACAATTATTAAGAATAAACAGAATTAAAAATGTATACAGAATAGTCATTACTTTCTTATCTCACTATTTGTATTAAATAATTAAAAGAAAATAAAATTTACAATCTCAAATAATTTAACACGTATTTATCTATCGCAGACAGACATTAAAAAGACATTTCTAGTTTAGATTTATTCATCGACAAATGTTTTATTTAACGATAAAATTTATTTATATTTATATTATTATTATCATTATAGAGGCCTAAAAACATTTAAACCCGAAACCTAACACTGAACTCGTGACAACGACAAACATGTTAATTTTTTAACTAAACTTTTTATTTTCTATTTCTTCCCTGTCGTCGCGCGTCTGAGATAACAACGAGGCTTGTGTATATCGGCCATGTTGGTAGCTGGCGTCGGTCCAGTCTTTATTTAGATCCACCTGTCTAACCATGTCGGGTTGACGCGAGTCCCAACGTTTAAGATTTGCCGCCCACATGTGATACGTTTTTTCCCTCAGTACACTTACCATTATATTTATACATAAGTATAATAAATACTATATACCCGTTTACAGATTTAAGGGTCTGAATTTTGCTTTATTTACTCAACTAGTTCACTCTGCTACATATATTTATTTATAAGTATAAAAATATATTTACACCGACACTTATAATATTAATATTATCACTAAATATATGACTCTTTTTCTCATCCAAAGTTTATATCATTATCGTGCGTAAGAAAATTAAATCACGTCTATTTTAACATTTAATAATATAACAAAACACCTGTCTACGCATTTCCGTGTCTTTTTCTTCTTCTCGAGTAATTTATTTCAGTCGCACAAATTCTAAAATAATTTATTTAGGCCGTTAATAATTCCACAGCTGAGAAATTCAATTAAATATACGAGTGTTATGTGCAAAATTATAAAATTTTTATTTTAATTTTCAAGACACTGATATTTCATTTTTTAAATATTTTTTTTTTTATTGACCAATTGAATTAACCCCCTGAATAAATGTCACCACGCCCAAGTAAAAAGACATTGGCCACAAGCGAGTGCCGGGATTGGTAGATTATCCCATTGGATTATCAATTTGGCGCCGGCGCGAACAGTGATAACGATAACAGATGAAAAACAAAGGTGAAATTCACTTATTGGCAGTATAATCTCGCACTGCACTCACGTATTCAATCGTTAATGCACCTGTGTCCTGCATACACAGCAATTACACCCGTCAATTACTACACCGCAAATACAATGCATTTATTTTCACTTTTAAAGCAAATAATTAATAAGCAATAGCAATTTTTTTAATGGTCTGTTCCGAGCTATTTGCATAATGAATTTATCGTGTCGCGGTGATGCATCGCCATGTTCAATATTTTTAATTTTCTTCATGACTTAGATTGAGTTAGATAATCGATGTCCTAGATGAACGGACAATAGACGGTAAAAACTAGTCAGGGGTGTACGTGTATATGTTTTTGCGAGTCATCAGTATTAAAATAGTTAGTGTATGCCCATTAGATGATGTGCTAAGTATAAAGAGGGTAACAGAGTACGATTGCAATCTACGAGCCACTTTGCGTCGGAAATTGAGGGTGCTTACTTACTTCCGTCACGGAACTTTCCGCAAGCTTATGTTTATTGTTATTCGTGACCGTCAAAACCTATTCAATATTATATACGTACATATATCTATGGAGCTACTTGTTTATTTTCCGTGATAATTGTCTATGTACGCACTCAATTAATTATTTCTTAATCTTGTACTTGGCATTGATTTAACTATTTAGCAACAGGTTAAAACTTTTTTTTTTAATTTTCAATTAAAGTTTATCTATTCAACTTGATTATTAAAATTAACAAGCCGTGAATTAAAATATCAATCGCGTTGAAAACAAACATTTCAGAGTAAATGTGATTTTTTTAGCCCAGTAAAAAACTAATAAGTTGACAAAAATAATTTTGGAATTTTTTTTTCTTGAATTGGGTCACCGGAGCTTAGTTTTGTAATTAACTAAAAGCTGATGGTGTTTATGCAGCATAAATTGAAAAAATGAGTCTAACATACCAAACAATTATTTCAATTTAATTATTATTTTCTATTAGTGTATCTTGATTATGATTTAAAATAATATAAATACTAGTAAATTAGTTCTGTATATTTTTAAAATATTTTACAACTCTGTCATTATAATTTTTTTTATTCTCTCAATTTTTAAATACTTGATGGAAGCTTTTCAGATTGTGGATTTTTTTTTTTTGGCCTATTTAAGATTTCTCTCAACGAAAATGAGATTAATAAAAGAATTTAAATTTTAATTGAATATTTTTTGGCTAATAAATCTATTATTTTTTTACTCTACTTGAATTTTTCATTTTTAGACACTAATTTTCGTTCTTTTTTTTTTTTTTTTTTTTTTTTTTTTTTTTTATTACATGTATAGTTTCGCATAGAGGATTCTCTAGCTTGAACAATAGTATCACGCGATTTTTTTCATCCATAATGCACGGTGACCGCATTTTAGATCTACCCGATAGATAATTTCAATGGGAAAAAATAAACTTAAATATTATTATTAGAATACCATGAAAATATCAAATTTTATTACACTAGTTTAGTTCGTTTTTTCAAGCAACCGTCAATTCAGGTGTTAAGTAAAATAAAAAAACATTAGAAAAAATAAGGGCTGCAATCACAATAACTATTAGACAAACCGCGAAAAATTGCTGGTCATTGTGGACACTCAACACATATCAGTTGGATTGTTTGCTGACAATGTAAACAAAACCCAGAAGTATAAAATATAAACAAAAATGGATAAAGAACACGCGTAAATTATTTTGAAAGCCTTTAGGCAGTAGTACAGCAGTTTGGTATTCTCGTTAAAGTTATACATTCGGAGGATCAAATAAAAGTAAAGGGGGCAGATCGTGATCTTACATACTATATATATTATGTATTACGTATACTTAAACGCGTATGAAAAGGCAGTTGGTCGGTTTTGTTATATTAGTTTGAGTAGTTTACGTACATTGAGGCCACAGGACTCCGGAAATATTGATTTCTCAGCAGACTCGACTGGACACTGAGCATTATCGATCGTGTGAATAGAAAAAAAGTTCACGGCTGTCCAGGATGTCTGAATATTTCCGTCCCACTGTTATTACATTTTTTTATGTCTTAAACATTTTTGTTAATTTGTAAAAAAAAAACTTTCCCCTGAAATCGACACTTGACGGGCTATCCTGTACAAAAAGTAATAAAATAATTACGTTGTGTAATATATAGTATTGATAACAAAGTCAGATAAAAATTATAAATTATTGATCGTCTCTTTTAGAGAAGCTCGAGTAGAATTTTTTAATCATTAGTATTATTTAATTATTTATTTATTTATTAAGACGATGAGTCTCTCAGTCCTTCACTGACAAATTTTTATTCGATTTTTCTTTACAAAAAGCTATTTTTTTGCTCGACAAAGGCAGAAAGTGGCAACTTCGTTTAGCGCAGCGGGCCGAAAGTTGACGCTTTCTGCCCGTCGAGCAAAAAATGTATTTTTACTGAGTACAAATAATTACAATTATGATATGCAAGTGTGAAATTTGATGTCAAATCAATTCACATGTGTGTATTATAATTTTTAAAAAAATTTCAAGTAACAAATGTTCAAAGAAATACTTATTGTTGTACAGACACTGAATTATCGATAACTACACTCATAAAAAAAATTGACTTGATTTAAAAGGAAGAATTTCAATTTTTTAAACCGAATAAAATTTTCTTTAAACTAAGAAAAATTTATCAATTTAAAATCTTTCAACTTGAATCAGGACAATTAAATTCTTAAACTCATCAAAGAAAAATATGTATACAAAAAAAATGCATTTTCTTTTAATTTGCGTAATTCTTTGAGCATGAGTTAAAAAAATAACAAAATTCCCGTATCCCTCGGCGCCTTTTGTGTATTATTTAAAAAATAAAAAAACAAACAATTTATAATTAATTTAAGACTTATCTAATTGCGTAGTGAGATGTAGTTTATTGACTTGAATCAATAATACAAATTAATTGATGATGAATTTTTTTTTAATAAAACAAATTTCCATTAGTTGTAGACCTGTAGTAATTATTTGTAAATATTTTTCAGAGTACCACCAGGTTACATGTACCAGTCGCCTTACTTGGCGGCGGCGGCTCCTGGAGGCTTGATGCAATTACCGACGACGCAATTGAGCCACGCGGCAGCTGTAGCCGCGGCATCGCAGTTCTACGAGTACCACAATGCCGCGGCGGCTGCAGCCGCTGCCGCAGCGGCAGCTACGTATCCCGGTACGTCGTCTTACAACTTCGCCGAGGCCGCCGCTTACCCGTATACCAGTGCTGCCGCGGCCGGTACGTCTTTAACGAAACGCAAGTAGGGATAGACGCGATTTAACACCTAGGTCATTAGAATCTGAGGGAATTCATTTTTTGTACACGGAAAAAATTCACGCGATTAATTAATTGAAGTCATTTTTATTTTATCAACGCGTAAATTAATTTTTTTTTAAGTTGAAAAATTTTTATAAATTTCTTTGAAAAAAAAATTTTTATTAATTCATTTTTAATTAAATTTTATAGCCGTAAAATTAAAAATTTTATAAACAGCGCTAATTAATTTTTTCCGTGTACACATTCACCAAATCATTAAAAAACAACCCGCTATTAAATCGCGTCTGTTTGATAAAAAAAAAATTATCATTCCTAAATTTAATATTTATTATTAAATATAAATATTAAATAGAAATAAAAATAAAATTAATCGATTTTATTAACGAAATATTTAATTTTTCAGCGAACGTAGCGGCCGCAAGCTACGTAACACCCTATACGTATGCGACATTACCAGGTGCAGCGGCACTGCAAGGAGCAACAACGACGGGTGCAGCCTTCCCGGGATTGCCTTACCAAACAACGCCTCAAGAGGCACGACTTCAATAGACACCAGTAGCCCATACTATTACTTATACAACTACTTATAATATAATATAATACAATAATATAATAATATAATAAAATATAACTCTGCGGCATAAGCCTAACTTAAAACATTATATATTACATTAAACATTATTTCTGACGAAATAATAACCGTCTAAGTAAATCTATTATTAGACTACGGTTAGTGTAGAGTACAGAGGATAGATGTTATGTTATAGAGAGAGCACTGAGGATATTTAAGTGAGAAAGCGCAAGCGAAATCGAAGGGGTATTTGATAAAATAACGCTAGTGAGAAAAAGCGAGTGTATTTTTAATATTATTATTATTTGTTTATTGCAAATAAAAAAAAAATATTTATAATTAAATAATCGAGAATTATAAATACTTTTTTTTTTTGACTATTTCTCTATTTATTTATTTTCAATTTTCTTTTGTTACTTTTAAATTATCAGTCTACTGAAATTATTCACGACCTCTATCTTCCTTAATCTTCCCGGAGCCAAACGTCAAAAAATAACGAGTGGGAAAGTTACTGAATAATATTATTAATTATGTAATGAAAGGAGAACAATACCAATTACGGCTCGTATACATAAAGTCAACCTCCAAAGAGTCTTATATTTTTAGCATTACAATTATTTAATTTATCATGAGTAATGAAATCAATTAACTGTATACATTAATATTGTTATTGTAATTATTTAAAAATATCTAAATCACGAATTTTTTTTTAATTCTAACGATTTTTTAATTGATTACATTTATTCATGTAAAACAATCGTTTTATGTAATTAAGTTATTAGTTAATTAAAGATTAAATTAATTTAGATGTTAAATTAAATAACATGATAAGTAATAAGTAATAATTAAAAATAAAAGTAACTTAGTCAATCAATAAATAGATATTAGCATTATTATTATAATTATTATTGATAACTAAAAAATTGTTAACCAGGAAGAGACAGTAAAATTTTTATTTCTTAATCTAATGAATAATTTTATCACTTAAATCTCGATTTTTTTTTCAATTAATACTCAAATGTGGCCTTATCAAATAACGTATTGAATAAGTGTCGTAAAATATTATATTGAGGCCTTAATAAATTAATAAGATAATTAACGATCGCTCAATAAATATACAATCATATGTTAAATATATATTAGTTGATGATGAAGTAATAATTAAAGTAGTTGGTACACTAGAGAAAATAATAAAGTAAAATGAATTTTAAATAAAAGTTATTTTTGGAAGCTAGTCAATGAGAGTTTAATGATTGGTCTCGAGACCTGGTAAAATGTACAATTTTTTAATTCGTGTTTCGATAAAAATTAATTATTGATTGATTATCAGTTGTTGGTAAAAATAAATAAATCTGACTAATTGAGACTTGAGATAAAATTTGATAAATTAGGAAAATTAAAATTGAATGTCTGGTCGAACAAAATAGATAGTATTGAGCTAGTAAACACAGTTGAAAGTAATTAATTAAAAAGTTAAGTTAAGTTGAATCATAAAATAGATGAAAAACAAAACAATAATTATTGTCGTATACATGTGACATTATTTTATTACTATTGCAATTTAATAATTATTATTTTTCATAATTATTAACTATTACTATTGTTATTACTTAATTGACGTCATAATTGCCATCTTTCATATGTTATTAATTAATGTATATCATTTTTATTAATTAGTTATTAAGTAGAACTATTATTCAGTATCATTAAAAATGATCTAGATAATTAATAAATGTAGTTTCTAGAATTCAAAATTATTAATGCGGATTAATAAATAAATAAATGTATAGCTAAACTAGCATTATTAATTATTTTCACTAGTTATTTCTATTGAATTTAATATTCATTTCATTATTATTTATTTGTTATATATTAATTGTAATTATCAATTCGATGTACGGTTAATAAATAATTAATATTAAAACTTTGTGTTTTTATTGTACCTCTATTTTTTAGATTTAATTATAATTTACTCCAATAAAAATTAAAAAAAAATTATTTTTTTAATTATTTCAATGCTTATATTGCGAAAGAATAATCGTAGTTTTTTTTTTTAATTTATTCTTGAATAATTTATAATAATGAGTTAAATTTACTTAACACAAAAATTTTTGAATCTTCTTTGATACTTCTTTTTAATTAATAAAATAATGAATTTAAGTTAAATTAAAATTATAATTGAATTAATTCTATTTTACCAGCAGAAGATATAAAATTTAATAACAAAATCCCCGAAAAGATGGCAGTAAAATGTAGATAAATAATTGTTTCCCGCTTCCACTTGCGTTTAGTTCCATTTGAATGGATTTAAAATGGATGTTACTAAACGCGCAAGAGAAAAAGTATGTCTATAACACACACACACACACACACATATATATATATATATATATATATATATATATATATATATATATATATATATATATATATATATATATATATATATATATATATATATATATAGATATTCTACGTATATTTACACATAACTATGTAACTCGGACTGTGGTACTGCGGAGGGGACAATTGTGATAGGTACCGATTGTAAGAGGCCAAGAGCAAGGAAGATTATCACCACAGCGCAAAGTCTCTTCGCGTAGTTATCCCGCGGTATCCGCGAGATCCTGTCCTGCAAAGAGCTCATGAGATAGTAATACTACCATTTAACATAAAAAAAATATTATCAGTGGCGTAGAGTGCGAGTTTATTAAAAAAAAGCATCCTGGATAAAAAAAAACAGGCAGTCAATCCCCGGGCTCCCTAATTGCGGGGAGATGTTACGGTAAAAATCTTGCAATTTTATTTTATTTTTCATTTAAAATTTGAGTAATAATTT
Organism: Cotesia typhae; assembly: GCF_013202065.1. NCBI lineage: Eukaryota > Metazoa > Arthropoda > Insecta > Hymenoptera > Braconidae > Cotesia > Cotesia typhae. The sequence goes on along the minus strand of NW_027423756.1, from coordinate 9,194,620 downwards.
TTAATACTAGTGGAAGTTAATATTATTATTATTATTTATAATTTAATTTATCATCATTTATATTCTTAGGTAATTTTCTTTTTAACGTCCTTAACTTATCGTAATTCATCACATCAGGTTGACATTCAAACTCTTCGTCACATCAATATTATTTTTATTTTAAAATTTTTTACGTCCCTCTCACATTGTAGCAATTAAATATTTGCACGGTCTATTTCAATAAGTTATTAATTTTTTGCAGACAATACAAATAAATTTTATCGCTATTTTTTCGATTAAAATCGCGATGATAAATGTATAAAATCGATTAGATATCCATTGTTCGCTCAGTTCTATAATCTTATATATTACATGAGATAAAAAGTTATCTAAAAACAAATTAGGTGCTTATAGTGATGAAGAAGAAAGATTGATTTATGTATACATTGTAATTGCAAGTCATCAACATACGTAGATAATTATCATGATATTAGTTTCTTAATTTTCATGCAATCTCGATCGTACCTAAAGAACTCTCGCGCACGTGATGTCATTAGAGTAACGGAAGTATGCTCCATGAACGCTTACTATTACGAAAAGTCGCGTCAATTGATTGTGCTTACACATGTTACTGTTACATATTTATACATACATACATATGTGTGTATATGTAAATATATTATTCATTATATAAAAGGTACATCAACAAAAACATTTAATACCGATTAGAAATTCATTATTTATTCATTCATTTATTGAGCACCGTTAAATACTTATTATCTTGTAATTAATTACTTTTTTGTTGTAATAACTTTAGTTTAAATTGAAAAAAAATTTTTTTTCAAGAGAAACTTTGACAGCTGTCAAATTTATAATTTTTGTTATCGTTAAAATTTTTTGTAAATTTTTAATTGAATTAAAATTTATAAAAAAATTAATTAAAATTATTAATAATCTCAATAATTAATAACAAAAATTGTATCTTAGTAAATATTCAAAAAATTGGATTCTACTGAGTTTAAAGTTGAATTTAATTAAAAAATAATGAAGAATAATAATTATTGGTAAATCGATAAATAATTGACAGAAATATAAACAGAAAAGGATAATTATAATAAAATGGGATAATATTTGATAGTATGTAGATATATGTAACGATGGTCTGTTTAATATCAAGGTAAGAAACGAGGAGATGTCAAGCTGTCAACCAATGTCGAGAGGCAAATAAAAGCGAATAGTAACCGTGGGCTTTTGTGTTTAACTGCACGTTTCCGCAACTAACTAGCCAGAAAGTGGATCACAATAGATAACATTTTTTTTTACCTTAATCGAGTTTAGATTTATTTTACAATAATAAAATTTTTTACAAGTTCATCGTTACTAAAATACGCATACGTCCGTTATTTTTTAAAAGTATTACTTTTTAAAATTACTCTTACAAATGAATTGATTACTTTTAAAGTGATTGTAAGGTCATGTTTATGATGCGATATGAAAATCTTGAAAAAAGTAATTGTCATTGAAATTAAGACAAGAGTATCATTATTACATACTTAACTGCGATTTATAGATAGCAGGTTTATTTTTCAGTAAGACAATATAATAAAATACTGCGGGTATTAAATTTATCCGCAGTTTCATTTTATCATTCTGTTCAATGATATCTTTGTTTTTATTAACATATATGTATATAAATAAATGTAAATTGTTTTTTTTTTTTTTTTTCATTTTACGTAGGGCTTGAAAGCTGAATGGGAGATTGATAAATAAGTTACAATAAACAATAAAGCCATGACGGAACCAAGGCCGACACATTGTGGACTGTGTGGAATCTATCCAAAGTGGCTCCAAAAGCGCGCAACGCCACATACCTTTATTTTGGTTTATGGTTTTCTGGGACTTGTACAGGCGATGGCCTTCATTTATATCGTCGTCACGCTGACGACATTAGAAAAAAGATTTAAAATTCCCAGTCAAACAACAGGTGAATTTTATATTTTTTTTAGCTAAGTTTAAATTGACATTCATTAATATTTTAAAAAATTTATCTGATTTTGAAAATCAAAAATTTTTTTTTGCGTTAATTTTTCTCGACATTAATAAGTCGAAAAAAAAATTAAAGTAACTCAAGGAAAAAATTTTTGCATTGAGTAAAATTTACTTGATTCTTTTCAGCTTAAATTATTCCAATTTAATAATTGATAAATAAAAATTAAAGGTATCATATTGTCTGGGAACGAGATCTCACAAATCCTGTCATTAATTCTGATGTACTACGGGGGCGCAGGACACCGCCCAAGATGGCTAGCAGCCGGCGTAGGATTCAGTGCATTATCATGTTTCATTCTAGTGATTCCCCATCTAATCTACGGTCCTGGTAAAGCAGCGCTGGCTTTGACTCAAGAGCATTTGGAAGAAAGCATTTTTTTAAATTCAACAAAAGCCGGCTCGAGTAATAGCCCGACTTACCTCTGTCCCGGGACGAGCGATCACGACAAATGCGATGAGGAGGATCTTATGGACGGGAGTTTACTGCCGCGGTTTTTGGTATTCATGTCCCAATTTGTTCTCGGGATTGGCACTACTCTGTACTTTGGATTGGGACAAACTTATCTTGATGACAATACAAAAAAATCAAACACCCCGATGCTTCTTGGTAAAATTAATAACTTAAAATTATTAAATAAATTAAATTACTAAATTTACAAAAACACAATATTTAAATTGTTTTAATGTTGTAGGATTTACTTTTGCATTAAGAACCACTGGACCAGCGTTGGGATTCATTTTAGCTTACGCTTGTTTGAAGCTTTACATTGTACCGAGTCTACATCCAGTTATTACTGACAAAGATCCAAGGTGGTTGGGTGCCTGGTGGTTGGGATGGATCATTCTCGGGTGCTTGCTTCTTATTTTTGCTCTACTTATCGCCATGTTTCCCAAACATTTGCCAAAAGATAATAAAAAAAAAAACAATAACAAGAATCGGGTAATTTTTTTTCATTCAAGCTTTTAACTTATTACACCGAAAAAAAAAAAAAAAAAAAAAAAAACAAATAGGCTCAGTTAATTAAAATAAATTTTATTTAAATTAACTCGACCAAGTCTTCAGACAGATTTATTTTTTTTTCCCAGTCGAATAAAATTAATTACATTTTATTAATTGATTAATTAATTATTCTTGTTAAAACAGACAGATGGTGAATTGCCATTAAAAATTCACAACGGAATCGAACGAGTACCAGAATTATCGCCTAGAATTGAAAAATGTGAAGAAGAAAACGCGCATCAGCCTTCGCTAAAAGATTTCCCGGTGACGCTGAAGCGCGTTCTTTCGAACAAAATTCTCTTTTGCAACAACTTGAGCGCTGTATTTGGAATTTTTGGTCTACTTCCTTATTTCACCTTCATGGCGAAGTATCTCGAGGTACAATTTAATACTTCAGCAGCTGGGGGTACTGTTATAACAGGTACTATCATTTTTATTTTATGCTCTGCTTTAGATTTTATTTAATTATATAATTAACCTGAGAATTGTTTTTTTTTTCTTCTTTTTTCATTGCCCTGATTATAAAGGTCCAATTGCGCTAGTGGGCATGGTGCTGGGGTTTTTGGGCTCGGGGTTTTTCATAAGTAAAGTTAAGCCACGACCTACAAGACTTTTGAGCTGGAATGTTTTCGGTGGATTTGTTGCTTTTTTTATACAAATAAGTTATATTTTTATTGGCTGTAACCAAGTTCCTATTGAAGGAGTCAATTCTCTTACCATGGAGTAAGTTATATTTTATCTATTGTTATAACTTATAACAAAATGTAAATGTTTAAAAAAAATTTTGTTCACTTCCATCAAAATATTGAAGAATTAAAAAAAAAAAGTTATCAAAATTTAAACTTTCAATTTTACTTTTTAAGTCAAATTTTTTATGATAATTTTGAATAATTACAAACAAATTTTTTTTCTTAATTTTCACTTAAAATTGAAAAAAATCAAATTTTTTATAATAATAATAATAATTAACAACCATTGGTATTTAAAGGGTTAATTTTACAACAGCGTGTAATGTTGGATGTAATTGTGACGGCGTTAAATACGCGCCAGTGTGCCACGAAGCGTCAATGACATCATATTTCTCAGCATGTCACGCTGGTTGCACCAGTTTAATTGACGTCCGGCACTACGGCAACTGCAGTTGTGTACCAAGCGCCGCTAATTACCTTGCACCCGAAAAATACTACAATGACAATTACAACCAAAATACGAGCCAGCCAATACCAGACGATACAGTTGTCCTCGGGCCATGCCTAGGAAAATGCATTAACTCGTACATAACATTCATTGTACTGAGCATGATTTGCCACTGCTTGATGTCGACTGGCAAAATAGGAAACGTGCTGATAAATTATCGGTGTGTACAGCAGAAAGACAAGAGTATCGCTCAGGGAGTCACCCTGATGTTCATATCGCTTTTTGCGCTGATACCTGGTCCCATTGTTTACGGATTTATTTGCGACCAATCCTGTCTCATCTGGGAAAAATCTTGTGGGACTACCGGCAATTGCTGGTACTATGACAAAGATAAATTTCGTTATCTATTTAACGTCACCGGTGCTTGTAAGTACTCAATTATATTATTTACTTTTATTAATTATTTTAATTACATGTTTTAAGCGCAAAATTTTTATTTACTTTCTGTTTTTAAAATTTTTCATAAATTTGAAAAAAATTAATTCAAGTTATTAAAAGCAATTTTGATATTATAAAAAGTAATTTTAGTTTTTCTATCAATTACTCCAATATTTAACTTAAAAATAATTTGCTGGTAAAAATATAAAAAAATGAGATTTATCAGTCAATTAAATTCTATAATAATAAATAACTTAAATTAGCAAACATTTGACCAGCTAATTTTTTTAAATAAATGATTTTATAATGGAATATTAAAGAATTATTAATTATTGGAATTCTTATAATATTAATTACTATATATAGTTGCCAACATGTTTTTTCATTGGAACAATTTTTTTATTCAGGTAAATTTAATTAATTATTCAAAGTTAACTATGAAATAAAACGCCGCGCTTAAAGCATGCACACTTAGATTTACCAGTTTTTTAATTGTAATAAATTATAACCATAAACAAATTTAATTAATCCATCGATAAAATCTTTCTCTTGTTTATCCAAGGTTTTACATTCGTCGCAGTTTTATTAGATATGTGTGTCTGTTATCTCAGCAAAGATTTGGATTTATATGGAGCCAATGAAGATAAACGTAAAAATTTTATACTAGAAGATACCAAAATAAGTGATAATAATAAAAAAGATAAAATAATTATTCAATACAATGAAAAATTATAAACTATCATCCTTTGTTTTATAAATAAATATTATATACAGATATAAATATTATAATATGTTATATTTTTTTAGTTAAATAAATTTTAAAAAATCAATCACTTTTTTTTTTCTCTTATTACTTCATTTTAAAAATTCTGCAGGGGATTCAACGACGTCGCTTAAAAAAACAAACGGAAATGAAAGTAGAGGGCTTGTCTGAGCTGAGAGCCGAAGCGTTTTAGTTTATAAGCCTCCTAGATCTCCGGGCTAATGAATTCTGGGATAATGCAAAGATGCGATGAAATAATTATATTTAAAAAATCGTGTATCTCGTGAAATTTTAAAAAAATATTAAAAATATATGTTTATGTTTTTTTAAAGAAAAGAAAAAAGTTTGTTTTGATTTCGGTGAATTGCTGATAAGTTGATACGAGCTTACGCGGGTGACCGTGACCCATTTTGGATAGCACTCATCAACGTCTTCCGAGTCAAAGTACAGCCTATAGACGCAACGGCGAGGTGGAGAATAGAAGACGAAAGCAGGGCATACATGTCGATCTGTGCAAGTAAAGGTTGTCTTATATTCCGTCGTCATATCACGAATACAAAGATTTAATGACGTTACGTCGACATAACTATTAAACGTCTCGCTTTATTCGCTTCACTTTACAAAAGTACCTGTAGCTAACCGACGAATAAATGCTGATGATTAATGTCGAAATCGTTCTTGACGGTCTTACTATGATGATGGCAGTATGTAAGATACATAATAAATCTTGCTTTTTTATATTTTTTTTTTCAAATCTTTTGCATATTTTAAATCCTTGCATTTAATTTATTGGAAAATCGTTCTAAACGTCGTTCTTAATAAAAATTATAAATCAAGAACACATTATAAAAATCAATAATTACAGAAAAATTGATTTGGTATATTTAATGCACGCTAATAAAATTAATTGTTATTTAGCAATTTTTTGACACAATGATATTGATAAATTATTATATTTTTTTATCAACATTTACCGACAGGATCTTATTTATAATTTATTGATCTTTGAAATTCATTACCTTTTAAATATTACCGATAATTTAAATTTTATAATTTTTTCTCTGGATATTTATATTGTCAACTTGAAGAAAATAATATTATACAATTAATTAAATTTTGTAATTATAGTTAATAGGTAACTAAAATATCAAATATATATTTAAAGTAACGAGAGTTAAGTCCGTCTTATTGAAGTTATTAATTATTATAACCAATTAATGAATGTTTAATTTTGATCTATTAAGTACTTGACTGAAATACTATAAAGTAAAAGTAATAGCTTGTTATCAAATTAACTTATAATTACAGAGGCTATCGATTCTGTGATAGAGTAAATAAGCAGAGAATCTAAAAATTAAAACAGACACATTGACATATTAAATAAACCGAAAATAAAAAAGACTATATTTATTGTTATTATCGGTCAAACGTATCAGATAATCAACTAACTTAACACGAGCGTTAATCTTACTTTTACAAGATTATATTTGTTATGATAAATTAAAAGATAAGAATTAAATTTTCATTAATCTTAAAATTTTTCCGCTTATCTATTTACTGTTAATTAAAATTTTTATTTTATACTGTTAATTTTATTTAATAGCTAATTGGTTTTTTTTTGTTTTATATTTTTTCGACGTAATCGAGAATTTAAAAAACTCAAGATCATCGTGACGTGTAAGGTAACACTTGATAAATGTTAGTTTAAATTTATCTTGAGATCGACAAATTAGTGCGCAAATTGCCGCTGCATTTTAAATAATATAATAGATGCACGGCGCATAAAATAATTTTCGTAAATGCGATGATTTTGTTCTATTCAGCTACTTGGCGCCAGATAGCTTTGATTAAATATTATTTAAAAAATAACAGTAGTAGTAATAATAATGATCACAAAAAATGATAAACAAATAAGGAAAGAAAGAGAAAGAGATTATTTATTTCTCGGATTTTATTTGCACGTGCGTCTCGTGTTTAATTAAAAATTCTAAAATAAAATCTAATTCAACCACGAGGTAATTTTAAAATATAAATAAATTTATAATAATAATAAAATAATACAAAGTAGTTAATTGTAATAATTTATTGCATTTTATTGTTATCAACCAACGACGTATCTTTTTATTATTACTGTTTGCACATGAAATACGCGCATTATTGTCGCGACACGTTACTGACGAGCCATCATCTTTAGCAAATATCACACATGTTTGAATTTATATGAGTTCAATGATTTTCTATAATTGCAAATCCAGTAGTTCTAAGAATAGTAGATTTCTTCTAAGGTCTCATGACATTACTAAATTTCTTGTGATTTAATGAAGGATTTTTAGTAAATCTTTTGATTGCTCTTTATGTAACATAAATATATAAATTAGCCAGGACATCTCTAACAAAAATTGATTAAATATTTTGGACCAAAATAATTTGTTTATTTGCTTTATTATTGACTATTATATTCAACCCTACAGTTAATAAAGACATTAAATTATGAATTATGAATATTTACTCATCGATAACTATATACTTCAATATACTTCATTATACTTCATTGATATTTTATGTTCTGATAAAAATCGTAAACATTGTGATTAAAATTATTTTTACAATTTTTTTCGACATTGACAAAAATAAATAAATTTAATTTAAAACTTTTTCCCTACTCTGAATAAAAAAAAGGATTGAGACAACAGAAAAAGTGTTGAAAAGTATTGGATTGGCGAAAAAACGAATACTTTTCATTTTTTTTTTCTTTGTCTCAATACTTTTTTTTAATCAGGGTAGTGTCAAATTGACTTTTATATCAGTATTTGATGTCCATTTAGAGTCAGAAAAATTAAAATATATTTTTTAAAACTATCAAAAAGATTTTGAAAGTAGCTTCCAGAAAATCTCAATTTCCAAGACGTATGTATACGTACATGTACATATATATTATGGGCGTATATGAAAGCCCAAGTGTATGAACCTTCGTTCTATTAAATCATAATGGACTCACAATGTGATCATAGTCAAGACGGTTGGTCTACTAGTATAGTACAGAGTGCTCGAGAGCTACTAGAGTCAACCAGTGATCGAGTTTACGTTATAAACTTGGTTAAATTATTATATACCGTATACCTTTTATAATAAACAGTTTACTTGGCTTTCTGCCTTTCAAAATTGCTCATAGATATTGTATTCCATACAATTAACTTAAAAATACCCCTTTTAATATAGTTTTATAAAAATTAGCCAACTATTTATATTATAATCTCAAATTTAAAAATCCAAGCCACCGAATTCATCCATGTATTTATAAATATTTTCTCTAACAAATTAAAAAAAAAATAAAATATTCAAAAATAAAAGCGATGTTTGTTTCGTAGAATTAAGTCTAGACTGTAAATCTCTAATCAGAGGTATTGTTAAATATAAAAGTGGGAGTACTGATGAATTTACGGGTGAGAAGTAGTTTTATATTATTATCTTACATACACACTTGTAAAATGTGATATATAGACGGTGTAAGACGTGAATGAGCTCAGTCGATAAAGAATATTGTGTCAAAGCGCATTCCTAAGCGAGAATTTGTCTTGCACGTGTGTCCTGCCGTCTTCGCCACTCAAAGCTATTTACTCTAAATAGAAACTAAGTGTAATATAAACTAGTTTCATTAATTAACTTTTTATTTTTATTTTATTAATCCTTTGTTGTGTCTAATAAAAATTTTTTAAAATCACTTATAATGACTGTGTTAATGTGATTTTTAAATTACAAGTTCGTTTGCCCGAACACTGGGTGCCCAATTGTGATAATGAGGACCACAAAACTTTTATAAAATTATAATCTTATTTGTGTAATTATTATTAATAACAAGGAATTTTAAAAGTAAAAGGAACAAAAGTTTATCATTAAAGTTTTTGTTTATTTAGTTAAGGGAAATAAAGTACCCGAGTGCAATATGAGCAAAAAAGAAACCGCGGATGTAAATAAAAATGGACCGGAGAGCAAACTTCTTTTGGACACTTCGCGGAACTTAACAGTGAAGAACAATAAGCCAAAGACCACCTCGCCTACCTCCCTACGCGGAATCGATGACATTTTCCGCGACCTACCACTTACCGACGACACCTCCTGCGGTATTTGGTTTTTTCGCGGGCCTAATTTACAAAAATTCGCCAATAAAAATGCTTACGTATTTCTTTACGGTGTCCTTGGATGCATATTCAGTGCTAGTTATGCTTACTTCAATGGCACTATTACGACTATTGAGAAGAGATTTAAAATTCCGTCCAAGACCACTGGTGAATTATATTCATTTATTTTTGAATAACTATTTATTGTTATTATTATTTTTATCATTAATTTTATTTTCATTAACAAACTTCCAACGGGAAGTAAGAGATTCTTCTTAATGTCCTATTGAAATAATTATCTTATTTCCGACATAAGAATATCAATCTTATTCACTCATAATTAAAATCTACATTATCAGATTAACATTTTTAATTACGATACAGAAAGTTCTAGACGTTCAACAATTTTTATTCTAAGGAAATAAATTTTTTTCTTACTTTTATTAAAAACTCCAAAATTACAATTGAACTTAAAGTAGTACTGTCGATACTTTAACTGTAAAATATCAAATACATGTCAAGTCTCGTTTGATTTATGAATTCGTAGATTTACCGATGCAACGTCGGGTTGAAGAAAAATAACAGAGATAATTTGTAAATTAATACTATAAATAAAACTCAATCTTTTTTTTTTTTGGTTTTCTGTAGTTTTTAAAAAATTGAGTAAGATTATTATTTTACTGTAATAACTATTGTACTAATATACCAAATTTCATTAAACTCTGAAGAGTAATTCAACGACCGACAGTACTACCTTAAAAAAATTTCTCAAGGTAAAAAATAAGTTGAAAAATCGTCATTTTTTTTAAGATTTGATCACACTTTTATCTTTCTGTTGACAAAAAATATTAATTTTATAAAAATTATTTTTTCAGTCAGTATTTACAGTAATATATGTTTTCCCAGTGGAAAAATTGTCGAATGACTGACAGCTTTAAATATGATATTTCATTGAGTGCATGGCTATGATAATAAGATACAATGATAATTTAATAAATTACAAAATGTACTTAAAGGTCTCATCACCGTTGGAAACGATATTTCTCAATTGCTTGTATCAGTGGTCTTATCTTATTACGCTGGTCGAGGACACAGACCTCGATGGATTGCCGTCGGTATTTATACGGTAAAAAATTATACTAAATTTAGCAGACGTTTGACAATAAATAACAAATTGAAAAAAAAAAAATTACTTTGAAAATTTCTTATCTTAAGAATTGTAAGACGTCTGTTGCTAACTTTGAAAAAAATGTTATATCAACAATTAATTTGTAATTGTCCGTAATTTTAATCTTCAGGTAGTGATATTTTGTTGTTTGACAATGCTTCCTCACTTTCTGTACGGGCCTGGCGAAGACGCGCTTCAATTGACGAAGGAATACGGCGGGAAACCGGTAAACTCATCAGAGAGTGACATGCACTGGAGTGGAAGTCGCGAGCGAAAGTTTCTTTGCCAGGCTACGGAGAACAGCAAACCTGTGTGTGATGACACCGATGGGAGTAATTTCGCCCCCCAAGTGCTGCTGTTTACAGCCCAGCTCGTTTCTGGGATCGGTGGATCGCTCTACTACACTCTCGGAGTTTCATACATGGATGACAATATCAAAAAATCTAAAACACCTGTTTCGATAAGTTTTTCATATTTTCTTCGTATGCTGGGACCGGCCATTGGCTACGGACTGGCATCTTTTTCGCTCAAGTTTTACATTAGTCCCACGTTGACTCCCACAATCACAACCACAGATCCCAGGCAATTATTTATCAATTACCTAATTTATATCAACACAAGCAGAATTCAATTTTTTTATTTAATTGATAACAATTTAAACAAATATTTATTAATTTGGTTTATTTTTTCTTTGGTCCAGTTTTTGAAATAATAAGTTAAAATCTGAAGTAAATATTGAAGATACAAAAAATCAAAAGATTTAATTATCCAAAAAAATTAAATAATTTAATTAAAATAACAACTTTAATATTATCAAATTTTATTTCATTGCACGTAATAGCTCGAACAAAAATTTCAGGATAATTTTAATAAAAAAGTTTTCCCATGAACAATCACGGAAATGATCTTAAAGACTTAATTAAAATTTATACTATTAAATTAACTATATTTATCTAACAAACACCGTGCAATGAATAAACAATGATAATGAAAAATTATTATTATTGAATTGAATAAGATTACACGGAAAAAAAGTTATATGAAAAATTACAATAGTAATATCGTAATCCAGGACTATACTTTTAGTATCTTGATTTTTACGATGCTGCCGTCTACAGAATACAATTTGAATTATCTTTAATATTAAAATAGAGATGAAATGTATGTGAAACCAATTTATTCGTGATGTGATTGGTTGAATATATCATAAGCATGAAAATATATGCAAACTCTATAGTCAAGGCGCGCGCTTGCGCGCGCAAATTCAAATTCTAGTTATTGAAAATTACGATGTTAATTAGTAAATTTTTTTTCTGTAAGAGGAAGTGAATAAGGACGCATACTATATGTTTTAATAAAAGAAAGACAGAGTCCAGTAGTTTGCGGCGCCACCACCAAAAGATGACCAATTACTGTATGGAGGGTCTTATTATGTGACTGAACATAAAATTTAGATATGTCTATGATAGCGTGAGGGGATAAACCTTGGACTAGACTCGGAGAGGTCTCCGGGTTTGATTCCTCGGTGATGCAGAATTATTTTTTTCGGTAACTTAAGCTTCTTTTTAATTTAAGTGATAGAAATTTACGATACTGCATCGTAAAAATTACGATGTTTGAGTTTAGGTCCGGAATTATAATATTCTACTAGAATTCAAATTTGCGCGCGCAAGCGCGCGCCTGAGTTTAGAGTTTGCATATATTTTCATGCTTATGATATATTTGACCAATCACGTTACGAATATATTGCTTACATGATATATTTTCATATTTTTCATCTAAATTATAAAAGTGGATACTAAAAATTACGATGTTTTTACCGTAATTTTTCATACAGTTTTCTTTCCGTGTAAAACAGTTATTAATCACTCATTATAATATTTAACTCATAATTAAGTTATTTGATTAGCATTTACTGGATTAATTAATCCAATGTCACTGTTACCAAGAAAATAATAATACCAGATTTTGAACTTCGCTAATAAAATTTGGTTAATGATTTAATTGATTAATAAACAAAAAAATAATAATTCTTAAAATAAACAGGTGGTTGGGAGCATGGTGGCTTGGGTGGATCATCCTAGCGATTCTGTTGATGATTTTTGCGAGCATAATTGCACTGTTCCCCAAAACACTGCCGAGGGCTGCGGCGCGAAAAGTATTGGCGTTAGAGAGGAGCAAGTCAACCGCGAGTTATCGTGAACAGGAAAGGCTCGCTGAGAAAAAAAATCTTGATGAAGACGGAGAAGATGGAAACGTTAATGTTGACGACGATTTTGATGAAAAATCTCCCGAAGTTCCAGCCTCATTCGAAGACATGATCGAAACATTCAAGCGGCTTCTGAGCAACAACACACTCATGTGCAATAATCTTGCGACAGTTTTTTATTTTCTGGGGTATATGCCCTACTGGATCTTCATGCCCAAGTACATCGAGACCCAATACAAGCAGTCCGCGAGTGTATCATCGCTTATCACTGGGACAGTCGGTTTGGTGTTTAGCGCTTTTGGAATTTTGTTGTCCGGTTTGGTGATCACTAAGTACAAACCTAGAGCAAGGTATTTAGCCGCCTGGAATATCATTGTCGGCGCGGTCTCTGTCATGGGAATGATCTCGTATGCTTTCCTCGGCTGCTCGGCTAACGACAATCAGGTGATGAGTATCCAGGACACCAGTGGAGAGTTAAAGACCCAGTTTCCTTGCAATGAAAATTGTAATTGTGATTATGTCACCTACAATCCAGTGTGCTCGGATGAAGGCCAAATTTTTATTTCTGCATGTCATGCTGGATGTCGAAATATTGTGGTTTGTTTTATTTATTTATATTTATATTAGGGTGATTCAAAAAAAAAGAATATTTTTTTTTTCGTTTGGTACTCTGAAAAATAGGTTCCTAGACACCTCCAAGAAAGCCTCTCCAAGCATGAGTTCTTAATTGTAACGGGAAGGTCCTCCTTCTTACAGTTTTCTATTTTTTCTTATTATCAGATAGAAAAATTTATATCTCGCTTCCAACTACTTGAAAAAATATCTTGTTCCTTAGATTTTGTAGGAAATTGAATGCTCTACAAAAAGGTCTCTTACGATTTTTTCGTAAACCCAACCGTTTAAAAGATATTAACGGTTAAAGTTTGATTATTTTTGGGAAAATTTTTTATTTCTTATGAATTTTATAACTCAATGAAAAAAATCATTATGAATGATGAAACTCATAGTTTTGTAGGAAATTTACTGCTCTATGAAAATGGTCTCTTATGATTTTTCGATCAAGTTGAGCGTTTACGTGATATTCATCGTCAAACATCAATGCATATCAATTTTTCTAGTTTTTGATCAATAATTCGAAAAATTTCAATTTATTCTGTGAGTTTCAAGGAAATTTAGACAAATTTGAGTTTTTATTATAAAAGCAACTCCTATAGATGTTTTCTGTTCAAAAATTTGAAAGTTTTTATTCTAATAATATTTTTTTAATTTTATCTTCAATAATTTAAAATCTTAATCGCGTTGTCATTTATTATTATGAAATTTGTTCAGTGCGTATTTTTAAATTTTTTTCACAAAATATACATAAAATTTTCGTTCGAGGGGATTTTTGTTTTGAATTCCATTTCTTCTTCTGTTTGTCTTCTGAAACTAACGCCATCTATGTTTTTTACTCTCAACTATCTTCAGTATCTACCCATTTAATACCGTATTTTCAGTGTTCCTAAAACTGATCATCTTGAATACGTAATAAAATAATTCATATTAAATAAGTCTTATAATCATCACATAAATTTATTTATCATCAATTAACCTACAATGAATAAAGAAATACGTTTTATCGGAATACCTCTACAAAGAATTTCGGAACGTAAGTTACCAAAAGTGAAAGAGGTTATGCGTGTGTTTTTCTACCAACTTAAAATTTTAAAGTATTCAATCAAACAAAGTGCTAAAAATTCAGTTGACCAAGTTATTGAACTGTGGAGAAAAAATTAGATTCCAACTAGTGGAGCTCCTAATGCAGTCAAAAAATTTCTTCGCTATCACAGTCAATGGTTAAAATTACAAAAAAATTTCGATAAAAAGAATTCAGCGCAAAACCAAAAGGAAATGAAATTTCAGACTGATCTTGAACAATTATTCGACATTGTGAGCGAAAAATCCTTAAAAGTGCTTGATGATAATATTAGAAAGTTGTATTTGGATCAAAAATTCGGTACCCATAAAGAGATTCTTTCTAATAATGTACCTGTATCAAACTTAACCACGACTATGATGGGAATAGATGAGAGTAGTAAGTATCTGAGATATTTAATTATTATAAAGTCAGGTAGTAGTGTAACTTTTCATAGATGACTAGATGACATTTGACTAGACAATTTTTGGAGTCCTTTCTTAATTATTTGTCATCAAAATGAATAAATTCTATACATTTTCTTCGTTTAATTTATAAAACAGATCTTATTCCAGACTTAGATCAACCGTCTACCAGTCATGCGATTGTTCCAAGTGAAAAATCAGAGTCGTTCTCTACGTATACATTAAGTGGAGTTACAAATTTTGGATCTGATTCAGAGTATGAACCTCCAATTCCGACAAAACGAGCAAAACTTGATGTCTTAACTCCTGAAGTCATTTTTGGACTCGACCGAGCTAATGTCAGCAGTAGAAATGCGATGTTTATTATTGCTCCGGTTTTACTAGCAGTAGGTATTAAAATTGAAGATACAACGCTCAGTTATAGTTCAATTCAACGAGCTCGTATGCTTCAAAGAGAAGACATTGCTAAAGGACTTAATGACAACTTTAAGACACACGATAAATACGTTGTGCATTGGGACGGAAAAATGCTGAATGACCTTGTTGGATCAAAATCTGTGGAACGGCTACCAGTTATTTTAACTGCATTTGGTACCGAACAATTACTTGGGGTTCCAAAAATGAATTCTGGGACGGCAGACAATCAAACATCAGTCATTTTATCGACATTGAGTGAATGGGGTATTACTAATTATGTTAAGGCGATGTGTTTTGACACGACGGCAGTTAATACAGGTAACTTATCAATGATAATTTAATCTAAAAAATATTTAATTATTAACGTTCTAGTTTGATTTTTATTGCTTACTGAATTTCACTTTTGAAATTATTGAGAATTATTTACTCATTTGGATTTTAAATATAATCTACAATTTGTTGAAAATATTAAATTTAACGATAGTTATCTATTTTCTTTATACAGGAATTCATAACGGTACATGTAAGGCAATTGAAAAGACTTTGGGAAGAGAGTTAATCTAGTTACCATGTCGTCACCACATTTTTGAGATCATATTGAGAAGTGCATTTGAAGTATATTGGCCTGTGTCATCTGGGCCAAACGTACCAAACGTACAAACTGCAATAGAGGAAATTATTTACAGTAAAAGTGTACCGTTATGTTGAAAATATTGAAAATTATATGGCAGTTGATAATTAAATAAATAAATTCTTCGATAAAAAAGTGAAACACATGTGAAACACACTAAATTGAATTATATATTTAAAAAAATGCACTAATTTTTTGTTTTAATGTAATCAAACATGTCCAAGACTAAAAAAACTAATTAAAAAAATAGTTCATAACATATTTCTATTCATAGAAACTCAAATTTGTCTAAATTTCCTTGAAACTCACAGAATAAATTGAAATTTTTCGAATTATTGATCAAAAACTAGAAAAATTGATATGCATTGATGTTTGACGATGAATATCTCGTAAACGCTCAACTTGATCGAAAAATCATAAGAGACCATTTTTATAGAGCAGTAAATTTCCTACAAAACTATGAGTTTCATCATTCATAATGATTTTTTTCATTGAGTTATAAAATTCATAAGAAATAAAAAATTTTCCCAAAAATAATCAAACTTTAACCGTTAATATCTTTTAAACGGTTGGGTTTACGAAAAAATCGTAAGAGACCTTTTTTGTAGAGCATTCAATTTCCTACAAAATCTAAGGAACAAGATATTTTTTCAAGTAGTTGGAAGCGAGATATAAATTTTTCTATCTGATAATAAGAAAAAATAGAAAACTGTAAGAAGGAGGACCTTCCCGTTACAATTAAGAACTCATGCTTGGAGAGGTTTTCTTAGAGGTGTCTAGGAACCTATTTTTCAGAGTACCAAACGAAAAAAAAAATATTCTTTTTTTTTGAATCACCCTAATTTATATACTTATAATTTTTATCTTATCTTGTGTATTTTTTAAATTACATATCCAGTAGTATTTCGACGTATATGCTCAGACTTGGATATTTTAATTTATTATTTTTAATTTCCCGGGTCGAAAATAAAAGTTGCCTTTGACTTGATGACTAATAATTTCCTTTAAAGTTGCTGACGATTTTTTCAGATCTTGACTTTTTTTTATTTATTTACCAAGAAATTTAATTTCACATTTCAAGTTACAATAAAGCTAATAATGATTCTATTATTTCACTATAAAACTTTTAAGGTAGTACTACCGTTACCACAAGAGTCAAATCCCAAAGCCTAACCTTATTTGATTAACGTAGTAGATTTCCCTATACTAAATCACGTTGAAGAAAGAGAGACAGAGATAAATTTTGAATGTTTTTTATTAATAAATATTCTCATATGCTCGGAAACCATACTGATTGTTATAAAATATGTTCTAGATGTTATTTTCTCTCGTTGTCTTAATTTTTATTAGAATCTTAACGTCCAGTTTTGTGAAATAAAATAAAGTCTGTGATTTTCCATAAGGATCAATGGTAAAAGCAAAAATATGTAAATATTAATATCTTTTTTTCAAGACTCGCCAGGCTTCCAAAAATTTTACTGCTTAGTTATGATATTGGAAAGTACCAATTTGCCAAATTTCATTAAATTCTGAACGTCAATTCTAAAACCGGTAGTACTACCTTAATCTTTATATCTCACTTTATTTTTTTTTTTTTATAAGAATTATAAAGAAAAATACTAGAAATTATTATTTATATTACCGCTAAACAAATAACCCATGAAAAGTACATGTTTTTTATGATTGTAATTTATTTATTTATTTAGCGCGAAAACAAAGTAGAGCTAACGAATAGTCTAAAATCTGGAAACTAAAGATTAAAAATAATCTATAAAAATTAAAAATATTCTCTCAATTAATCAAAAATATATTTTTTTAAATAAAATTTAATATGTACTAAAATATTTAACATTAAAATAAAAAATAATTAAAAATTTTTTTAGCTTTGATTTCAGGCAATATAAATGTGTAGAGATTGTTATCTCAAAACTATAACAATAAATTTGAGATAAAAAATAATAAACCAAGTTAAAAATAACTTTAAATTAAAAATAATGTATGTTTATTTATATTTCCAGATAGATTCAAATGGAACGAAAGTGTACACGGATTGCAGTTGCGTAAGAACGAGATACTCGCGTGCATCATTCAACAAATCGGAAATGAGCTTATCGACGGGATTTAAATCTTCTACGACCCCTGAAATGGGAACAGCGGTACCGGGGCCTTGTCCGGTAGACTGCATGCACAAGTTTTACCTATTTTTGGCGGTAGTCTGCCTTCTAAAATTCAGCGGTGCCACAGGACGAGCCTCGAATTTCCTGGTTTCCGTGAGATGCGTCGCTGAACGGGATAAAGCCGTGGCGATGGGTTTCGGATTGACGATAATGAGTCTATTCGCATTTATTCCCTCGCCCATACTCTTCGGGTTTATTCTTGGTAATTAGTTGATATAACTAGTGTGTAATTCCGCACGCAAGCTTTATTGCGTTGTTGCTTAATACAATCTACATACTTGATCGCTGTAATTGTATTGCATTATACTATATTATATTATATCGTACATCATATTATTTGACACCATGTCGACGAGCGAGACAAGATGTGAAATGTGTGACGTGATATAATTATCGAGTTATGAAATTTGTGGCAATTTAATGTATTATTTGCGTGGATGTTTTGTTACAGACAAGACTTGCCTCGTTTGGGGCAAAACCTGCTCCGGCACTGGCAATTGTTGGTTATACAACGGTGAAGCTCTTAGGTATTTACTCAACTTTACTGCTGCAAGTGAGTACACTTTTTTTTTTTTTTATTTATTTAAAACTTTTTGGCTATTTTTATAAATTAAAATTAATCTTGTTTGATGAATCTTTAATTATATATTTAATTTAAAAGTGTTCATAATATTCGATTATATTTTTCTAAGCTTATCAATGAAAAGAAGTCATTAATATCACTGACAACAAAAATTATTTTTTCTCCATTTTAAAACAAAAAATTATGATTAAAAAGATTTCGAATAAAGTGACACAAAAATTTTTTTAATAATTTAAAGTTAATTTTATTAATCATATTAGTAGTAGTAAATAATTTTTGATATTAAAATAAAAGTTATGCTGAACTGATATTATGGACACATAGTATTATTAATTATATAAAGTTATTTTTAAACTAACAATAATTATCCTTACAGCTTTCGTAACAATAGGTACATTTTTTGATATTGGTGTGTGGTATTTCGTAAAAGACGTCAAAATTTTCGACGATGATATCGAGCTGAACGACGTTAAAGATGAGCCACGACCAGAATCGTTGTAACATATATTTATCATTATAAATAATGCACTTAGCTTATGTAAGCAAACAAAAAACCAATCAAAAAACAATTTTTAGTATTTTTTTTTTGTTTAGAAAAATTTGAGTTTGTATTATGTGATTTTATTCGTACCTTAAACACCTGTTGTTTGTTTTTACCATTACCATTATTTGAAATTAATATATTCAGTTAGTATTCTAGACTAGTATACGATTAAAAACAATATATATTAGATACATAAATATAAATATTAATATTATATATATGTGATAAAATTTTAATTAATGAATAAAATAACAGTATGAAAACTTTATTAAAAATGATAAAATACTTAAAATATTAAAAAAGTGCTGGAGACTTAAATTTTTTATAAAAAATTCAAGAAAGGTTGCACAGCTTAAAAATTCAAATTTCCAATGCTTGTTCAATATTTCGATAACATGGACCGTAAAATATTTAGCAAGTCTTAAAAATAAATATTCAACTAAATATAAATAAAAAGAACATAAAATAAAAAAAAAAAAAAATTACAAGGCAGTAGTATACCCGTAGAGTTTCGGTTTGGGAGCTGGCTGACCGAGATTTGAAGTCGACTTTGAAATTCTTCTGACATCAGCAGCTTTAGAATCATTGGGTCGATCCGATGCCGAGCTTTCGAACCCAGAAGAAGTTTGATGAGAAGATGAAGGCCTGTTTCTTTCTCCGCTTCTGCCAGCTTCACTATCCCGGAATCTGGGCCGATTGTTTTTGGACCTAAATCTCCTCGCGTGCTCCGTCATTTCCGGAGAGATCAGAATAGACCCGATGCTCCGGGAATTTGGTGAGGTCAGTGGATACTGAACAATCGGAATCCCAACTTCATTAAAATCTCCGGTTTTTCGGTGGTTCTCGACTTTTACGAATTTTATATCGTCAGTGCGCGAAAATCCAGCGAGCACTGGATTTTGTTGCATTTTAAGGTCTTCCTTGGTAAGTGAAGTTTCTACGGCTGCTTGGTGAACACTGAAGCGTTTGACCGATCCGCGACTTGAATCGCTAGTATCATTGTCCGAGTCCAGCCCAAGACGCCGATAAGAATTGGTAGTCAATGAAATTGGGGCCCGTTTGTTTCGAAATTCATGGTCACTATCGTGGTCCTCGTTTTGGTCTTGATACTGATCGGAATCTCCAGGGCCAACGGGTCCATATTTCAAAGGACCATTGGCTTTATGAATCAACCCGGAATTGGTGACTTCAATAATGTCAGATGAATTGTGATGGTTTGTTGCACGAATGCTTGGCTCGGCATCAGCTGCTCCACTGCCACTTGAAGTCGCCGCACCAGAACCAGAACCAATTGCCGCGGAACCAGAATCATCTAGTTTAGAAAGTGACTCAAGTGGGATAGGTTGTATTTGTAATGAAGTGTCAGCTACGTTACGAGGTTCTAATTCCATGTCCCGATAAATTCTCAATTTAAAGCTGAAAAAGTAAGTTAACACTTCCAATGCTACCGCAAGTACCAGTAAAAATGATGTCGCGAATGATAAATACGATCCGAGATTAGAGCTCTGCAAGTGACACAATTGGGAATTTCCGCGGTGAATACACGTCCAATCGGTTACCTGCCAGTAGAACATTTTACCGGGTATGTAAGTAATGAATGCTGCCAAAGTTATCCACAGTCCTATTGCAAGAGCTTTGTCCTGGGTGAATACCGAACGCAGGCTGATCAGAATATTCGATATTACGCCTGATGACAAGAGAGTGTAGGCCAAAATTGTGCTTACCTAATATTATAAATGTTTTAATAGTATCATAAGCATATAATGGGCTTCGTCTAAATAATTAGATTAATTTTTATACCTCAAAAACTATCCATCCGATTTGGCAAACTGAGGGGTCGCAAAGGCCATCAATAACTTCTGAATTATTGTAAGGTACTAGTGATGAGTTTATACAACTGCAGCCGGTGAATTTTTTTATCTCACTCGAGGTATCAACGCCTGTACATCCAGCATGACAAGGAGTGTAGAAAATTTTCTTGCTTTTGGTGTCGCAGATCGGATGGAAGCTTGCGTCTTTTGAACATCGACAGTTTTTGTTGCAGTACTCCAGCAAAGATATCCTTTAAATAATTTTTTTTTTTAAATAAAGTTGTCTTGAATCTGGGGTCGAAATTTTGAACATTTTTTATTTCAGCAAAATTATTCTTGTGAAAAAAATTAATTTATGTAAAAACAACCGTAAAAAAATCTATAGATTTATATATTAGTATAGATAATTTTGTAATTCAACTAACAATTCATAATGAATTTAATGCTAAAAAAAGCATTTCACTGAACATGAAAATTTTCAAAATAATACCTCTGTATTAACAAACTGTAATACTACTTACGATCCATCGGAGCGAGATCCAAAAATTGGTGGCTTCTTACAATCAACAAAAGCTAAAGAAAATATAATAATTGCTGCAATTACTACAATTGTAATATTGTAACACACTAACCACTTGGCTCGTGGGCGAACCTTAGCAATTATAAACCCAGAACAAACAATAATCACTCCAATAATGATTGGACGCAAAATATTCGTAACAATTCGCAAAGTAAACGGATCACGAAATCCTAGAAGTACTCCTGAAGACTGCGGGAGCCAAAAACGTGATTCTAAAAATAAGTCCTCATAGTGTACAAAGTTTACAATCGCGCAAATGATTAAAACACTGGCGAAGATATTACACAGAAAAATTTTGTTGGTAAAAAGTCTTTTTAATGATGAAAAGAAGTCGGTGTCGCCGAATTTTTTAGTGTCTCCAGATACCGTTGATTCGGTAAGAGGACTGGTGCGTCCAGCAATGTCCAAAATTGAAGCTGCTGCTTGTTCGACGACCTTTTGATTAAAAAATACAATCAATAAGTGATAAATAAATTAATAAATTTAAAGATTTATGAGGCAAAACTCATTTTAATTCTCAGGAATCATTAAATTTATTTTTGCAAGAATAAATTTTTAAAGTAAATAAATTTTTAACCTCTGAAGGAAGTCTCCGTGGCAATAACGCAAGAACAACTCCAGGAATAGCAAGAAGAATCATAAAAATCGGCCATCCGAGCCACCAAGCACCGAATTGCTCACGATAAGACTCAATCCCAAGGCTCAGATCATTAGCGTCTATCCTAACATACATTAAAGTATTAGAAATAAATTATTTTAATAAAATTACAGTCACAAAATGGTCTGAGTAATTAGCGGAATTATAAAAAAAATTCCTCACCTAAGACATCCCCAAGCAACCAGATATCCCAAAAGAGTTCCTACTATTTTCACAGCTATAAAAAATCCCAAAGGCACGGTGACGTGTCTTTTTCGAGTGTTGTCATCCAAATAAGAAATTCCAAGTGCTAAGTACGCAATGTTTCCCATACAATTGACTATTAACGAAATTATAACAACTGTAAGAGTGAAGTAACAAATTCCCTCTTCTTCTACAAACACGCGAGCGAGTCCTGATGCTGAACAGAGCTCTGGATTGTCTTCTGTAGTAAATGTTAAATATACTTTTACTTTGATCATTTAAAAAATGTATTAAAAAGAGTTATCATTTATGAATAAATTTAACATTTTGGAAAAATGTTGATTACCTGAATAAAGTGACAAATGCGTAATATTGGTTGTTTCTTCAACAACTCGCGGGGAAGGATGACTAAAATGCGGAATAATAATAAAGAAAAACCCGACACTTTGGATTAACACTAAAGCCCCTGTCCAAGCTGCTCTGTGGATCCGGTCGCCCCAATAAGCAATGGGAAGTGCCAGAAGAAATGGAGCGATCCCATCGCTAATTAACGTTATCCATTCTGTTAATTATAAATTCTCATTATTTAGTTTTAACACAATTTACCTATTCAAATCTAATCAAAGTTACTGTTTAATCTTATAAATTATAAGAATAGTTATTATTGTTTATTTACCAATAGAATTTAGAGGAAAGTTAAACCTTCTTGCCACAGTGGAACCAGTAAGAGAGAAATAAGCTTGACCAGCGGCCTGAATTACTCCGATCCAACACATAATTCCCACATACAGTTTCCTCGTTGCATATTTGGCCATTTTCGGACACGGCAATTGAGCACACCCGCAGTCCAATGATTCATTGGGAATCGGGTGAGCTGGTCCCGATAATTCGCCTTCCATCTCTTCAGATCTCATTACCTCACTTGTCCCGGAAATCATCTTCCTGTTTATCCGAAAAAATAGACTTTGTAACAGATGATGATGAAAATGACTGATGACTATAAAATTAAACCAAACCGGAACTTTAAATTTTACATGACGTTGATAACTTTATCTTCACGTAAGTCACATGAGTCATGATTTGGTTCCAGAAAAATAATGGATTAGTCACATCAATTCATCGTAAGTTTTATTAATGAAGGGTATACCTTGTGTTTGTATTATTATCTAATCAAATCACAACCACAGAACTTGTAATTGTAATTATAATTATAATTATAAGTTAAAAATATTATTGTGTAAGTGTCTCGTATGTTTGGTACAGTTTTCAACGCAACACTTGTCTGAAGACTGATTCATAGGTAACATAGGTGGATATGGATTTTCTTATCGTTGTTAAAATGTAGATATGAAGAGCGAAGCTGATAAAGAGATAAAATAACTCGGTCGGATTCACGTTATAGTTTTGAAGGTTTGAATTCCTTTTTTTTTTTTTTCAGAGTTGAGTTAGTTGAAAATTTAGAACAAGAAATTTTAATTGCTGATTGCTGGCATATTATATCATATTAATCAAGACAATAAACTGACGTTTTATTCGATCAATTGGACTAGGCCACAGTGCTGAGTAATTGGCACGAGTTATGTTTATAATGAACATTATATTGTTGCAACAAAATCCATGGATTTTAATTATTTAAGAAAAGTTTTTAATTTTTCACTAAATTTTTACTTTGCGTGAGGCGTGATAAAATTTTTGTTATCAAAATTTAATTAAAATAAACAAAGAAAACTGTTTATTACGTTTTAATGTAATTAATTAATGATTATATTCAAGTTTTTTCCTTCAAAATTTGTTGATCGATTGATTGAATTAGAACATATGTATTTCAATCTGAACCTAATGGAAGATCAAAGGATATAGGGAGATCTTCAAGCTAATCTAATATCTAAGATCCAACATATTAGACTAATAGTCCGTCAATCGGCTTTTAGAGTTCAATCAGTTCAAACAGTACATTACAGTTTCAGTTATTGCTTAATGGCTGACAATATCTACAATACATGCGTGTAAACATTTTGATAGTAGCTTAATTAGAGCTCAAAGGGTATTGGATAATTTGTATGCCAGCCTGATTAAAGCGTAGATATAAATCTATTGTATATCTAATATCTATAAATATATATTTGCAGATTTTTTTTTGTTTTAAATTAAGCAGAAAAATTCTTGATTTAAAAAATTTTTCTTAGCTTAAGTAAATTTTACTTGATTCAAAAATTTTTCTGATTTATTTAAGACATAGATTCTTTTAAATGATTTTCTTAGTTAAAGAATGTTCTTTTTAAATCAAGTTAATTTTTTGCAGTGAAGTCGTGTCAAAACTGTGTTTGAATTTTCTCCAATATTAATAATAATAATAATAATAATAATTTCTACTTTACTCTTTTGGGGTCCTGAAATGGCCTCGAAATGAGTTGAAAGATCTCGACATCAAAACCCGTAAAGTCATCAATATGAATCAGAGCATGCACCTTAACTCATCAGTCGCCAGGATGTACTTCTCCCGGAACATCGGAGGGAGAGGATTGCAGAGCTTGGAGCGGCTTCACGATCGTTTGGTTCTGGGTTTAACATACGAGGTTGCCAATTTCACAGCAGACGAGGACGACTTCCTGATGCAATTTGTTCATAGTCATGAAAATGCGCGGAAGGGGTCGTTCTTGTATAAGGCAGCAATCTACGCGGCAAATACCTTAGGTCTCGGAGAAATAAACGCTCTCATTGAACTCCCGAAAAAGGAGTTCAAGAGCGTCATCAGGATAGCCAAGGAGAAAAAACTCCTCGGTGAACACATGGACAAGTCCATGCACAGCGTGTATTTCAAACACGTCCGTGACCATGGCTTGTCCACCCAGCTGACATTCTCCTTCTTGAAGTCAGCTGGCCTGATGTCCGAGACCGAAGGGTTTATATTTGCCTGCCAAGATGGTGTTATCAACACTCTCGAATACCGTAGCAAGGTGCTCCAGGCGCAGCTTCCGGACACGTCCTGTCGGACGTGTAAACAACATCCGGAGACGCTGATGCACCTTTTGTCGGCATGTCCTGTGCTGGCAAGAGGTGCCTACATACAGCGTCACAATGCTGCCCTGCGAGTACTCTATTATCATCTCAGATATAGCTACGGTATCGATGAGACACCAGTGCTGCCTTATCTGCCAGGAGATATTCCGCAGGTTGTTGAGAATGACAGTTCCAAAATTTATTGGAACATACCATTCGCAACAACCCGGCGGATTGACCACAACAAACCTGATATTGTGCTCTTCGACAAGGCTACTCGTGACATTTATGTCATTGAGTTTTCGGCCCCAGCCGAATACAATATCTCGGCCAAAGAAGAGCACAAACACCAGATATATCAGGATCTCCTGTTTGAAATTGGCAAACTCTACCCAGGTTACCGTGTCAAGCTCGTCGTTTTGGTTGTCGGCGTCCTTGGAGGGATGAAACAGTCTTTTGTGTCTTCACTTGCGAAGATACCGGCTTGCAGTTCAGCAGCCGTGTCTCTAGCAGTGCGGATGCAAAAGGCTGTCATTTTGGGATCCCTGCGTCTACTTAGGCAAATGAATTTGGCCTGCTGCACTCACTAACCGCCTTGTTGTGCGGAGTGGTGCAGCAGTAATGGATGGCGCTCAGGCTGGGCCCTCGGAGAGTCGGACTCTGGGGAAAACCCCCCTGAGCAATTAATAACAAATAATAATAATAATAATAATAATAACAATAATAATAACAAATAGACTTTAGAAATGATGAATGTCATATTAACACTGACTAAGTACTGCAAAAAAATTTCTGAATGTAAAATTTCCTAAATTCCCTAAAAAATAAAAAACATCACTTATGTGAAAGTTATAAAAACAAACGTTAAAGCCTGGTACAACTTTCATATAAAAGGATGAACGCTGGACAAACCAAACCTTATACAATCTGCTCGTTGGGAGTAGCATAGGGTAGAGGGTATGAGGGTGATACCCATACGAAGCGCAGTCCAGCTCCCAGATTAATTTCGTTATGAATGTTGTCCTAACACTCGAGATTGACTGACGGTCAAACACCCTCGACTCTATTGACAGTTTAAACCGTATTACCCTCCAGCTTCACTCTTGTTCCGTACTCTTCATCCTCTTTGTTCGTTAGTATTTCATTTAACTTTTATTTTCATATACACACACTCTTCGGTATTAAAAACTCTAAAGTTTTTCCACATCTCAATTACCAAAATCCATCAAATATATACCGTCACATTTCAAAATAAAACTTTCTTCAGTTCATTTTAATTAAACTAAAAAATTAATTACTGAAAGTATCTCTTCAGACATATCTATGAATTTTGTTTCAATTTCAAGGAAAAAAATAAAACTAAAATAAAAATATTTATAAATAAAATAATAAAAAAAAGGAAATAATCCCACAGTATTTCATGGAAATAAAACATTTGTATCAGCCAATAAAAAGCAAGGTATTACCTCGTCGGCCAAAAACTCTGGTCCCTTGGCGTAAAATAGAAGGGATTAATTTCTTACAGAAGCGCCTCGCGGGGCTTAAGCATTGATGAGGTTTTTAAATGGGTTCTTCTTTGATGGCGTACGGTTAATAACGATGCCAAAGACCCCGCCGACCTCTTCTGTCTTTTCTGCCTTCCCAAGTTCTTCTTCTCCTTCTTCGTATTCTTCTTCATATTCTTCTTTTCGAACAACCATTCCCTCCAGAAGCTTCACTAGAGTGGGCGGATATTCGTGAAGTCGCGACGCTTTACTTTTTTCCCCCCTTTTATTTAACTTATTTTTATTCTCTATTTCTCCTCCAACTCCGAAACCAAAGGACTAACCATCTAGAGTACGAACAAGGACAAGGGTAAGGGTAAGGGGCGATATTTACCGTGAGATTAAAAAATCCAAAGAAAAATTAAGTGTTACAGGGACACGCGGCTTTTCTCTCCTTGCTTTATTTTTAGAGAGCTCTCTTTCTACTTGAGCTTTCTAACTAGACTTTCTCCGCCGCTCGCCGACTTAATTCTAACTAATCCTCGGCAAAGATCCGTTCACCCTCTCAATCTATGTACATATAGATATTTTTATTCCAGTCCATCGATTTCATTTTTTTGAATTCATAATTGCTTCTTATAATTCTTTAGCAAATTTTTTATCTAATTTTTTAGGTCAATACTTTATTAATAATTTAAAAAAATTAAAGAAAAATAAAATTAGAAAATTAATTATTTTAAAAATAAAACGAGATTATTTTTTTTTTTAATAAAAATTTAAGTAGCGAATTAAATTTTTATAGAATCCTTCAGTAAATTTTATCAACTTCTTATTTAGTTAAGGTAATTTTTTCTGTAGAATTTAAGTTACAAGCTTTGCGATTTTTTTGTTTCTCTATAAATGGGACGCAATAAAAATTAATTAAGAAAAAATATTAGCTTAAAAAATATATTTTTCAGGTGTATTCAAGTAACTTAACGATCGAGTAAATGTAAATAACAAAATTTGATCCATTAGCTGAAGTCTAGAGACAGTTTTGTTGACGATACAAATATTTAGAGGACTAACGGAAAGCAAGTGATATAATGGGAATCCAGCATCTGCAGTTGCCTGGCATTGCCACGACAGTGTTATTAGTAAATTAACTGACATCAAAGAAAATGCGGACGTTGGCCACTTACTCTGTTAATGGAAAGCTCCATCGACGACTCACACCGTCAGTACACACATGAACACTATTATGTTGGTTAGTTTTTGTTTCTTTTCGCGAGTAGAAATAAAAGAACATGAACGGGCATAGTGAAGAATAACGAAATTAAAGGCCCGTTATTTTTTCATCTCGATGCTGATTTTTAAACGACTAAATTCACCGCGTTAAGCTCGAGTAATCCCGCCCTTAATATTCAAAAACGTGATCGTCTTGCAAATGCTTGGAGCTGCCCAGAAGCAGAGAAGGAAAGAGTGGTTTGAACTACTCCCTCCTCTACTGGCTGGGTATCGGATGAGGAGGAAGTGGATGCTAACAGCCTTTTCTACGGAATATCTTTTCCGAGCCCAGTTGTGTTATGTAGAGTCCAAGACTTTCGGGGCTTTTCATATGCTAATTAGCATTCGTCATTTTCTTACGACGTCGATGGCTTAAGTGAGCTTTGGGTAACTCTTTCAGAGATGCTACTTTTTTATGTAAAGAGATTTTTATACTTTTTGTATTGTTTTAATCTGACACTTTTTTATACAATCTCGTTTCTTGATATCAATGTTGATTAAGGAAATTTTACAATGCCACTGTCAAAGGTATAAAACTTTAGCTAGTATTATTTATTATATGAAATGTAGATCACATTAATCATTGAGAAAACTTCCTAAAAATCAAGTTATATGAAAAATTTATTTTTAGTTATAGCTGTTTAAGAAAAAATGTTATTATGTTTTATTTGAAAAAAAATAATAAATAAAGATTAATGGTAAGTACTTAAAAAAAAAGTTAAAAATTCAGTAATTACCATGACAATGAGTATGAATTAACTTAAGGATCTTCATAAAAGACGGAAGACCTTGTAAAAGTTTGACCCCATCCCAGAATCGATGCAAAGCACGGCGCTTGAGGATTATGAGTCTTTTATGATTCGCGGATCTTGATGAATCGAGCCAACTTTTCTTCTTATCTTTTTTCACTACACAACTAAACGACTCTGCTATCAACCCCTGCTTGATACATTAATTATAACACATTAAAAGTCATACGGAAATCTCTATTCATTTTTCTTTCTTTAATGCCGGAAAAATAAATAAGCGTGTAATAACTCAACTCATTACCCAACTACTACTCTACTGTGCTTGGTTAATTAACAATCTCATAATTTTTTAATTTTCAACTTAAGCAAATAATAACTCCAAAGTAGATTAGTGATCATTCAACCGAGTTAGGTTCCTGAAAAAAGCTCGCTACAAAGTGTCTCGTCGACAAATAAAAAATTACGAAAATCAACATTGAAGAATCTTCTCTAAAGACTAACAACAAAATGTGAAATAAAAACCCGGAATGTTTTGAGATCAAAAGCTCGCGGTATCGATAATTGGAAGAAATCTTTCGCTTTCCTTTTTAGTGTCTACCACACATACAAAACTGAGAATATTTTCTTTCACCCTCGTGAGTTCTTCACCTTGGAAACACCGCAGCACGATAAATAAAACCGACCAATGAGCCAGATACTTAAATGTACATCTGCAATTACAAAAAAAGAACAGTTTCGTTTGAGGATTTTATGAATTTATAAATTTTTTTTTATTTCGTTTACTTAGTGAATAGCTCACTCTTTACTCGTCGGTAATATAAAAGATTTTTATTCCATGAACTCAAAACGATATTCAACTTTAAAAAAGTTTGCCACTTCTGCCTAATTAGCCCGAATGACAAGAATTATTTGTGGTATTAAAAAGGGTTTTACTTTACATAAATCCGTGGCTAATTAAAAAGGGAATCCGTTCAGTCGATTGCACGGTTTGGATTCATATATCCGTTGAGATTAAATACTAATTGACGTCCACTAAAATTCTTCTTTATTCGCTTTTTAACAGAAACTGATCAAAAAGTTACGTAAAAGTTTAATGTGTTTCATTGAATTTTTAAAACATACATGCACTGAAAAATGATGGTATTACAGCAACGAAGTCTACTGTACATAATAAAGTAACTTCACCCGAACGACACAAGATGTCACTTTTGCTTCTATATCAGATTTACTTTTGTAATTCGAATTTTTACTCAGTTTATTTTATATTTATTACTTTAAACTTTAAAATGTTACGTTGGAATAATTGTTTAAAATTTTTACGGAAAATTTAGATATATTTTAAAAATTAAATATTAATTAAAAATGTTTCAATGAATTCTACGGTGAATTAAAGAAAAAAATTAATAATACCGAAATAAGCTCTGAAAGCTCGGAAGCTTTTGGAAATCGGTTAAAGAAATAAAACAAGGCAAAAAAGTATAAACTAATAGGAAGCCGAATGGCATCTAGAGTTTAGACTGGAGAATATTTTGGTTGACGTAGCTTCTTCATTTCACTGGTAAGAACAGTAGTAAGATACCTAAATAAAAATAAAGAAAGTAAAGCACGTTTAGTACTGAGAAGAAAGGGGTTAACTTCTAATTGTTTTGTTAAATGACGCGCGAGTAAGAATCCTTGAAGGACTTAAGCCTCGGTGGCAGAGATAACTTTTCTCTCGGTCTTGGTCTCGGTCTCAGTCTCGTTTTCATTTCATTCTATTCTTCAACTGTACCCTTTACTTTTTTCTAGTGCACTACGTCGTTGTGTACATCTACATTTATATATTGGTAAACGAGAATAGAGCGCGAGCGCAGCCGTCTTAATTCTTAGCTTTATTCTCTTTAAGACTCACTCACTATCTCTTTCTTATTTTCCAGGATCTTATATATACATTTACTTTATTATTTCTTCTTTCATCCCTCTTATATACCCAGCACTCTTATATTCTTACTCACGGCACGAGGAGAGCTAGCGAGCAATGTCTTCTTCACGTAATCCTCTTCTTTTGCAATTTATACGCGCAAGTACTTGTGTCCTGAAATCTGTGTAGAGTAAAAAACAGTTTCGATTATAAAAGAATAATAATATAATAATAAAAAACATTGAATACTAGTCTTAAGCTGACAATACTTAGCATTCAAATGCGATCTACGCTTCTTCTTACTGTCTTTTTATAAATAATATTAAGTATATATATTCCTGTTTTTTGTTATTATTTTTCATTTAAATATTGTACTCAGTAATTTTATCGAACAAAGTTTTATTTATTGTGTGCTAGAGCCATTTTCAAGAGAATCGTCAAATCGATGCTTGACCGAAAGCGCAGGAATCCTTGAGAGGTTGGTTAGTAATGGGCACTTTGAGGTAATTAATCAGCATCATGAGATGGAAATGTTGGTTCTTCAACTAAATCAAATCAACTGAATTAAGCAACATTACTGTCTGTTAGTATTTAGATCAACGTCAATATGCAAAATTTGTAGTTTACTCGATTATTTAATGAAAATTGGAAAAAATAATTTCTTTGATTTCTTCGTAAATTTTTGAATCAATAATACATCTTAAAGTCGGTAAATTTAAGTGTATTAAAAAATTAAATTTATATTTATATTAATAAATTAAAATATTAAAAAAAATATAAGTTGCTACCTTATATGTAGTCTGTATTTAAAAATTAATTTTAAAATTTGTTTATCATTTTATTTTTTAATGAAATAACTAGATTGGAAGCTTTTACGATAAAAGAGTACAAAGAGCAATCGTTATAACCATATTCCGATAAAATAAAAAAAAATAAAAAAACTGTTGTCGTTCGCGTATCACGTATACTGTGTTCGGGATTTTTGACAAGAGACTAAAAATATTGACGATGAACGACGGCGGAATGGGGTTTTTGTGATATGATAATAAAATTGGGGTGAGAGCCAGCCAGAGAAGCTAAATGAAAGCACGCCAGAACCAAGGGTAAACTCGATACTGCCCCCGGTAACTGAATTACTTATCGCTTACCGTCCCATGTGTGCAGTGCCTAGTGTAGATATATGAGAGTACCCAAGCAACTGTTACGTTGAGATGTGAAGCGCCGAGATGGTGATCGTCATATGTGTGAAGACACACATGGGAAAAACGAACCCAGCACAGGCTCCCGACACCCCTTTGTCCCAGCTTCCTCCTTCTTCAGTTTCCTCGTTATTTCCTTGTTCCATTTCACCTTTGGACTCTCTGTGCAGACTCTGTCCTCGACTCCTGGATCTTTGATGATTGCTCAAGAAAATTCAGTTAGCAAAGAGCTTTGTGTCCTCAGCAGCAGGACTTTGCAAGAAGGAACCCGAGAGCAGGGGTTGCACTGCGGGCTTTTGCCTTCTGTCAGCGGCCAGAGAAGGACCTGGATGTCTCGGAAACGCAATTAGCTGTGCATTGGCTTAATTGCCGAGTGATATTGCTCGGATATTCCATTAGACTGTTTTAAAGTCTCTTATACTTTGTGAAAGAGTTTAAATCTTTTATTTTTATTTTATATTATTTTTATTGGCTTATTACTCAGAACAATTTTTTATTAAAGGGTTCTGCTAATTTCTTAGTTATCGATAAATTATTTTTATTCATCTTAAGATCAAATTTACCAAGAGTACGACGAAAAGTATTTTGTATTATTCTACTTAATTGTTTTCTACACTGATAAAAAAATTAAGTTGATTCAAGAGAAAAAATCTTTATCTAAAAAAAATCATTTCAAAGAATTAGATCGCATTTTGAATCAAGTAAAATTTCCTTGAATTAAAAACAATTTCGGGACTAGAGAATTTTTTTGCTTGATTCTAAATGATTAATCTTATCAAAATGATATTCATCAAAATTATTTTTCATCAGTGAACTTTTTTTAGCAAAAAACAAATATTTAATATTGAAGTAAAATAAATGAAACTGTAATTTATGGAAATTAATTTTTTTTTTTAATTAAAAGCTGATTGAAATGGATCTTGTTCTATTGTCGTAACTCTATTAATAATGCACGTACGCTGATAAACTAAAATTAGACGAAATTTTTCAAAAAATTGTATTTAATGGATGATAAAATGGAAGTTTAAATAAAAGTAGATTTTAATATGTCCTTTTACAGCATTAATAACAATACATGTAATATATCATAAAGAAAACTTGTGGCGTAGATAACCTACTTGAGGAGTTAGTCCGTGTACATGCAAATTTTGGAATTATTATGCTGGCGTAGTGGCGGTTTTCCCGTTTCATGAAGTACTGCCGTCACGAAGACAGAGATGTCTATCCAGAAGAAGACCCTGGGTCCACGGACATCAAATAAAGATAGATATAGAGATGGAGCGGTAAATGGTGTGCGAGGGTGAGGGTGAGGACGAAAGCATAATATGCAGGATGCAGGACGCAGACTGATGCGACGTGCGCACTGGATTCGGATGCAGAATGTTCATTACTATAAATAGTAAAGACTGAGTAGAGCTAACGGGGTGGGTCGGAGTTTCGATCGCTTTTTTCATCTCCTTCTCTCTTTTTCCCCATTTAAGCTCTCAGTATTTTTGCTCTATCTATTACTATGCGAGTGGTTTTGTATTGAGACACATTCGTTGCACTTAACCCCACACCCTTAAATGGGCCGGTGGTTATCTACTCTCTATGGCCACCAGCACTCTTACCCTCATTCTATGCGGCCAATTGTCGACGCAATTAATCTAACGCGCGTGTATCGCTTGAGGAAAATGCGCTACCGCAAGCTCGAGTGAATAAGAGATTATTACCATCAAGTACCGGTAGATGTAGTGCCTGGTAGTTTGTAGTTTATACTTTGTAGTTACTAGTATAGGTACTTACTTATATTGCGAAAGATGAGATAGTGAGAAGAGACTTTAACGAGTTTATACTTATTAGTATTTATGAGTCTAAT
Organism: Cotesia typhae; assembly: GCF_013202065.1. Lineage (NCBI taxonomy): Eukaryota > Metazoa > Arthropoda > Insecta > Hymenoptera > Braconidae > Cotesia > Cotesia typhae. The sequence continues at coordinate 9,160,619 of NW_027423756.1, read as the reverse complement.
AAATATTATTAAGTGTCACGTGTATATTTATCATTTGTATTTAAGCTATAAGTATTTTATTATTATTATTATTATCATTATTATCATTACTTTGTACTAATGTAGGTATATATGGTTATATAAAATGAAAAGAGAATACAAAATTTTTATATGTATGAAATGTATCAGTATAAATTGCATTCGAGATTGAATCGAAAGCCGGTTGAAAGGGTTATGGCCGAATATTCTAAAGCATATATGAACTGAAGTTTGGATTAGGACTACTAAGGAGGGATCCTTTGACTGTCAGTGGCGTAAGGGTGCTGAGTAGCTAAAGGATAGAGCATTCGTGAGTTAAAGGGTTGCTGGAACATTTTATACGCGGGAGAAGACAAACACCTACTCACTACTCCCTATACTCGGCAGCCAACTACTCAACTCTATACCTGAGTATTTGAATGCTGTTCCACGAGCTTACCAGACATCAAACCGCTTAGAAGCCGAAGAACGAAATGTGCATGAGCTAAATAGTTAACGGCGTGAAAAATCTATTGAGCCACTACTGGTTAGAGAATTATTCAAATTCACATGAGAAATGTTGAATGAAAATCGAAAGTTTCATAAAATAAACATTTTTGTAAAAATGTAATTTTTAAAATAATAAAAAAAAATTTTTACTATTCATGTAACTATTTAATCTAATTTCAGTCCTGGCAGTCTACTTAAAGTTGGATACGATATTATATGAAGTAGAAGCAGGATTAAATGAGTACAACATGTGCTGACTCTGAAACGAGTTAGAATTTAGTTGCGTCGAATAGGAAGCGCGATATATCAAAGCTTCAACTTTAAATCGTACATCAGAGACAATACGTTTTGTCTTGATCCTCTTACACCATATGTCGCTATATATATATATATATATATATATATATATATATATATATATATATATATATATATATATATATATATATATATATATATATATAGATACATAAGTATATTGTGCATGTATGAATATTAAATATTGTGAATCATAAACAAATTTGTCCATCATAAATTCGAGTAAAATCCATTAAGCCTTCTTTCAAGACTGTACTATATTGGTAGTTTTATGAATAAAGACGTCAAGAAGTCAAAGAAGTAAAAATAAATTTTTTATAATTTATTAGTTAGAAAATAAGATTTTGTATAAAATGATAAAACCGGAATTTATTATAAAAAATTTTATAATAAATATAAAATTAATAAAGAAAAAGATTTTGTGGTTTTTGAATAAATATGCAAAGCTCTCTTTCACGCGTTTGATTACAAAGTAACAACTATTGAGAATATACAATACAGTATGAAGCATTCAGGGTAGAGAGGATCTGAAGGATGTAGCGATGCAGTATAGTACACTATACACAGTAGAGCTTTAAAGTGTATGTCAGCGGAAGCACAATGTCTAAACGGTGAATCCACGGAACGTTAGACGCGCCCTTTAAATTCAGCTTGCCCCACGTGTAACGTCGTAAACCCGAAATTTATTAACATACCCAGCGACTAAGAGATTCGCTAAATGGTTTTCAATTTGTACTAACATGTTACGACACACATGCTACACAGCATACTTTATTATTTTTGAAACTTTGTTACTCGGGTTTTACTGTCAATAAGCTTTGAATGTTTCTGTGAGTTCTTGGCTTCAGAAACTCCCTTGTGCAAATATTACAATAAAAACTATAAGTTATAATAATTTTAATCTGGCTTTAATCACTCGGAAATTTGATACGTGAATAAATTAGTTAAATTTCATCATTTTAACCTGGTTATCAAGATTTCTCTTTGTGAAGCTTACACTGATCCTTGAAATTTTTCGCTTTTATGGCGAACTAATCTGACAAAGCAGTTCCTCGGAAAGGCCAGAAAGCTTTATATCAGAATACACTTAGATTAATTATTAAAAATTTAAGGGAAATTTGTGGTTTAAATAAGAGCATTTTCTTCGTTTAAAAAAAATTATCAGCAATTTCGTGGGTTATTGGATAAAAATTTGTTAAAAAAATTTTTTTAATATATTTAGTTGACTTTAATGTCCATTGATATACTTAAAAAATCAAACTCGCGTTCGTCATTATCGACTTAAAAAAAATTTGAATTAACGTTTAATTTAAAGAATATTTTCTTTGGTTTACAAAATTTTTCTTTTTATTATGAAATTTTTTCAAAATTTCAAAACAAAGTTCTTAAAGCTCACAGAAAAAAAAATTTACTTAAATCAAGTAAATAACTTTGAGGAATTTCATCTTCTTGATTTAAGTAGAAAAATTTCTAATTCAAGAAATTTTTCGTGGTTTAAATAAATTTTACTTGATTCAAGAATTTTTTGTCTTGATTCAAGACTATGAAACTCTTTAAAATTATTTTCTGGGTTCACGAATTTTTCTCTTGATTCCAGTTAATTTTTTTTTAAGTGCATTGATAAAAATAATAATCATCAAGTTTTTGAAAAATTGTGAAAGAAAATCAGATATTCATCTCGCGTGGTAGCAATAATTTATACAAGAGCTTTTCAGTGGCAAATTAGCTCCGGACACGTTAGACCCGAGAAGTAGATCCGGGCGTTTTAGACAAGACGTCTTTGGTAACGTAATATTTTTTTAGCTCCGTCACGGCCCCAACCACCAACCTCGTAAAAATATTCTGTACGTGCTCCTACCTCAACTTGAATACCTTCTCTAAGTTCTACCTCACACTTCCTCCTCACCTTCTCTCTCCTTGCCCCTATCATCTCTCGCCCTCACTCCCCCTCGACGTTAACCCTTCGCGTTACCACCATCTTCCTAGAATTAGCCTTCGATAAGTGGGAATAAAGTGTAGCCGTAAAAAACACCGGGGGGAAATAAAAAAGCTCGAGAGCTTCCAAGGAGCAACTGCAGCGGAATGAGAAAACTCTTAGCCGGAGAGGGATAGATCCTGCTGTAGTTAGAGGAAACGAACTTTCCAAGAAAGTGTGCACATCCTCATGTAAGTATGAGTTTATACATACATCTGGAAACGAAAGCTCGAAGGCGTAGCAGGAAAGCTCCGCCTACAAGCTCACCAGAAACGCCTAGCCGGCACGCCCCACGCGGCCTAAACCCGCCGGAAAATCCCGGGATTGAGTAACAGAGAGGATATGAGGCTAAAAAAGAGGACAGAAGGTTTATCAATGCGACTTGGTCTTACCGTTAGTTCCCCGTTCGCCGAAATGCTCCTCATGCGCACAACAAAATGTCTACCTCTGCACATCTGAGTTCCAAGCTCTACTGCAAGTTTCGAATTGAGCTTGTATCGAATTATTCCTGAGCCAATATATCCTGCATCCTACAGCCATCCAAACATCTTAACATTTACAAGGTACCTCGAGATCGTAATGGAGCTTTCAACAAACCCGATAATGTCAACATTAACCGCATGGCGGATACTATTTATTAAACCATAAAAAACTCTACCTAGTTCCTTCTGTCGATCGAGGTTTACGTCGAAATTTGTATAGCTGAAAAAATAATTTCTTTTACTTTTTTTTTTAACTATCAAAAATTTTTGTAATAATTATTAGAAATTGAATTTCTAGAAAACATTTATTTACTTGTTGTAGTGTGTAACACAAATGTCGAATTTATTGATGACATTTTTAAAAAAATGAATTTATATTTTTAATTTTTATGATCTACTCTTATAAGTCAATTGAATAAAGTTTTACGTTCGAATATATTTTTACCTTCCTGACAATTTTACATTTAAATGTTGAAAATTGTAACTTGAAAATTTCTTAAGATACAAAAAATGTATAGAAAATCTTTTGTGTAATTTAAAGCAAAAAATTAATAAACTTTAAAAATCGTGAAAACTTAATATAAGTATTGAATAAAATTTAACAAGCTAATTGTGTAAAATTTTATCATAAAAATTTAACAACTTTGTATTCGTTAAAACATCACCAAAATGAGGACTAAATTATCTAATAGATTAAACGTTAGCAAGACAGCAAAACAAAATGTGATACAAAATATAACGATTATCATAGAAACCAACCGGAAAAAGTTTACCGGAAGTTAAGTAGACAAATAGTCGTCGTTCTGTATTAATCTCGCTATAACATAAAAATAAAAAAAAAGTTACATCTCAGACACAATTGTTGAAAGTTTGGTCCTGACAACTGTGGGTAATTTTAAGCTCTCCCTTCTTATTCTTCCGGGCGACTAAAAAGAGGATCGACGGACGTAACGGGGCGGATGAGTCCTGGATCCTCCCGCTGAAAGATTTCTCACGAAAATTGAGTCGAGAAATCCTCCATTGATATCAACTAGGGGAGTGAATGCTACCGAGTGGTGGAGAGCTTTCGGTAGAGGTAGAACGTCCCTATCCGGTATCTGCATGGTATCCTCGGTGTTACACCGCGTAGCGCGATTATTCGCGATGCACTCTACAGTCTACATCTACAGCTGCAATATGTATTAGTACACGCTCTACATGTGTCGTGTGCGATTGTATAGTAGTCCTGGATAGGAGTACTGACTGTAAGTGAGGATAGCGGTGGCTAAAGTGGGGTGAACGAAGGCGCACACGCGGGAATAACCGTAGCAGTAACACGCGAGTCGCCCCGTACCGGACTGAGTAGAGAGTTGATTCACATTGGGCGCCGAAGCGCTCGGGCACGCACAGTCGCGGCTCCAACTTTTCTTCTAACCGTGTCGTTATTAATAATAATATCAATATTAATGTTAATCTAGTAATTATTATCATTATTATTGTAAATGTTATTACGATGGATATTATTATTTTTAATTTAATTAATTTTGACGGTGCGAAAAAAAAATTGATAAGCCAAAAAATAATTTAAATTTGCCATTTTTAATTGGAGCTTTTTTGTTTACGGATATTTTATTTAAATTGAGGACTGAGTATGTGTGAAGAATAAAATTTTGAACCCTTGCATCATACGATTAAACTTATTTATGTACGACTCGAGACTTATTAACCTTAACAATAAGTGAACTCAGTGAATGGAGAGTAATAATAATAAAAATAAAGGTAAATTTTGAAGATGTTGAAAGTAAAATGAATAAAAATACTTCAGGAAGATCGAAAAAAGCCAGTGATTTAACAGTGATTATTTAGTGGATTAATTGTAATAATATATGTTTATTTGTTGTATTTTATTAATCTGATTGTAATAGTTGGTTGTTACTGAATAATACAATATAGTATAATGAAATAACTGTTTTTGATTATTAATTTTATGTGAATGTTATTTTAATTTTGGAGCTGATATATCGCGATAAAGGAGTTAGTCAGCTTTATTTATTTTGTTGGATTATTGTTGTTGCGGAGAGCAAACAGTAATTACATATTTCGGCGAGTTGTGTTCGTCAAGTGTCAAAACGTGGAATGGATTTTCAAAGCGCTATGGAGACTTTTGCTGAGGCCTGGGTGGCTGCCAATACTAAAGTTGATCCAGTACAGGTTATTACTTTTTTTAGTATTTTATTTTGCTTATGAATTATTTATTTCACTTCATAAAAAATTTTTTTGACAGGTTAATTATTTCATGAAATTATTTTTTATTTAATGTTTTAAAAACAAACTTATCTGATTGAGAAATATTTCAAATCATAAAATTTTGAATCAATATTACCGTATTATCAAAATTAATATTCACATTTAAATTTATTAGCAATAGATTATTATTATTCCGTGTAAATTACAATTGAGTATTAATAAAATTTTTACGTATTTAATTTTACTGGTCACATATTTTAAAATTCGTATGATAATTAATTCTATTCGATTTGTATAGTTTGATGAAGTAATGATAATATTACGAAATCTTACAAATAATCATTTTTATTACATATTAATCCCTAATTCTTTTAAGTCAATTTTAAAATAAAAAATTTTTAATTTTGCAAACAGGAACTATTATCAATTACTTTAAAGATTTTGATAATAAGAAAAATTCAACGACAAAGTATACAAGAATGACTTTGAAAAATTTTATTTTATATTTAAGTATGGTTTAGTTAAAAGTTGATATAACGTCCCAATCTTCAACACGTTTTACCGTTCCAAGCTGCTAAAATTAGTTAACTATAAATTTTTACCGATTACCAATCACCAATTAAATTCTACAGATTAATTTGCAAAGTTTGAAATTTTTTTGATAAGACAATAATGAAAATAAATACTAATCGAAATTGTGTGAATTTTTATAGCGTGTTTAACAAGAATTAGCGTATTATCAAAAAAAAAAAAATTAGTGAAAACAAACAATACTTTAATTATCTAAAATATTTCGCACTCTAACTTAATAAAATAATAAATTCAAAAGTAATTCCAAGATGATTTGTCTGATCATAATATTTTAGGGTAGTTTTTAAAATTTGAAAACAAAATAAACAGTACTAACAAAGTACTTTGTATTCGAGAGTACGTTGGATAAAACCCAAAGCATTATGTTGACTATTACACAGGCGATTTACCACCCTCGGGAATTTTCCATTAGTTAGCCCGCGTAATATTCAACCCTAAGTGTCTATCACTAACACAATAAAGACACGAGTAGTCAGAAAAGTGTTGGACGAGTAATAAAATAATGATAATAATTTGTACCGAGATATCGTTTTGTCATTCACCTACTGCATAAAATATAAATAGAAATAATTCGTCCAAGTTTAAAGTTGAATCACCGATCGCTGTATTTATTTATATACGATATATTGCATATTAGATATACGTATGGGGAGAAAAGAGAATGAACATACCGATGTAAATGAAGTGAAGGTGGGGGGTCACGGGTTCTGGGCATGTTACGGATGTGCCCCTGCCTTCTTCCTGTACGGTGGGCTCACGGAATCACTACAACTCTTATATTACTATTACTACATAATAAAATAATATATGTAGGTATATATGCCACGTATACAATATTGAATACTGGTCACTGGTCACAGAACCCGGACTACTGTTTAACATAACATATCACATATGTGTAAATTTTAGTAAGTATGTGTATAGCGTAGATGCAGCGCAGAGGAGATACCACTGAAAGAGTTAAGTCGTTCGCTGTTACTGTTGCAGCATTTGCGATACGATAAGATACCAGTTGAGCTTGTGGCTGTTGCCCGGTTTGATTGCAAGAATTCGGGCGAGGTCGTTCAACCGGAAGAAACCTACCGATTATTTTCTTTTTATTAGTTATATCATAATTATTTCAATTGATGATTATCATTGTTGTTCAAATTTTGTATATTAGTTCCTGATTTTTTGAGTGATTGACAGATGAATTAAAGTTTATGGTATAGCGGTGTTGAAAAAAAATTGTAAAGCAATAAAAAAAAAAAAATTACTTAAAAATGAAAAAACTTTGTTGGGTATAATTGTAAGATTTAATAATTTTTGTTTGAGATAACTGCATTAAATAAATTAAAAATTATCTTGGTATCGTAAGCTAGTAATCGATTGGTTTTTTTTTTTTTTATATCACAAAAAGTAATCTTTTGGAACCGAAATGTATTTATGAAATAATAATTATTAACAACGAAGTTAATGCTTATCCTACAAAGTACATGACGACTACTGATATACATTTATCTAAAGCCCATTATGCATATTTACAGCAAGGAGACCACCGTTTGTAATCGATAACATAATTGCATTTTTTTATAAATACAGCGTTTATCCATTTAGACTACATTTTATAATCGCGACAATAATAAATGAGGTTACTAAGTGGAATCCCAATTATTTTATTATAAATACTTCACTCTAAAAATTAAAGATGCAACAAAAGAAACAAAAAAAATTGAATATATTGATTGGTTTATTGCTAATCTGCGAATGAAACCGTTGAGTCTGATGATATCAATGATAGCTACATAATAAATGAATCCATTTAAAAAGAATCTACGAGTAGAGCGTAATTTAAGCGCCTGCTGCTTAAGTTAAGTGGATGGATTATGTAAGACGTGGCTTGACAGATACTACACATAATATGTGGATGATATATCATACAAATATAAATATAAATGTAAAGAATGACAATAATTGTTGGGTTGAAGAGATGGAATCTGAATTTAGAGACCGACTATTGCTACAAATGAACATAGACTTGTATATGATGAATTTAACAAAGAAAATGGATTATTAAATTAAAAGTATAGATGTGGATTAACTGGAAAAGGGATATAATAGACAAATAAATTTATAACAGTGTCGACGGGAAATCTAAGCCTGGACAGAGACACCGGATAGATGAATAACGATTATTCAGTGGTTCGAGGGGTGGTCAAATAGCGTGACCATATGTACGCGTCAGTGTACACGTGGTCGTTTTACGAGCCATCCTTTAAGCCATGGATTCTTAATAACACTTGCGTGCCGACACCAAACAAACTGGATCGAATATCAATTTTTGTTTTATGAGAAAAAAATTTTTAGTTTTATTTAAAACTTTCGTTTTGTTTTTTGACAATTTGTCGAGAAAAAATTTTTATTTATTTAAATTACTAGTGATAATTTGAACTATTAAAATTTTAAGCAAAAATTACTCAATTTAATAACATTTTTTCCCGTACACCAATGAATATTTTATTACAAAATAAAAAAAATGTTTTTTTGATAAAATAATTCATTTGCTTTAAAATAAATGAATTATAAAATTTTTTATGCAATTAAAATAATCATACAATATTTATTAGTCTACAATGTAATAAAAGTAATTATAAACAGTTAATTATCATTATGTAATTATAAAAAATGTTAATTTTCTATAATATACATTAAATTTTCATAAATTAAAAATTTTTTCTTCAATTAAAATAAAATTCGATAACATCCATCAGTTGATATTAAAAATAAACTGAATCAAATATTCAGTTATTAAAATAAAACAAAAAAGTAATTAATTAACTAATTAGAACGAATCGATAAAAATTCCCCAACATTGAATTGCACTCCAATTTAAAAAAAAAAAAATCCTTAGTACATCGAGATAAGCCAAAGGATTTCCACCTGTTGCCGTAGTTCTTACTCTTACATACACTCGGTGCCACAATACACATGCTTTGAGTTAATACCCGCTTCCGCGCAGTTTGGTTTTGCTATATCTCATCACATCACTTCACTCCTTCCATTCGGTACACGTAATATACATATACACACACATATCGCAATCTCATCCCGCATCTGACGGTACCACCAATACTCAGAAGTGCACGTCGTAATGATGACCCTACTCCTCCTCCTTTTTTCTTCTTTCTGGAGCCTTTTTCGTTTAACCAGTGATTCGCACCTGTCTCGTATGACTCGAGATCACGAATCACGAAAGTAAAGAAAGACTCGATTCCTGACAAAGAATAACCGAAAATAAAATAATAGCGACAAAATGAATAAGTACCGAAATATCATACATTATTTCCCAATATAATGCTTTACTTCATATTCAACTCGAGTCAAAACTCAATTCTTTTTTATTTTATATATTATATTCACATCTCTACTATACTCCTTTTATATTCGCTACGCATGTACTGGTGGTGGGCCATGTTCAAACCACCGCACACTAACGTACACATGCCGAGCCATCAGTGAGTTGACGCACAAGCTTGGAAAGACCGGAGGACCCAAATAAAAGCCTCACGGAGGCCCGTCCGACGTGTTTTTTTGGGTTGCGGTGCTGCTGCATACCACCGACGGGCTGCGTGGTTCCCGAAACAGTAGCCCGTGCTGGAGTACAGTCGCGACAATAAAAAATCTCGGGTGGATAAAATCCTGAGACACTTTTTTAAATAATCCAATAGCGATACATCATTTGGTAAATTTTATGAATTCTTTACCAAGATTGATATCAAATTTTATTTATTTGTTGCATACCTCGAGAATGGAGCGCGAAAGATATGCTTAACTCTTGCCTTACAGTTTTTACAATTTGTTTAAAAACTTTATTTTATTTTTTTTCTAAAGAGTTATTTTTATTATAAAATAATTATATCAGTTATATATATTTGGATTTACCGAATTAAAAATTTTTTCTGAGATTAATCTATTTGAACGCCGGTTTTGTCCGTACACTTTTATGCCCAAGTCATGATTAAGATCAAAATAAGAATTGGTGTGACATGAGCCGTTTAAGATATATTTAAGAATATATAACTAAACTGGCTGTGACAGTTAGGGAGTGCGTGCTGAGGATTCTCGCATTCTGGGCCCAGTTGACCCCTGTTGACACAAACCAACGGCTTAGCCACTAGCCGCCACTACTCTTACTATCTGTATCTGCATGGTGTTAACTTTACTTATATTGAACATGTAATATGTCATAAATATATACATATATATACACAAATCCAAGTTAAGTAGTAAACTCTTTGCTTGTCTTAATATGTTGTATAGTCATCATTGGGCACAGTTAGAATTACATGTATTTATGTGTGTATAGCTGTAAGCTACAAGTCGACATTATTTAACCACGTGCTCAGATTTCATCAGTTATATTTTTATTATATGCGTGCTGGCATTATTTGTCACATATGTATGTACTATCGTGTACATACAGCCTACTCGACGTTCCTAATTACTCGATTGCACTGAATTTAAAACTTGTCTTTATCATTTTATTCTTCTTTAATACGTGTCCTTGAAGATCTATTCAATAATGCAAAAAAATTTTTTTTCTCAATTTTTAATGAAATATTTGTTAAATAATTTACAAAAAAAATTTTTTTTAGCAACGAAAAAAATACATTGTAATTTTTCACTTTTATTTATTATTATTTAAAAGTTTAACTTCAAAATCTTCAAATACTTGAAGAATAAAAATTGAAGAAATTAATTGAAGAAAAATAAGATGAAACATGATGTGTTACAGAGTCAAGCACTGGCGCTGACGCACAAGGCAACGCCGCCATCGCGTTCATCAAGTGTGTCTCCGATCCCGAGGTGCCCGCAATCTCACCAAACAGCACACGCAACGAACCGTAGCCCGACACCCAGGCCTGCTTCAGTCCAGCATCCACAGCTGGTACACCAGCCGTCTCAGCAGCAGAGTAACTTGATCGCGAGTGCCGGACAGCCAAGGACCGAGCATCAGCATCAGCACCAACACCAGCACCAGCATCAACACCAGCACCAGCAGGCACAACAGCAATCACAGCAGCAGAGCTTCGGAGCTCATCATAATCGACACACCAAACAGGAAATCGATTCTACCAGCCCAAAACCCGAGGGCTTTGATCTCAGTAAAAATTCATCTGTTACCGGTGAGTTGTTTTTTCACATTAATCGGGTTTCCGACGAGTTCATAAATAAACTGCAATAATTCTATAATACATTTTAATCCACGCGTATTATTCTTGTTATTATAATTATTGTCATTATTATTATTATCATTATTATGGAAGTAATGAACGTAATAATAATAACGAGAGCCGTAATAATGTACCGCGAAAAATCAGGAATGAATTTTCAATCGATTGGAATAAATAAATGCCAGACAGAATTCTTTAATAGTAATGATTTTTAAATTCATTTAAATTGTAAAATAAATTTATATTTGTTTTATGCAATTTGTTTCATAATTGAAATTTATTACAATACATGAAAAAAGAGCAATGGAAATAATACCGTTTCTGTGAAAATAAAAGAAGCTCCGAACGAAAAACCAAAAGTTCCATTTCAATTAAATTCAGACAAAAAAAATTCTAATTATTGATATTTACAGTTTCGATTGTAATTCAACAATTAAAATTTATAAATTATAAGTTGTTATAAACGATAAGATATTATTTTTTGTAATGAAAACAACAAGTAAATTTAAAAATTACAGCACTTGATCGATATTATTAACAAGTTCTTGCTTATATTTCTTCGTATTAATTTTGCTACAGGGGCTTAAACATAAACTCTTGATCGCACGTCATACTAAAAATTAAAGGAAAAGTCGTGTTATTTTTTAATGTGATTATTTACTAGACTTTTTTTAATAAAAGATAATTTTTTCATGTAATTATTGATCAATTTTTCAAGATTTTTTTATCTTGTGGATGAGCCGTCAGATTAAAATATGTATTACAATTGAGTGGTTGATGGAAATTTTTCTCAACAATATATTAAATCATTAAGGTCAAAATTTACTATGATTTCGCAAATGGATTTTGATTCCACAGAATATTGAATAAGTAAAAAATTTATAATTTTATTATTATTATTTTTATGTAAGAGTTATAAAAATAATAATTGTAATCGGTTTTCGTATTGTATTAATTTTTTTAGAGTAAACTTTTGCAGCGATTACACTGGACGTAGCTCGCGGCAAATGATGATCGAACTTATTTCGTGTCGTGCTGGAATTTCCCGTCGTGTAATTACCCGTATGCACGCAACCCTAAATCTATAGTATAGCTGAGTCCTCTGAAAAATAATTGAATAAAAAAATCAAATTTTTTAAAATGAAACACAAAAAACTATTCAAATCATTAAATACATGTACAAGAATATACAATATACAATGCACATATATATACTTATTATTTTATTTTGCGTGACATAGAAAAGGGAGCGCTATATTCGCAAACGAAATCCCGAGTGCCAAGCACACCATAAACATATAATACCGAGGATATACTTTAGCCGAGAGTTGTATGTCCGTGCGCGAGAGTTAGCATTATCCTCGCATGTACCCGTGTGCGTTGGATTTCGGATTTGGACGACAAGCGAGTAGAGCGGCTTTCGGCTCACACACGTTCAATAATCCCGGATTAATCCCAAGAGCAACCAGCACACAAATATACCTACATACCTACACCAACTCGAGCTTCTGAATACAATATAATACTATTATATACCTTCCATGTTGCTAAACGTACATATTTACAAATACATTTTTATATAAATTTATTTTGCATTGAAAAATGCATAGAATTTCCTTATAAGCCTAATTATTAATTATTTTTCTTAATAATTTTCATTTATTTTCAATCAGAATATCTACATCTTTATTACAGCTTACTAAAAAAAATGAAAACAATAAAATAAAGGACTTGAAAAATTATCAAATTACGCTTAACTATTCCAACTGATGGATTTAGCCGTTGGCTTTAGGATGAGGGTTCCACTGTTAGATATCTACATATACATAGAGGATGAATATATCCTGCACTAGCTATAAGTACTACTATACAACTAGAAGCTACAATCTACGGGCTAAAATCTAAAGGCTATACTAGAATAGACTCGGGATAGAGTTGAGTTGAGTAGCATAGAGTAGAGAGACTCACGAAGCCTTGGATAGTCCTACCACTACTCCAGTGATAATCCTTGTGTTCACCTTCGTCGAACTGTGTCATGTATATATGTGAGAAATTTCGATCTATACATGTATAAAAATTATTTGGATTCCCTTCTGATGACCGCCTGGTGTGGCTGTGTTACATAATATATCGCACGTAGTACATAATAACAATGATAATGGGACCCAACCTGTAGACTAAGTGTCATGTTACCTGAGTACATTATGGGAAACAAGGAATTATGTTAGCGGCTAGATCTCCTGTGTGATGCTAATATAAAGGAGGCTAAACTAACGCACAGTTCTGTACTGGATATGTAACGCATAGAGACTAACATATAGAGTACAGTATGTAGTAGTAGAGATATATAATAAAGGAACATTAAGGCAGGATAATCTCATGCGTTATGTTCCCGAAGACCGAGGATACCGCTCGTTCAAACCGTTGAGACAATACAAATACAAAGGGAGTATAGACGTTTGTTAACGTTAGCTACGGAGAAAAAAAAGCTCAATAACAGAGAGTGGGTAAGATTTATCGTATAAGCGGATTGGATTTATGATTAAAGGTTTTAAGACCTTTAGGGTTTCTTAATTAAAAGATATTTTACCCATGCGGATTAGTCATTTGAATATTAATTGTAAAATTCATTTGATAATTGAGTGATTTCCAGGTTGTTGGAATTAATTAATGGAATGTGGGTAGAGCTCATTCCAGAATAGAATATGTTGAAGTAAATAAAATGAAATTTATTTCTAATTAATAGTTTCTCATTTTTAACCTTTTTAAAATTAATCATCAACATTTTTAAACCCACTAGACTTTTTCTTTTTATTTTATTTAACAAGAAATTTATTTCTAATCCAAAAATAAAAAATTTTTCTAACTTAAAATCAAAATTCTATTGAGAAAAAAAATGACTCATAAATTTATCGTATATTTAATTTAGAGCGATCTCTTGATCTCAAAAAGAAAAAAGTGATAACAAGCTGTAAATCTATATATATAAACATCAATTGCTGTGCGTTAGTCTCGCTAAAACTCAAAAACGGCTGGACCGATTTTCAAAATTTTTTTTTGTTTTGTTCGTTATAGTTCAGGGATGGTTTAGAAAAAAAAAATTTTGGAATTTTGGAATTGAAAAAAATTTCAGCTTAAAAAATAAAAAATTGTTAATTTTGTATCGAAATCGCTATTGTTACGCTTGAGCCTCAAGGTTGCAAGAGTATACAAAATTGTCCAATATGCAGGAAGATACGTACAAGTATACTTTGGGTATCTTTATATATATATATATATATATATATATATATATATATATATATATATATATATATATATATAAAAGCCATATATAATAGCTAAATTTGTCATTAAAGACAAATTTTTGGGAACTGGGGAAATAAAGGATAAAGGGGGAAGGGGAGGACCTTTACTCAGTAGGAATTTTCGGTAACTGAAAAAGTAATTCGGACAGCCCAGACCGGGAATCGAACCCGGATCGTTTGGTTACGCGCCAAAGGCTCTATAATTTGTTATACATTTATTATATAAATAAAACACATAAAACATATTAAAATGACCAACAAGTTTCATTTAATAACTTAATACCAACTTAACCGTCTACAATACGACCAGTGTTAATTGTTAACAAAAATAAATTAGAGTTTACAGGTTAAAAATCACAAATCAAAATTTGTAAAAAAAAAAATTTTTGTAGGTGATACGAAGTTCACCGGGTCAGCTAGTATTAAATATAAAAAAATTTTAAATAAAACATCAGCTAGTAGTGGTAGGGGTTTGCATTCAAATGACGTTGAATGGTTGCGGGTGTGTGCGATGCGCCACGACGTTAAATGAATATTCTGCGTTCCTGATTCTCAAGGGTCATTCGTTAGCCTTCGGTCAAGCTCGTGCAAACCATGACCACCATTAACATCCCTACAGTACAACGCACTTTTCACTAGATCAATAAACTCACCACCATTGTTTTAAACTTTTCATCTAGGTTATTGCCCGAATAATAATAATAATAATAATAATAATAATAATAATAATAATAATAATAATAATAATAATAATAAAATAAATTTATAAATTTCCCAATAGTGTAACTCAACAAAACTCATTCGCTTTTAGCCGAGAAAATCGGCTTGCTAAACTTCAAACATCAAACACTTATCCATAAAACAAAAACTAATTGTTGAATAGTGGGGCAAAACACGCCAGAGGGTGATCATTCACAAGCGACACTTAAATTCGCGACTTATTTTGCAGGCCTACCAGACGTATCCGTTATCAGGAGAACAGATTCCACACGAGGAGTCCAATCTTTTATTTCGGGTTCGCTCCGTTTTTGCGATCCAGCGCTTTGGGTAGGAGTCGTTTCATTCTATTCTACTCTATCTTCGCACTCGTGCCCACGGATACGAAAATATGCAAATGAGGTCCTTTGTTTAATACCTGTCGGCTTATTTTTACGGCAAGGATTTCATGAGTGCTAAGTAGGTCGTGTTTTTCCGTGGCTGATCTTCAAATCCTCTCTCTCTCTCTCTCTCTCTCTCTTTCTCTCTATTTTTTAAAGACAACAACCTACAGTTCAAACACAAAGTAAAAATGTAAAATTTCATGACCCAAATAAGGGCTTTTGTAGGACCCCGAGCATCAGGAGTACAGGATATGCATTCGTAGTAAGTACGTTCATCTGAAACCCTCTGTTCATTCTGCTCTAGCAAAACTCAACTCAACTCCCGCGCTCTCTTACTTTTATTTGATTTTATTTTCATATGCGTCCATGCACTCGTAGCGCCGAGTACGCAGAATCAACTATCAGTTCCATGTAAATAAATAAAAATCTAACATATATAACACTACACACGATTTTATCCCAAGGATTCGTATTCGGGTGTCTCAAATAAAACGAATCCTCACGAGCTTTCCACTTCTTTGGTCACATGCTTTCCTGCTAGTTGTTTACGCCTCAGAAACGTTAAAAAATACTTATAGTTGCGCCGGGGGTTGCTGGCTTCCTTTTATTGCATATTTCCGGCAAACAACCTCTAATTTCATTTAAAAATCAAATCACATAAAACTAAATCAATATTACAAAATTTTTGTATTCTCTACCTACTGCGATATGAGCTAATGAAAAATCGATGAAAAACTGTTGGAAAAATCGAATTGCCCAAGACACAAATAACGTGATATGAATGAAATAATAAAAATAATTAAATGATATCATATCATAGAATATAGGTATAATTAGTACGTTCGAATGTGTGCGGTGTCATTGGTCTGTGCACGAAATTATATTATGTTCTCCTGGGACAGAGAGGTCACACCGTAGCCTTACCCACATTCCCGTGGGATTTAATTCCGCGATTCGGAATCATCCGTAAACCCGACCAACACTCGGGCTCTATTATATTCGATCCCCAACCCTTTATCGTCGCTGTAGGCTACGAGATACAGGGTCCTAGGATACAGGACAATCTTGTGTTATGGATAAACCAGTTCCGAAGACTCGCTCATATTATGTCTATCCTGTTCGTATATACACAAGCGTCCTTTCTCATTCTACGCTATTATTATATGTTCTATCTGGCTTCTCGAATTCCTGTAAACACTATTGTACGCACGTATAAGTTACTCGTATGTGTTTACGAGGCTGTGTGTGTGTGTCGTCTGATGTCTACTGTCCTACGCTGCGGCTTAATAGTTAACTTGAGCAGGCAACCCCTAAGGAACTTAACGAACGACATGGATTTCCGGATCAAGGAATTACGAGGCGCGCAAGCATGCCTTAGGCGATTTAGAGGGGATATACGTACGCTCGATTATCAGGCTCGCATGAGATGCCAGCAGATGATGCGCCAATCCCTTTATTACCGAATCCTGCTGCAATGCAATATTTTTTTTTTTATTTACAATTTTAATTTAAATGTTTATAAGACAAACTGTTTATTTTAAATATACATTTTTTTATATTTATACTCCCAGTTGACACTTGCTTTTTTCAATTTATTTTTTATCAAATTATTTGTTTATTGTTAGTTAGTTTTAAAATAGCGATTATTTAATTTTACGGGTTCCGAAATTGCTAGTCGATGAATAAATAAAAAATTTGACTGTAAATTTTGTGAAGAGGGGACGAAATTTATAGCCGAGGTATAACACTAACCTGTTATGCTTTCCTGCTGCTCCAAGGATTCGATTATCCTGCGAATTTCTCGACCTATTTCCTACACAATGTAATGCTCTTCCTTGCCTACATCCTCGCCTACATCCTCGGCAAATTACTCAAGGTATAGCAATTTTGGAAGTTTTTTTTTCTAAATTAGTCAACATCAATTTTTTCAATTCTTAATTACATTTATTTGTCCAAAGTATTTTTAGTTTGTAAAAAGTTTAAGAATTCTGAATAATGCTTACTTTAAAAATTAAGGATTTAAATATTTCGATGTACTTTTTTGAAATGTCAGAATACGAAGAAATTTAAAAATATTACTGGTACTCTGTAACAAGTAATGAATGTTAAAAGTTATTAAATAAAAATTAAATATTAAACTATCTATGACTAATGAAAAAATCGTTAACATTTTTTCTATTTTTAAACCACTATTTACTTCAAAAAATAAGAACCATTCATGTTAAAAATTATACTTCTCTATTCAGAAATCTTCTTATTCTGTTACTTAAAATTTCACCTAGAAACTGAGCTTCGAATTTTCACAAATCATTTTCATTTTATCAACGGCATTCAACACTTTAACACATATAGTTTAAAACTTGTCTCAAAAATCCAAACAAAGCATTCGCCAAATTCATAGTAAATCGTTTTATATACATATATACATTTAGGACGTCCCTTTATTTGGTAGAAGCATTAAACTGTATAAGGGTTCCAGGGGTTCAAAAAAAATTATATAAAAAAGACTTATTCCCTGATCCGGGATTTATTCGACGGGATATAGCCAAGCCCGGCTTATCCCGAGGGAGGCTTTGCTGAGGCCCGAAGGTCAGCGGGGAAAGAGACGTATTAAGTATTGATTTTTAGCTACCGGATTAAACCATAGCTCCGAGGGTTCGTTCGTTTTATATCTACCTATATATACTTTATGTTGTATGTAAATATACTCATTCGAAGGCCAGAATTCAGTCTCCACTGCAAATAAATTTCCTGTTATCTAAATATTTAATGATGGAAAATTATCAAAATTATAGACTTGTGTAGCACGCGCGCGTGAGTGCATGTGTGTGTGTGTGTGTGTGTGTGTGTGTGTGTGTGTGTGTGTGTTATGGTCAACTTTGAATGAGAGTCTGATTAAATGATCTGATTTGTTTAATTCTTTTTTTTTTTTTTTAAGTGGAAATTTTACATCTATATGTATGTATGTATGGATGATAGATCGTACGTGAATGAAGATTGATGGATTAAGCATTTTCCGATGCTTAATGCTGCTTTTATTTTATCTTCATGGGTCAGTGGGATGAGTGAGCCTTAACGACTCCTGTTGCTCGACTTCTATCCACTCAGCTCTTATTCTTGTCGACTTAATCTTCCGGCTCATACAAATACAAAGCAAAGAGGGTCTCTACGCGGTTTATCTTTATCTCTGGTCTTTCGCGGCTGACATCAGTCTGACGAGGATATTTCAAAACAAAACGGTTGTGTTGAGAAGATGAG
Organism: Cotesia typhae; assembly: GCF_013202065.1. NCBI lineage: Eukaryota > Metazoa > Arthropoda > Insecta > Hymenoptera > Braconidae > Cotesia > Cotesia typhae. Next base: position 9,141,641 of record NW_027423756.1, on the reverse strand, counting down.
GAGTAATTTATATAAACTTCAATTCATTTTTTTTTTTTTAATACTTCGCGTCGTAATTGTATTATACATTCAAGAGATTCTTTCGAACAATTATTTTCTTTTTCAATTTTGACAATATTTATAAACGTGATTTTTTAGAATTTATTATTATTCAAAGACATGGATCGAGATTAACGTTTTTACTGAATTTAGAAATTAAATAAAATTTTTTAATCTTCTGATTTGTAATACTGAATATATTTTGTCTTAAAAAAATTTAAGAAAAATCATTGCTGATAATTTAATTTTAGTTAAAAAAAGTTTTGTATCAATTCTTTACACTATCTCCCATTCATAAAATTAAATTTAAAAAAAATTAAAATGTTTACAAAAAAAAGTTTCTTAGTTCAATCCATAAATAAGTAACTAAAAAACAATTTGACTTTGAGTATTTACTCTATAAAATGGTATTGATTATAAATTGAATATAAATAAATAATAAAAAAAAAAATATTTAAATGAATTGCCGACTATCGAGGAGTGAATAGTTAAAAATAAATCCAAGCAAGAGCGATAGAGAATATAGAATAAAAAACTAAACATATACATATATGTCGATTCACATTATTATTTTCTTTGTTTTATTTTATTGTGTATCTTTATCTATCGGGATTTGCTCTGATGCGGCCTTGATGAACACCGACCACGTAAATCGTATTACGGATTATTGCGCGATCAAAAATATCCCGGGGATAATCCTCAAAGATGGCATCATTGTGAGCGTGGAATTAACTGGGCTGTGAGCTTTATATGCGTGCTCGATATTATAGTTTCAATGCAGAGTACTCTACACACATATGTATTTTTTATGTGTATGAGTGTATTTACACACCAGCCTTTGAAAACGCGCAACACACGATCGCGATTTATCGACGAATTAAAGAATATAAAATATATATATGCACACATTTAGCCGCACCTCGACCTCATCCCTTCGTTTTTAATCTGACTAAGCTTTGCTTTTATATATTTATCCCTTTCATTATATACGAATCGCAAAGCTGATTTTTTCGCTAATTTTTTTTTTTTCATCTACAGAGTCTATTGCTATGAGTTTTATCTCAATACATTTTAATTTATAATACTCATCAGTTTTTTATAAAATAATTTTCTCTGATTGGTAATATAAAATTATCAAATATGTAATTAAAAGATTGAATATTGAATCTTTAATGATGAAAATAAATTATTAACAGTTACACATAAATCTGTCGATAACATGTTAAATTAATCCCCCAAAAAAATTTAATGAATAAATGATAACTCGGGTAATTAAATGATTTTTCGCTATTAATAAAATAATAAATAAATGTGAGCCAGGGATCGAAAAAATAAAAAGAATAAATAAATCAAATAAATAAATTTTGAATAACAGATGTAAATGTCAGTATAAATTTATTTAACAACTCATATATAGGCAGTTGCAATTGCAATTGTGTTTATTGTTATGCAAAAATCCCAGCAAGCCCTTGAACGTCTATCTTTTCTTCTCGCTTTCTCTCGTGTGTGTTAAAGGATTAAAAACCGTCTGCAGTTCTACAGGGTCATCCGAACGGCTTATACTACCAGCTAACAAGATTAGCTTCAAGACGCATCGAGTCCACATACTTCGAGGATTAGACGTTATGCAGTTTTTTGCATATGTTTTTATATTTATACATACAGCAGCGAGATATTCGTCGGAAGATCTTTTTTTTTTTACTTTCAACTCAATTCTCACTGTTATCGCAATCTCCCAGTTTATAAATAAATATATTTTTATTAATAGATTTACTTCTTTTCTTGACTTTTTCACCATTTCTGTACACATGTACATATAGACGTCTCACCATTATCATTATCACCGTTAGTATTTTTGTTGATTATTTGAGCAAGTGAATTTTATTTCCTAGGCTTGATGTCTGATGGAATGAGAGTAAGATCGTGAGGGAGTGTTACACTGTGAAAAAGGGGAATCTTATCTCCTTGAGACTACTCTACTTTTAGTTGAGATACCGAAAAGCCCCCTCACGAGCTTTTCTTTGCTTGTATTCGTTACTTTTGTTATAGATTTATAGTGTTTATGGTTTAATATCGCTGTGTTTTATTAACTTTTCGTGCAACAATGTTACTTTAACATCAACTATTATTATATGCAAGTGATAGTCATTATGCTAAAAACGCATAAATTGTCACGATAACAACTAAAATGGACTTTATGACTATTTAGTTCCGAGTAATAAGATAAATTATCAGAAGAAAATTGTTAAGACAGCCAAAACTGTCTTATAGACGAAAAAGTATTTAAAAATAAATTAGTTTAGTGATTTATTTACAAAAGATTTACAAAAAAAAATTAAAAATTAATTCACATTACGTTTTTAACAGAATAATGAAAATTACAGAAGATAGTGAATATTCGAAGTGATTTTAAATGAAGATAATTTTAAACTGCGCATAAAAAGTCGACATGTATTGTTCTACATGAGGTAAATCTATGCAATAATTTAATACCTCACTGATAATCAGAGAGATTATGTATTTCTTAACAGCAATGGATTTAAATTAATTCATAATGTAAAGATAATCCTCTCTATTTGTTCACGGACTTGATAATTTTACGTGTGAGGTGGATAAAACACTGCAGATTTGAAAATTAATTTTATGATGAGTAATAAAATATTAGCACAAAAAGTTTTTATTCGCCTTGAAATTTTCAAATAAGGTAATGTATGTCGGCACCTTGTTACTCTCTCAAAATCAGAATTTCAGACTGAGTGTAACAACCCGTAGTGCAAGGATAAGGAGTGAGAAGTAAGTGGTGGTTTTCGTTCGAGAATGCCCCGATGCGATTTCATGGTGGATTTCCCTAAGATCTCCGCTAAGGAGCCCGTCTTCGCCCACACTCTGTATCTGATGTCTTACGTCGAACCGCACATCTAGTTCCTCACTCAACTTCAACCCTTTCGAGCTTGCATTCCCATTACTCACCTCTGCTTAACTCTATCTTCTTAAATTTTTTTCACGCTTTAACTCTAAACCACGGTATTTTCGTAAATGTTTTGATAAAAATCTGTAATTTTTTTTTTATTAAACGAGATAAATTTTTGTATGTGTTCATTGGGAGTAATCATTTTTCTCTTATGCGAGTTTTTAATAGGAATATTTATCAATTAATCCTTCAGTTTTAGAGCAAGCCTTTTTATAAAAAAGAGATCTTAAATCTTGATAAGTCATTTAAAGGCGTACTGCATTATAAATTTGTCATTCATCACATATTATCGACACGAGATAATGAGGCTTTCGACGTGCATTTGAAGAATAGCCGATGAAAGTGTCAGAAAAAAGTAAAAGACACGTAATAAGACACTTAAGTTTGCACTATAACTCGTTACCGAAAATCCAAATTAAGCTTCTTAACCGAGATATTTACGAGACACTCATCCTCCTTCTTATTCTTGCCGTAGGAGAGAATTTCTTGTGTCCTCACCTTCACCGTTCATTTCCCAGTTGGTAAAGTAATTTTAATCGTCAGCACATAGGCTCTGCCACGACACGAGTGTTTTCTTACACACACTAGTCTAAGTATGCCGAGAAAACGCGTTACACTTATTTAATCTCACTTCCAGCTTCAAATTCTCCTATTCTATCTCACTCTTTCTCTATGTACTTGTATACATACAAGTGCTTACGCTTAAACTATCTCTCCCAAATATATAAGATCAAATAAGCGTATTAGACCAAAGTTTCAAGAAACTTTATCTCAAGATTTTTTTTCCTTTTTTTACAATATATTTTTAGAAGTTTTAAAATTAAATTTTGATAAAATTATTCATAAATACATATAGGTCTGACTATCAATTGTCATTCCGAAAAATTAATAAAATAAATTTTAATTGAAATTGCAATGACTAGGAAAATTTTTCCAAAAAATAAAAACTTAAACTTTATCAGTAAATTTTGCCAACATATAAATCCAAAATTTTTACAAGGGGATAAAAGAAAGATTTAAAAGGATAATACTAGCTTAATCCGGGAATTAATGACTTATTTATTGACACAACACTAATTTCATGTAATCCGTTTGTAAGATAAAGTTTAGTTCACCTTAAACCTCAGTATTTTTGACTGCATTGCAATCATGAATGTAGGTAAAAATTGAAAAAAAAAAAAAAAAAAAAACTGTAAATATTCATCGATAATGATAATAATTTAATCAGAAATGATAATAAAATAAGCAAAAAGGGTTAGAGTAATGTATATAACTTTAGTTGCGTGATATGTGCAGTTCGCGTGCATTCTAAGCCGCTTTCGAAGTCACTGCAACTGCTGTTTTCCCCTCATGTGTACGTAAATGCCTCAGCTAGATAAGACATAATGAGATAACCTTCGAGGGCTTATAAGATCACCAGCCACGCGACGAAACCTTGTAAATCCTACTGGAGTTAGCAGCTAATGTACTTCTTAACGCGTTTTTTCTTATGTCAGTGCATCTAGTTAACAATGTTATTAGTTATTATATATCAAATAAGTCTTGCTGTGTAACGTAATAAAAATAAGAATAATAACAATAATAGTAGAACAATTATTATTAATATTGCTGGAGCAGTGATTAAAATTTGTCCACCAGGATGCAGTTTAATATTCGATAAGCTCGAAGCTCGTTAGTGAGAGGAAAATAAGAGGACAAAGATATATATATTTCTGTGTAAACGAGAGGCACTGTGTTTTAAATAACACAAAGAAAGGGTGAGAGGAGGGAGAGAGGTTTTGAGATAAAAAGTTGGAAAAAGTTAGTCTTATCAACAAAGACCGACATCCGTTGGATTAGCTCGAGATACTGAAAACGCCTACACTTTCCTTCTGTCTCTCATGTTAGTTTGATCTACGCTTGTGTAATGATGCTAATGATGATGGAGTTTAATAAAATTTTTATCAAGAATTTAATAAAAGCGAAAATATTCATCTCTATTATATTTCAACTACAGTGAAAAGTTTTATGGTTTTCAATATTTATGAATTTTTAAACGAATTTTCAGAAAAAATTAATTTAATAATATGCACAATGTAAAATTTTTTAAAAGGTTAAGATATCGATTTATTTTTATTGCCAATAGCACTAGTTGAATAAAATTAAATTTGTTAAAAAGTTGATTGACATAGAATACACTGAAAAAAAAAAAAATTTTTAATCGTCGCGATTTACTGTGTCTTTACAGATACGATCCATGTTGCTATTTGTAGCAGTTTTGATCGCAGCCGATTTGATCTTTTCGAGTATTGTACACGATACTTTTGCTATCGTCTATACACGTGTTACTATAATAGTAATTATATAATATCTTGTATAAAACTTTTTCTTTTAGTGTAAACTGATAATTAAAAATCTTTATCGCTCAAGACTAAGGCTCTTGATTTTATTCTAACAAAAAAGTAAACTTGGCTGAAGAATAAAACGAAAAAAGTATCCAAAGACTCTCATTTCTCATTTCTGGTACAGGTCCAACTCTGCCTATCGGACTTCCGTTATCTTCCCCCGTTGGCCTGTACCGGAAACGCCGCGAAACCGTCAGCCCGCCTTTTCGTCTTTGACAGTGCTCGTCGAAAGATAAGCTGGCTTCTAGTAAAGAAGAACGAAAACATCCAAACCCCATAAAATATAATATAATATAACATCGCAAACGTACATACACACATACATATATATACATATACACTCCTTCTGAAACATTTACTTATGTTCGCAAAAATGAAGACGTGAAAATCTCCCCAAGTATTTCAGCTCCTGTCATTTAAAATTTTATCTATTTTTTCTTGATTACCGTCAGCTTTGAGCGTCGGAAATTAATTATTACAGGGAAGAGCAGACAAAATAGGCTAGCTAAAACTTTTTTTTTTAACTTCAAAATGGCTTTATGACTCGTATTTACTACTTTTACAATTATTACTTTCTTTTTTACTGATGGAAAACTTTTTAAAAAAGGAATAATAAAAAAATATTTTTAAGTAAAATATCTAAAAATTATTCTTGAAAGTTTTGTCTACACGAAAGTTTAACCTTCGAATTTATTGAAAATATGGTAAAAATAACTTTGCTGTATACTATCGTTAATTATTCTATTGGACTTTTGGAGTTGTTGCGATAATCCGGTAGACAGTAATAAAAAAAAATTGTATTTTATTATCCAACCAAAAATTTATTGTCAATTTTCGACTTGCTTGTAAATTTACAGTCAATAAGTCCTCTTTTATTACATTGCTTGTTTACGAGCAATAACATATTGTAATTTTCTCATAACTTTTTTACAGTAAGAAATATTAAGAAAGGAGACGAGTAAAATTTTTCAAAAAATAAATACTTCATCTTTTAAATAAAATTACTATAAAATATTAAAAACAATTGATTACATCTTCTTTACTTTATCAATTCAAGAATTCATAAATTTCTATACAATTAAATCCCTCAACTATAAGGGCTAATATTTAGCAGTAAATATTTTTCTGCAGCCTATTAACGACACGAAAATAATGCTGGGACTAATAAATCAAGAAAATTCATTTATCATACACTAAATCTTTTATACACTCATTTCAAAACATTTGACTTAAGCCGAATTAAAAATTGATCAATAATCCGAGATCTTTCATCCTCAATAGAGCTTCAACAATTATTGAATAAGTTGTGATGTACTGTCTTATGGATTATATTTATTTATTGTTCATCATAAATCGATCATTCTAACTTCCTTCATATCGAAGCTTAGTTCTAGAGGTATGTTTCCAGAAAGTTGCCTGGGATTCCACATAAGTCTTTTCAAATTCTTGTTGAGATTAACAATTACAAGATAATCCTTTTAAATGCTCTATCTTGTTCCTGGGGTATAAACAGGACGCCCAGTTTCTCTACCTGATTATTAGTTAGTCGACCAAATTTATTCCCCCTACTCTCGTAAATTTCCCTCTCTATAAATACAACACGACATGAGCTGCACAATTTCTTTAAACACGTGCTTGCCCCATATTCAGAACCACTCAGAAGTGCTTTCAGTTAAGATCGTGAATTTTTTTTCGTTAATTTTTAAATTGTTAATTAGTTTCGGAACCTTTAGAAAATTGAGTTTGATTTGATGTAAAGTGTTTTCATAATACGAAAGGCTAAAAAAATTGTAAGTGTTACATCTTTAATCATTTTAATTGTTTGTAAAATTTATATTCACAATTGATAAGAGAATTTAGAGTTCAAATTTTCAAAAAAAGAGCAACGAAACAGTTTGAAATTTTGGTGTTTATCGATGATAAAAATTTTGTTCGTATTTTTTTTTTTTTTTTAATTTGTTCGGATCAGTGCTTTTTTCAATTTAAATTCTCTAAAACCATATCCCTTTATAATTATTCATATCAAGAAATTGAATTTTTGAGGTTATCCGAGGTTATCCGAATTTTTGAGGTTAAAATAAACTACTTTTTGTGTTAGTATTAAACTATATATTTTAAAATCTAGCGAAAAATTCAATATCAAAATAAAAATAATATTTTGGTAATAATACCTGTCTTAAGATGAAATTAACGGGTAGCTAAGACTTAATAATACCGAATAGACAATTTAGGTACTGACGATAGCTGCCTTAATGAAAACTGTACATCCCTAGATTAAGGTAGCCCTTGGTCGGAGCTCTGAGGTCCAGAGCGGTCAGCTTCTCGTGGCCAGCGCCCTTTAATTCTACATCTATGCTCTTTCACTATCAACTACTTCTGGTTGCATTAAGACCTAATATCCTCCGAGCATAGAGCATAACGTCGTAAATCCTTTGTTTGACGCACGTAGTACCATTCTCAAAAAGGTATTTCATATTTAATAAAACGATGAATTCGTTGAACAAAATCGATTCTCTACCGCAAACTAATCAGTCTACTAATCAGTTTCCAAGCTAATATTACCAAAATTGTTTTCACCAAAAACTAAAATAGAACAAAGCATCAAACCATCAATAGAATTTAAAATTCTTCTCAAGCTCAAGAGTTCTGGTTTTATCTCTTAGAATTCCTTTCTCTCTCTACCTTTCCGTTTTCCTCACAGCTTCCAAATCTTATACCTGTCCTTGTCTAAGTGATTCTCGCTCCCTAATATAGTGACTCACTTACTTGCATTCTTCGTAAAGAGAAATCTGGGATTAGGGGTGTGCTGACATTCCCGTTGTAGCGTATATATACGTGACTACTCGTTCAAGTTAGAGTGGGATATAAACTCAAGTCAGGGTTAAATAAGGATCGCGTTCATTGTACCGGCCGCTTACCTCCCATTGTTTCGCGATCCGTATTTTGCGCTCTCGCCTAACCGACGAGTGGATCTGCATACGTTTTAACACGAGGGTTACACATTTATGGCGAATTTACTTACTCGAGCCTGAGTAAGAACCACAAGAAATCTCAACAGAGCTTCACCAGATCTCGAGCTTTTGTGATTTCATCATATCACTTTTCGCCTGTTTAAATTATAATTAATATATCCCGTCATTATTCTAATCGTTGCTTTTATTTATATATATACTGATAAATTCTGTGAGCTCAACATGGTCAATTGTTTACAAATAAAAATTTTATTTTGTACACTGAAAAAAAATTAACTTAATTCAGAAACAGAAAAAAAAATTTTCTCGGTTCAAAAATTTATTTCATAAATCAAGTTCATTTTTTTCAGTACCTATAAAGCTCTTTATTATTTATTTATATCTTCTGTTTTTAATTTTTTTTTTTTGTTTGGTTTAGGTAAAAGTCCGGTACCCGTGCACTGTATAGTCGAAGCAATTCACAGTATTGTTGACAACCGAATAAATTTACGAGAAAAGTGGCCGAATCCTCACGTAGAGATCGACACTTACGTCATTATTCCAGCATCTGTGCCATTTCAGGTACGATTTATTATAATTATGATAATTAATAATAATAATTATCGATGTACGAATATGAAAATATTAAAAAAAATTTTGATTACTCCAGGATCTAGTAGGTGAGGCTCTAGTCCGTCTAGGCTACCCCGCGGAGGTGATACCAAGCGCCCGAGGGAGCATAATCGTAAAAAATTGGCGACCATTACCGATGGAGAAGGTTGCTGACGAGCCGTTACGGTCTGTCGCGGAAATTCTGGCTGAGTTGACAACCGTCGCAACTTTGAAGATCCAGATTTTGAGGTCTCAGCCTCCACCGGCGAGTCCGGCTGCGGAAGTCAAAGAGAAACTTCTGGGGCTGCTGATACTCCACAGTCATGCATTACTCGCCTCCGCGGGCTGCCCTCTCGACGAGGTAATTTTAATAATACTTTTCGCTAGCTTGTTTATCCCTGGTTAAAAAATCATCCATTAGCGAAACCTCTAATTCGGAGGAATGCAAATACACTATAGTACTCAGTGTTTCCCATTACTGTCGACTTATAATCTCATTAACAAGTCCTTCTTGTATAATTCTTCATCAGACTTGTTAATCCTCAAATGCTTCGTCACCTTTTCCATCATCACATCACTAAATTAACTTAAATGGCTCTTTCTTCCTTTTATCAGCTAATTCTACCGCTTAATTCTTTTGCTTTCAGTGGAATAAAATATTTTTACTAAGGATTTATTAGCTTAGATTTTTATTCTTCACTAAAAAATACACAGCTGTATGATAATACCAAGACTATTTGTTGGAAAAAATTCAAAATAGATTTGTGAATGTCAAAATTATTTTTCAAAAAGTTTTAAATTTAATTTAATTAAAATTCTGATACTAATTTTTTATAGAATTAAATTTTTTGTAAAAGTTGTCAGATACTGAAAAAAAATCAATTTTAAAAAGTCTATTCCTTTTTCAGTCATTCACCTCTATAATGTATACCTTTATAATGTATATCTGGACGTATTTTACGTTTGGATACGACGTCAGTGTAAGACATCGTATCGCCCCCGTGAATACGGAAGATCTCATAGCCGGAGCGTATGATAGGATTACCCTTCACTCAAGTAAAGCAAATTCGTGGCAGCCTTCATCAAAAGCCCCTATACGACTATATATGACTATACTACTAGCTCTACCGGGCATAATGGTATGAGGAGATCGAGCCCACGGGTAATGGGCGGAGTGGCCCAGGAGCCGAGCGTTAGGGAGTAACAGTAAAGGGTATAAAGATATATAGTACATAGTGCCCTGAAAAACCCCCTTCGACTTGAGCATTATCTAAGTGCACCTCTTTGAAGATCTCCCCACCTTATCACTAACTTTAATGCCGCTCAGGTTGGTCTATGATTACCAATTTTCTCTTACTCTTTACGTTGAGTACGTCGCTCCAATGTTCTACTCCTTTCCCTTGATGATTTGAGTGCTCATTTTTAGCAATATAACTAACGTACGGTTGTAGAAAGAATTATGTACCAATTACAAATTATTGAAACGTTTAAGATTCCATACTTCAGTCTATTAATTGCTCCAACTTTGTAATAGTTGTGAAAATTTTTATTTATAATATTATTCAGCTTGTACCTAGGATAATAATTGACTTTAACAAATATTTGACAATTCTTAAGATTTTTCGAATAATTTATTATCATAAATAAAAATTAGAAAAGAAATTTTTTTTTTGAAATTCGAAATTCAAAATAAAATTATCAATGGCTAATTTCAGTATGTTTATGCCTTGGCAAAGCAAAAAATGAATCAATAAATCTCAAGAGCTTTATATACGTAAATCTGGTTTTATTAAATCCTGATATGAAGAACACATTATTATCAACTAGTGTATACAGACTAGTCTTATTTATTTGCAAAGTATTCGGCGAAGGACTTGGCCTCATAACTTAAAGTTTTTTATGTACTCAGCGTTTTTTCCCCGGTCGAGCTCTTAAATTATATAAATCCAGTGTAGTTTGATTTAGATTTAAAGCGTAATTTATTGGTTGTTAGAATGACTTTTTCTTTTTGTAAAAATTGTTTGACGAAGAGAGTTGACGATAATGATAACAATAGTATGTAATGTAGTAAATCAAGCTGAAATAATTGTGAGATAAGCCGTTACGTCTCGAGCGTCGTGGTACCACTGTTTACAAAGTTATTTTTTGAGATACGGCACTTAATTATTTAAAAAATAGCCGTGACAGTTATAATTGTAATATTAGTTAAGACAATGTAGAGGGCACGCGGCTTTAAATTTACACTGCAAAATGATTAACGAGAGCTCGTAAAACATTCTGAATTATATCGTTGTATTTAGTCTACAATTATTATATATTATTTTATTTTTTTTTTTAATTTTTGAATTGTATTACATTACGAATGAGGATGTTAATGTGGGGAGTGAAAGAAGAAGACGTGCTACCGAGGAGATACAGATCCAAAGATTACCTCATTAAGAGGCGTCAGGTTTAATCCCACTGGCGTATAACTATTTGTTCTTGTAAATCACGATGATAAGGTTACGCAGCCGTCGCTAGTCAAACGAATAAAACTTTTCCATAATCCTGTGACAAATCATTATCTCGCAGCTTGTCACTTGTCTCCATTGTCATTTTACTAAATCTTTATAACGCTTTTTATTTATTTTCTGTTTGCTTTATGAGATTTTAAGGACAAATACTTTTTATTAAATATATTATACTTAATAATGGAACTGAAGGCTATGATTTTTTATTTTGCCACTTTTATAATGCTTTTTAAATTGGAAATTTTTTTTAAAGTATAAAATATTTATAAGAACATAAAAATTAACTCAAATCAAGATATATGTAATTTATTAAAAAAATGATAAGAATTTTTAAAAATTGTTTCTCTTTGATTTAGAAAAGGAAAATTTATCAAAGTTATTATCATTTTTTTTGTTTAAAATTTTTTCCTCAAGTCAAGTTAATTTTTCTTTAAGTGCATGATTTCGCCTTATACATAAACTTTGCCTTAAACAATTTAGAAGTAGTCTTTACAAAAAAATTAAATTATATTAATGCGATAAAAGCTTCTTGCAATTAAAAATTAATAATTATATGTTTTAAAATGAAATATTTTTCTAGAGAGCACTAGCGTCGCTAGTCCGCGGTAGCAACGAGATATCAGAGGAAACTCGTCGAGTTTTTCTATCATGGTTCCAGCAGCAACATTCACTAACTCTAGGACCTCCACCAGGAAACTCATTACTCTCCAGCTGCAATAATAATCGACAATTACACAATCAAAGTCCACTGGATACCGGGGGAGGCGTGGGCCCGCCCCACTCGCATGGACACCACCCCGCGATGCTCCCCTATTCACACAAAACGCGAATGCGGACGAGTTTCGACCCCGAATTGGAGCTCCCGAGACTGCAACGGTGGTTTGCGGAAAACCAGCATCCCTCCCGACAGCAAATACAGCGATACGTAACGGAGTTGAACTCACTGGAGTCGCGCCGTGGACGAAAACCTCTAGACGTCAACAACGTTGTATATTGGTTTAAGAATGCGAGGGCTGCTCAAAAAAGGGCTGAGAACAGAGGAATCAATGGATACAGTCCACCGGGACTCAGTCCACGTGGTGCTAGCATTGTTAGTGAAGACTGTTCTGATGAAGAAGATGATTCTAGACCTCAGGTAATAATTTTTACTAAAAAGGGTTTTCATTATTGATTCGGAAAAATTCACAATTGAGTATTGACTTGTAATTGATTAAATAATTAAATAAAATTACATTTCAAATATAAATATCTACTGAAAAATTTTATCAACTTCACATCTGCTTTTCAAAATATTTATTCATAGCACTTAAAAGAATTTTTTTGCATTATCTTAAATGCAATTGTTAAAATTGAAGAAATTTTATAAGTTTAATTAAATAACGAGAAAATTATTACAAAAAATGTAAAAAAATTTTATTTTTCAGTAGCATGAACAATATTTTAGAATAAACTTTTTTATCTAAAAAAAAAAAAAAAAAATCTAAAATCAGTTTTATTTACAGTCAAACTCAGAATCGCCATGCCTGGCAGGTAGTCCACCAGTAGTAGGCCCCCTGTCTCTGACAACTCGATCAGAAGACCGGCTAGTGATACCAACGTCAACACCGACCCCCGTAGCAACAGCGACATCCACTCCAGTCGTGAAGCGCGAGGAAGATTCCGCGACGCGAGTCTCATCAGGTTCTGAAGACGAAGATTCGCCTCCCGGAGTTCCGACGACTCCGATCCCTCCGGGGTTCTCTTTGGTGCCTAGCCCGATGTTCAGCCACAGTATCATGTACATGTCTCACTACCTTCCAACCCGCGGTGGACCGACTGGCTGTCCCACGAGCCTTCTCGACGAACGAAGAAAAAGAAACAGAACATTTATTGATCCCGTCACTGAAGTTCCTCGCCTTGAAAATTGGTTTGGTCACAACACTCATCCCAGTCACGCGGTAATTATTCATTTTCAGTTATTTATTTAATCAATTAATTTATAATTAAAATTTTCTCTACTTAAACACTGAAATTATTTTTATAGCTGATATTAAAGTATACAGAGGAATTGAATAGAATGCCATATCGTCAAAAATTTCCACGACTCGAGCCAAAGAACGTGCAATTCTGGTTTAAAAACCGCCGGGCCAAGTGCAAGCGTCTTAAGATGGCATTATTTGAAGGCGAATCACCTCAGCCGCATCCTTATGCCCACGCAGATTAATTTTTGATTTTATTTTTTATAAATTTATTTTAATCAACTATTACTCGAATAATTAATCATACACTTTGAATTATGAAACTATTAATTATTGAAAGTACTACTGTCGGTACGCTGCGTACCGACCACCAGTAGATTCACCACGTAACATCATTTTAAAGAAAAAAAAAAATACTCTTTTTATGTTTATTTTAATTGATGGTCTTCTGCTTCACGTAAATATGAACAATAATCATTGAAAAATATAATTTAAAAAAAGACTATGATTTTAGGTAATCCAAATAAAAATATTAAATTTACTAAAACCGACAGTACTACCTTAATAATTAAATCCAATATAATAAAAAAAAAAATAAAGTTTAAAAGTGAGATTATAGAGGGTAATTACTCTCATATAGGTAACCTAGTCCTACAAAGATTGTAATAACGCAAATTTTAAAAAATACTGACGAATGAATTAATTTAATCAAATTAAACAATTTAAAAATTTGTCGTTAATTATATGTAATTATTAATTATAATAATAATAATGAGGCTGTAATTTAATTGTAATTACGTTAGCACTGCTCGTTATCATTAATATGTCGTTACTAGCATTTATTAATTAGCATTATTGTGATTATTATATTATGCAACAACTATATATACAAATAAAAATAAAAATAAATCAAAAGTTATAAATTCAATGTATATATGCATAATAATATAATATCACAGATAAAAACGCGAAATGTAAATAATTATCAAATAAAAGAAATTCATCGCATTAATTTTGTGAATTTATTATTTAATGTATTTATATTGAAGAAAAAAATTAATTTCTTATAAATTTTTTATCATTTGTCCCAATTACTTTGTCTATTTATCAGCACGTGACACTTCCTCAGGAGACAGCCGGAATAAATAGACATGGATGATACAGTTGTGACACTGAGAAAACTAAACACTGAAGTGTTGAATCATAGATACGAAAACTATGAGTTGACTTTGAGAAGGAACACATATTATACCTGTATTCTATATAAATATATGTATATATATGTACACACCTGTCTCTCATACGACGTACGATGTTCTATAAACAATAGACAAACTCTAGTGAGTAACTGACTATATACAATATCTATACGCATCCGAGGAAAATCTATCTGAGATAAGACCTAAAGACAGTAGTCTAGTCGGCCTTTAGTTGGACGTATAACGTATAGTTACACTCTATGCATGTGTACAAGTGTATATGTGTATGTAAATACATATTTAACTGTCATCTAGTCAGCCCTAACTCACCGACTAAACGTCGACGACAAAAGGCCGTTGAAATCTCGCTATCAAACATAATCAAATTTCCTTGTCTATGCTCAACTCTCCCTTACATTTATTCTTTATTATTTATTATTATTCAGATTTTATAGAAAGTCAGCGTATAGTAGCAGAGGATAAAAATGCGTCTCCTTAAATTTTCAGGAGTATGAGCGATAAATCGACAAAGGGATTAGAGGAAAATCGACAAAGGACAGATAGAAGTGGGCAGGAAAAGTTTACCGATTTATATTTCGTACCGTAAGATTGTATTGTACAGGATTGGAGTTTTAAATTTAACTTGCGCAGTACTAAACTAATATAAGTAGGAATAACACAAAGATGACAAGGATATAGTCCTATATAAGGGCTTGAAGAATACCCAAAGAGTATTCTGGTATATAGTTGAAGCATAAAAGCATCGCGGAGACGGATTTAATGAGGATAGGCGGATTTGTCCAATTAAAACGTCTTACAAGGATCCATTTTACCACACGCATTCTCTTATTTAGTCGCTCGACGAGTCCTTATCTGGAAGAAAACTTTTTTGTGCTATGTCGCTCACTTATTTTTATTAATCCATAAATAAAATGAAAATAATAATAAAGATAATAATTACCGAGAGTTTAAAAGCCAAAATGATAATAGTAATATTATTGTAACAAGTTAAATTTATTATTAGTCATCAAAGTCCTCAAGGAGCAAAAGATGATGCAGGACATATAGCCTGACAAGAGTTTTCATTGTCAACATCGAGCATTGAGTATTCATAGAAAGTTCTTATCTCGCTATCCGGAGAGCTGTCACCAAAGTTCCTAAATAATAGCTCCGCTGGCAACGTGAGCGAGTTTGTCTGTCTTTTCTCTCGGTCACTATACTATTCGTATCTCCCGTGCCAGTAAGGATATAGGCCTATGCCTAACTGTCCTCTATTTCCACGTCTCGCCGGACGTCAAAAACGTCAGATATGTAACAATATATAATAATATATATTTCAATACGCTCCAAATGGTTAGGGAGACTCCGGATGCGATTTCTGCTTGCAGAATTATTTACACCGGTTGTCTAAAATTATTACTTTTGTAGTAAATAATCGACAATTTATTTTATTGACTCTCTTCATTTGAATAAATGCACGCATTACTATTATAATTATTATTTATAATATTATACATGATTAAAGTGTATGAGCTAAGCACGCTCAACTCGAGTTTATTGTAGAAATAATTCCACAGAAAAGGAGATGGAGACAATTAAATGGCGAATTTGAGAGGCTTGCAAATTAGCCGGGATTGGTTTAAATAATCCTTAGGGATGCACGAAGAAGCTTCTTATTATTTTTTCCAGCTTCCTCTGATGCCAGAAGATGAGGTTGTACAAATCAAGCTTTCATTTTTTTATTACTCATCTCTATCTTCCGCCCTCATCTACTCGACTTTCTTATTCTTTAATCCTTACTTATTTTTCCAAAATGGTTCTCTACAAAATTTACTTTTTTATTATTTTTTAAGTTAATTGTTCTATCATCGTTACTATAAAATTTTTTTTTAATCAAAAGTTCAAAACATTATTTATGAAAATTAATTTTTTTAATTTTATTTTGTAGTTAACATTATTTCTGATGAATTATCTCGCTTACTCCAAATAAATTCCGTTTTAATAAACTCTCATGAATAAATAAAAAAAAAAAAAAAACATTAAGATTAAAATTCCAGTATATTACAGGCGGATTATACGATAAAGAAAGCACGACAATATATTAATTAAAAAAAATAAATGACCCGTAAAAAAATGATATAATATTTTGCGAGCCCTCGGTATTTATCCGCAATCACGGCTTAATTGATATACGAGCTGGTGTTTGCTGGTCGTTCCGAAGAATTAACTTATCTAGTAAGTATATAATGCTGTCGGAAATCCATCGAGGATACTTTTTATCTGGATCGTTTGGCAAGATCTATCGTGGTATCACAAAGATTACTGAGCATTCGAGATCACGGTATTTAGCCTCTCGAGTTTAAGTCAATAACTTTAGTATGAGTGGACACGGTGTTTCTAGAAGAGTAGATATAATACACAGTGAGTAAAGTAAACGAGAAAGAATAAGTAACAAGTCTCTTAGGGTCTTTTTCGCTGGCGTAAATAAAAGAAATCCTTGTAATGGCTTTCACCAAGGGTCTTTATCTGTCATTTATTTTTTCTCTCTCAAGCACACGGAACTTGGTGCTCTGGACTCTGGACTCTGTACCCTGGAATAAAGTCTGAATCGAGGGTTATTAAGCTTATACCCCTACTCGTATACCGCAGAGCTCAAGACTACCGTATACCTTATACCTTATACTCGTTGTCTTCGTTTCACCCTCTTATTCATCGTGTCTTCACGACTTGGGTTAATTCCTTAACCCTTATAGACTTTGAGAAAATTTAGGGACCTCACTTTATATACTTGGATTGTCTGAGTATAAGAGAGTGTAGAGGATTTTCCGTCCACAACAATGAACCTGCACCAACAACAACAACCAACTAAGCAGAAACAGAGAAGATGAATTTTGCGAGAGGATAAAGTGCGTTCTCGACTAGTGAATAAACAGACTAGCGATAGTTAGAGCTGTAGTTGTAGTGCTATAGTGGTAGTACTGGGTGGAAGAGTTGAGTTGCTGGTATACCAGGTGCTTTCGGGATCCAAACGTCTTACGCGCCCGGACGATACATAATTTATGTCGCGCGAGAGGGGCTTAAGACAGTATTAAGATTTTACAAGACTCTGTGTCGGCCAGTCTACTACCCCCTTTTAAATTCTTGTACAAATCTTACGATAAGACATAAGATTAATTTTGCTGCTCATAATAACCCTTTATTTTACATTATGCATAAGTAAAGTATAACTTTTTTGCGCATAAATTATAAATTTTTAACTGAGTATGTATTAAGAATCTTTTGATATTGCTTGTTGATCATTTAATTTTTATGTAAAAGATACCATAATTTTGTTTTTTTAAATAATTTTTACTGATTAAAAACAAAAATCTTCTTGAAAAAAAAATGTTTGAATCATAATATAATAAAAAATTTTAAGTCTTCATTAAAAATATATTATGTCTTTGATCTGAGTATCGTACTATAATATAATAAAATTGTAATCAATAATTGTTTGAACTAATGACTAAAAGCTAAATCAAAAACTATTTTGCGTTAAAATAAATAATAATAAAATACTATTGTTAATAATATTGAAAAATTTTTTAATTAAAAAAATATTACAGAAAGTATTAAAAATATTTATTTGTATAAAAATAAAATAAAAGAGAGGTTAGAGGTCGCGACCAAGACCAAGACAGTCATCGAGGTCGATAGACCGATGGCTTTTAGCTTTCTTACACGGTCGACCGCACAAAATCCTTCCTTAGCCAGTCTCGGGACAACAGACCACGATCGGTTTTATTTCCCCCTTTCATCCAATATCAACCCTCTCGGCAAAATCTCTAAGACCAAGTATACGACGTTATTGAAAAGGTCATATCAATATATCCATTTGCTAAAATATGTTTTCTAATAACTCGATATTTTTTTTAAAACGTTAATTTTTTTTTTTTTTTTTTTTTTTTTTTGATCACTGGATAAATCCGCTTGGAGGCTAGGGCAATAGTCGTGAGTACTTTATATGACGATAAAGAAATATGAAGTAAGTCTAAGATGGGCAAGGAAGAGCGTAATGGTAAATTTTCGGACGGCCAAGACGGGACAACTTGGCTGGTCGCCCCGCGATAAAGCAAAGAGCTTGCGTTAAATACTTACATAAATCTGTATTGCCTTGGTTTGAGTGGAAGGGTAGTCAGCCAACCGCCCACCCGAACCTAACAGCTTATTCTACTCACAATGTCCTATATCCTGCTTATTAAACTTTGATACTAAATTATTTTTTTAAATGTCAACAATATTTTCCTTATTTATAAGAATTAATATTATTGATCAATAATTATTTTAAGAAGACAATTAATTCGTTTCGAAGATAATTAATTATTTTCTAAAAGCTATATTGAAGAAAATTTTTAATTAAGTATAATAGTTAGATAAAAAAAATAAAACAAAGTGATTTATGAATATTTTCAGTGTGAAGAAATTAAAATAAACGAAATCGAATAATTTAAAGGATATAATAATTCATTTATAAGATTAAGAATCAGACATACATAACAAAAGAATAAGAGAATAGATTCAAATGAAGTTTCTCGGGGGTAGTAACGCGGTTAAAGTAAGATAGAAAACGGCAGCGAGTTAAAGGAAAGCTTTAGGGGATGGGTGAATCTTGGTAGTATCCGTGGGTGCCGTGGTAATAAATCTACTGGGTATATCTGAGCTCATGAATGTTATTAAGATACAAGCTCCCCCCTCTCACGGGTGTAGCGGTTCTTTGGCGCTTTCCAGGTCCGGGAACCCGCGGGAGGCTGATGTAGTTGTGGTGATGCGGCGGTTGTGTTAAAGCGAGCCCGGAGGAGGGTGCGTTCACCCTGCACTCTATCTATGAGCAGAAGCTTTTATTTGCTGCAATAGATATAATATCGAGCCGGTTGTAAGTTACTCTTGTCAGATTTCCGAGCAACATGGCGCACGTGTGGACCATCGAGCACCCGTGTGTGTAACTAAGATGGGAAAGGGTATTAATATAATTCGAAAAGAGACCCGAAATATTATATAGAGTAAAGACGAGAAATGGAAGATAGCCATTAGACAGCGACGGTGGTTGAGGTTGAGGTTAAAGTTGCGGCTGAGGAAAGGGGTCTAGTGGAACATGAGAAACAGTTATGAAGAAATACCGTCTACCGTAATCCTACCATAGATCACTGAGTACTTCCTGGTGCCTGTGTACTAAATAAGACGACTAAGATACCAGTTTTCTTTTCTTCGTGGGCTTAATTCATACTTAATATCTTAACCGTGTAGCCCGCTAAAAACTTACTACCAGATTCTTGTAATATATGAATATGTATTATAACCACGATTTTGTAACACAGATTATCGGTAAGTTAAGAAACATATAATTCTTTGATTAAATTATTTGTTGTATTTATAATAAAAAGGACTGATTTTTTAGATCAATAAATGGCTCTTAAATCTATAAATGTTAACTCAAAGTATATTATAAAATTTTTATGGAATAAATACAATCTTATTATGATTAATGAATCTATCAATCAGACGGATAAAAAAAAAATTCATGAGAATTAATTTATTAAAAATTTCTATAGAAACTATAATGCATTGATTCTAAGACAAAATATTTTCCGGCTTATCAAATGCAGCTCAAGTAATTTCTTAGATTGAATAAATCATCAATTAATTAATTAAAAAAGTTCACAACGTTGTGAAATGGACCGTGTAGATCAAAGAAAAGAGCCTTCTACTTTCGTCGGTTGTCAGCGTCAAAGTGTACTGCGCCCTTAGCGATATTACCCAATTAATAGTATCCCTCAGTGACTAGTATTTGCTATAGCCAGCCCAAAGTCGGTGTCTTATCCCGTGTTTAATATCAAGTCAACAGTGACGTGAGTCCAAGGGATCCGTCAATTTGCTGTTTAGATACCTACGACTATAACTAAATTTGCTCGTGCTTGTCATTATCAATATAAATATAAATATTTACACTGACTACCGCATGGGTATGAAGTAAACATAAAAATGCAAAGGACGTAAATTTTCAGTTAAGTTATATTTTTTACTGGCGTTCTGTCTTATGTTTGACAGTAATTTCGAGAAGGTTATTGCTGATGTGGCATCTACATTGGCGTCTTTGTCTGGCAGTCTCTGGCGAGATAGCAGCCGCACGAATATAAGTACGGAGTGGCGTATAAGCTGTGCGAAGGGTGGTTTATGTATTACGGGTAAGATATCCGATGATTTAGCAGCAGCGTGTTCTTATACGCCTTATATTCCCCTCGACCTCGGCGTATCCTTATTTCTTGGGCATACCTATACCGTATACTTGTCTCCTTCACCTCAACTCCAGTCTACAGTCTAGCGTATAGTGTATTATACTGTGTACTGTGTTAGTTGCCCCGCTTGGGAAACACCGCGGCCTTATCGCAACCGGGTACTGCCATAACCGTGGTGTAATCTTTTATTAATTCTCCGACTTGCCAAATTTATCGTCGGCTTTTGTTTATACTCCTACATCACATAAAAAGATCTAGAAAATTCAACGACGTTAAATCACACTTTTTTCATTTGTCTTATCCATTTAAAAGTTTAAGAAAAATTTAATTTTCAGATCTCCGGTACTATAAGTGGCATTGAAGATTCGCCAAAGCTTATATAACTATCAATAAATTTATGAATCAATATTTATCGAGATAAAACTTTTACAAAATTATTTAATTACTGAAAACTATTGTAAAAAATATTCCGCGAAATATAATTATAATATCTATTACGAAATTCCTTTATCAAGAAATAACTTAATTCAAACTAGAAAATTCAATACCAAACCCATTATTAGTTGGTAATTATATTGAATACTAAAATCATTTTTAGTTCTATAAAAAAATTGGAATAAAAGTTTACAAGTAATTTTTTATGATAATTTAGTTAAGTTAATGTGAAAAATAATTTTTTTTTCTCAAGGCGAAAAATTATGTATGAAAGAAATTTTTTTTTTTTTTTTTTTGGTGAAATTAGAATCAACAGTAACCTGAAAAGGGTTAAACGTTAAATTTAAATTCGCGAAGTCCACGGTGCGACTACTCGAGTGTGTATATATAGCGAAGTAGAAAAATGTAATAACAATAATCCGTTGAGCTGAAGAAAGAGCTCGCGGGAGGTTCGCTCATTCTTGGGCGTCTTGGCGGTTGCGATTTCCATGAACCGCCGGGAATGGCGCTATATTATTATTAGAGTCCCTTAAGTCTAAGAGCCTTAAATCTGCGATAAGTTATGGGCACCCCTACTAGTCTGGTGCCGTTGCAGGACTCGTTCTTCCAGCGTATAGTGAAGAACAGAGAAGGACTTTGTGTTGTTGGAGATAAAGAAAGACGTGCGATACGTTTTCTCACCCAGTTCGTTACACACATACACATACACATACATACACACTATTTTCTCCTCTCTAATATCTTAGTCTATTCTGGTTCTGGTACTATACAGTATGAGTAGGAAAAAGGTATGTATATAAGACGCCGCACTCCTTACTCGCGTTTTCATCTCGCATACATTATATACGTTTCCCGTGGCGAGCTAAACGGGTAGAAACTCCACACTCCTTATACCTATACTACTGGTATGCTGCTTCTAGACTCGACGTGAGCCGTCATGTTCAAGCTATATACTATGTACTTATATATACACATCTACAACTATAACTATGTAAAATGAGTATGGTAGTTTATGGGCAAGATGAGGGAAAGGTATATTATGTATAATGATAATAGTAGTACAGTAGGTGTAGGGGCAAGGTCGAAGGATAATTGAAAATAACCGTGAACGCACCCTCCTTATTGCTAAGACTAAACTCTTCGCTACTTGCTCACTCTATTTTGAACCCCTAAGTATGATAAGCAACCTTGGATCATCTCTTTATGCATAAAGCGTAAGACGGATTAACTTAATGACACGCGTTCATCCAATTATTAGTTATAAAATCTAATTTGTTTATTATAATTGAAAATTATAATCTCATAAACGGTAAAAGTTTAAATTTTTAGTCAGCTTAGGATTATTTTTTAAAAGTTAATTATAATGTTATAAATGAATAAACATTGAAACGAACAAAAAAACAATTAATTTGGATTTGGAAAAAAAATCTTTTATCAAGAAAATTTATATAAATTTTGTAGAAAAGTTTTAGCATCAATAAACTTTTCTTGGTCCAAATAAAGTTCTTTATGAAGACAAATAAAGTTCTTTAAGATGATTAGCTTAATTTCAGATTTTTTTTTTGTTTAAATAGAATTAATTTTTTTCTTCGTATGAGTAAATAAATATTTTTAATTTAAATGAAAAATAAATGTAATAACAAGAGAATATAAAAGAGTGTATTTATGTGTGAGTAATGTTACATAAAATAAATGAGTAAAATTTTCTCCCCCAGCCTATAATACATAAGATAACGCATGAAAGCAATCCCTTAGCGTTTATAATCTAGCAAAAATATAGGGCTCATCCCGCATGCCACGTCAGATTCAATTTCCGTGATTTAAGGTGTTAGGGTGTCGGCTAAGTAAGAGACCGAGACTAAAAGAAATAAGAATGAAGAAGCTCCTGATAAATAGAGAGAGAAAAAATATTTAAACCCTTACCTTTAAGGATATTTTTGTTTGACAAAAAACACGAGGGTGGAGAATGGAAAGAGAACAGAGAGGAGGGGTAAGAACCGCGGATTTGTCGGTGTAGAGGTGAGATGTGGAGTAGAGAATGAATTCCTACAGCAACGAGGGTTGTTGTGGTGACGTGGTGATTAGACAATGTGACGGAAACGACAGATAGACAGCCTCGCGATAGCAAGTTCGGTTTCGCTCTAGCTCAAGTTAACCAAGAGGGCGGAAAGTTGCGACGGAGATATAGGGTGTATTACATAAGCAGGACGATAGACGAAAGCTTTATGCCGGATGATGTGTGCCGCGAGTAGTATAGAGGATGGAACTCGACAGATGTGCACCTTGCGCGCTCCTCACACACCTTCGATGAGTGCTGCGCGGATCCACACCTCAACTCTGTCTCCTCCTTCTATTCGATTCTCCTCCTCATCTTCCGGAATACGGCGCTACCTACTTTGCCTACTATTCACCGAGACCTTTTCCCACACCACCCACGCCTTATCCTTCTTCTCCCCTGCCTCTCTGACCTGGCAGCGGTGACGCTGATGCTGTCTACAGTCTGATCTCGTTAAAGACGCACTGAACCACAAACACCCGGCATCCATTCAAATTTCAACACGATAAATCCAACCGAATTTAGGCTACTTTCACACGAGGTTTTTAAGCTAAAAAACAATTGATTTGAAATAATATTTTAACAAAAACTAGTTTTAATTGAAATAATTCAGTTCAATAAATTTTTTTAAATATTAATATTTTATCCCTGCACTTTATACCTTGAACTTTCCACTATGTTTAAGTACAAAACGAACAAAAATTTGTCTATTACGAAGTTTTGAGCTTTTTGAGTTCACATTTATATCGTTGTGCTCTTCAAGTGAATTTTTAGTTCAAGATTTATTCGTAAGTTGTTCGTTAATTATTTTTGTACATGATTGACTTTTGTCAACTGTTTGCTACAATTACAAAAAAGTCAGACATTGGGTATTTAGAAAAATCACTAAGAAATCTCAAAGAAATAATAAATTTGAAAAAAAAAAAAACTAATATAGTTTTTGTCACAAATTGATCGAAGAAATATTTTTCTTAAGTATGTATATACCTTTATTAAGTATATAATAGTATAAGAAGAGAAGGTAACATGTATGTATGTATATATATCTTACACGTTTATACATGTAGATGCGCTGTTACCCCTTCCTTTACCCAGCGTTATATAGAGTGTAAAAAGAAGAAATACTGTCGTCGGCGGATTTGATTTAGGAACATGCCAGAGCAATTACGAGTGCACATTTGAAAAGACGTCGCGCCCCCTTAGACCCGTGATGTGTGTTATGTCGATGCGAAGGGGTGAAAGCGAACGAGAAGATCAAGTGAAAGGAAAGTTGAGTTATTGAAACATGTAGTATATATGTTTTCATGTACACATATAATCACTTGTATGGATGTGTAAGTACTTGAAATGTGTATGTACGGTAGGACTTGGCTTTGTGCACGGTGAGGGCACCCGATGTCGAAACTGACAAAAGATAAGCTGCTATTTATACCCGACAAGCTTAAAGACCAAAGGGGAACGGAATCGTCGAGAAAAATATGAAATTATTCCAGAGTTCGAGGGTAAGTGGCTATTCTTTCTTCATTCTTATGTCTTCAATTCTATTTACTTATTTATTTATTGTAAATGAATCATATGTGTTAGTACAGGCAAAAAAATTTATTTAGATTTCTTTAACAGACGAATTCTTTATAAAAATAGTGGTATGATAGAAATTTTTATTAAAAAATTCATATATGAAAATGATAAGTGTTTTCATAATCATAGTGATGATTTTTTTTTAGATAAAATTTCAATCAAATATATTCTTTTATTTAAATTAATAAATATTATTTAAAAAAGTGGAGAAAAAAAATTAAAAACATGATACACACGGAAAATTTTTTTCATTAATACCTATACCCAATATAAAATAGTAATTTTTTATAGATAGATAAGAGTTAAACATAAAAGTCAAGATGATTTTTAATAGAAAATAACGTCTGGTGTATATAAACGAGACGAGAACAGAGGATAGTTGAAGATGTTCCAGAGGGATACTTGTCGAAGAAGCGAAGAGGTGGATGAGTTCAGGCAGAAGGTAAAAGAGGAACGAGAGTACGGGGTTATATAAGTATAAGTATAAGGTATAAGGGTGAGAGTAAGAGTAAGAAAATGAGTTGGAGATCAAGGAGAAGGAGAGGGAGGAGTAAAAGCACCCCGGCGGGGTTGAGGATGAGGGTGACGGTGAGGGTAGGAGTGTACGTATTTCTCAGCGACTCATCGCAGCGTAGCTCGAGTGCAAAGAGTAGGAGTAGAGCTCTCCGGGTCTGTCGTGTGGGGTAGGAGCCGACTGGGTTTCCACCCGTCGTCCGGTGGGTGGTACCCGGAATAAACTGATCAATACTTGAAACACCGCCAAGTATCGCGGCGCTATTTCCGGTACGACTCTGACGGAAATGAAAGCGTTAAAAATATATAACCGGTCTCTAGTGAAGAACCAACACCCTGCACCCTGCACCCTACTATCGACAGAGATACCAACTAAATGATATTATATCCAGTGTCCTCAAGTCCTGGTCCCTTGTTGTCGCATTTTATACACTCGGCACTTCACTTTTGTAATACTTTATACTTTATTCGCACCTTTCTCTCTTAACACTCTACTTGCTTTTATTATTTTTATTTTATTTCCAACTTACGGTTTTATATTATAACTCTACTCCCTTATTCATCGCTTCTGCGCTTCTACTGACTACTCTCCTGCGGCCAACTTTTATCTGCATCTGCAACGGCTCTGATTGAATTTTAATTATACCAAGTTCATGAAGGTCAATCACTGATCGTCAATTGTCAGTAGTAAATTCAATTAATTCAACCCTTTAAAAAATTATTTAAAAATATTTTTATTTTTTTACTAACTATCTAAGGATTTCATTTGATTTATATCTAATTTTATAAATATAATTATTAATCCTGTATTATAATCTATAAGAATATTTATCCTGTAAAAGTTTAAGGTTAAAATTTTGTCTTGAACATTTCTGACATAAGAAACACCCTTCGTAGGGAAAGATTGAATAAAAAATACACAGATATTAAACTCTCCTGCCTGAGGCGTGACCACGCGGATCAGACTAAAACTCGCGGATTTGTGAAATCGCGTAAAGGGGTTGGCTTTAGCAACAGGTATAACGTCGGCGCACTCTCGAGGGGTATTTCCGCTGAACAGGAGGATAAGCCCTAGGACTAAGCGCCGGCGCTAAGCTAAACCTTTTACACCCTCCTGAGGGTGTGACCAAATCCTATTGGCTCACGTCCGATGTGTGAAAAATACTTTTTCGCAATTCAAATGCTTCTGCGCGGTCTTTAGCTCACCACATTTTGCTGACCAACACAGGGATTTTCTACTACCCATTTCATTTAATTTCTTTTTTGTCTGAAACCGGCTTTGCGAGTTAAAATGCACCGAAGATGAAGTAGAATCAGGATTTATTATGAACTAGATGGACGATATATATTTTATGCTCATATTTATTTTATATATTTATTATTTGTATTTATGGGTAGCGTGTATCTGTTATGTCAGAAAAGAGTATAGACTTTACTCAAACCTACAGTACAGATGGGATTTAAAAGCAAAAGACAGGAGAGAAAGACTCTACTTGAGCTTACGCTACTGAGACGACGAAAGTAAAGGGAAAATATCCGCATGGGTCAGCCGAGAGAGGCTTTAAGTACTTTACTTTGGCGACTGACCACCGATGTATTCAATATCCAATTTACAATCAACTCTTTAGTATACTTTCTTTTAGTCAAATTTATTGTTAAGAAAAATTGTTTATTAAATATTGAGAATCATCATAAATAAAATAATTCATGGTTAATAGAAGAATAAAAAATACTTATTTTTAAAATTTGTTTACAAAAGTAAATGAAAATTCAAACCTAGGTTAGAAATTGTTTAACAAGTCAACGACTAGTTATCTCACGCTCAGATAAGCTGAGCCGAGAGGTGTTCGTCGAAGATAAGTCAGTTGGTAGTTTTAATAGCAGGTGAGCATAACGACACGCCCTGTTAAAATTTTTGTTAAAAATCTAACTAAAAAACGTTCATTAGAAATGAATATTTGGATAGTATTGTTCAATTTTATGGTGGTATTGAATAAAAAAATAAATAAATAGTATGTTATTAGTTTTTATGTTATGCTATAAGTATGTTATCGTATCCAGCGATAAGTGTACTTGTCGAGTTTAAAAAAATATTTATTAAGGCTTATCAATGTGAATAATCTGTGGAATTTTCTGATTAAAAGTATATTTTAATCTTTGTAAATAATGAAGAATTGTGAAATATTGGTAATTTTAGTAATTAATTTTTTTTCGACTTCCCGGTCTTATTGCCCGGAAAAATGTGAATGCCGACTGGAGCGAGCGCCTTGGAGTGTCGTTTGCTCGAACCAAAATCTCGAGGAATTTCCGAAAAAAATTAGCGGCTTGGTAATTTATTTTATTTTTTTATTTTAAATAAAGAAAATTCTAATATTTTTCATTTTAGACGGAAGCGTTGGATTTGTCAAAAAATAACTTGAAAAGTATTCCAGCAGACATTGGACGTCTGAAAGAACTGAGTTCTATTAATTTTTCGAGCAATAAATTGGATAAATTGCCAGATGAGTTTGAAAATTTATGGAAACTTGAACATCTGGATTTGAGCGAAAATTCTTTTGTAAGTATTGAAGTGATTTCAAGGTTGTCTAATCTAAAGCACTTAACCTTGAGAAAAAATCCGGTCAGTAATTTAGAGAATTTAGAAAGTATAAGTGCTCGATATTTGGATGTCAGTGAATGTTGTAAGTTATTATTCAAATTAAATTCTACTCAACTATTTATGCTGTTTTTAATGAAATTCATGATGTTACAGCTATCACATATCTAAGCAATAAATCACTAACCGGACTTCCTAACTTGAAGTCGCTGAAACTAGATAAAAACCCACTGAAATCAATTGATAATCTAAGTCACCCAAATCTCAAGTGGCTTGATCTGTCGAATTGTTTACTCAATTATTTACAACCAACTACTTTTGTAAATACGCCGGAGCTTGAGCAATTACGGATGTCAAATAATCCGAGTTTGACTTTTAGTACCAGGTATTTTAATAAATTATACAATTATGATAGAAAATAAAATATCCAAGACAGAAAAAAATTTTGCACACAAATTATTACTATTACTACTTGAATAAATAATTTATATAAGCATAAAAAATTTAATAAACTGTAAATAATTATTCATCAGAAAAGAAACATTGAGGCATGATAAATTAAAGCGCCTTGACGTATCAAAATGCAACTTGGACCGTCCAGGATTACATGGTTTACCATCACTCACCCACGCAATACTTTCCTACAACTCAATCCGATTTCTACCGGACCGAATATTCTCTAAGAATAAAAAACTCGAGCGTCTGTATTTAAATAACAATGTCCTGTCGCAACTGAACCAAAGTTCTTTCGCTGGGCTACCAGAGTTAGATGTTCTGAATTTGTCGCACAATAATTTAGAATCTCTACCACGGGCTCTCCTGCGAGACAACGTAAATCTGAGATCAGTAAACTTGTCTTACAACGATATAAAATTAATGCCCGTGAACTTGACCACAACAGCTCTGATTCTCGATTTGTCTTACAATTTAATCGAGTTTGTGCCCGGAGAAAGTTTACGACAAATGCCAGCCTTGAAAATTTTGGATTTGAGTGAAAACAGACTCGAGTCGTTCTCTTCAGGGTTGCAGTCGCAAATTCTGCAAAGTCTTTACCTGGAAGGCAACAGATTGACGAGATTAACTAACGAGAGTTTTGCTTATTTGCCTGCTCTGGATAATATCAATTTGTCCGGTAAGTTTAAACTCAACGCAATATTTTACAAGTACTTATTCTTGTTTTAATCATGAAATAATAAATTTAAATTTAAAATAGGCAATCGATTAACAGAAGGTATCGGCTACGAGATATTCAGTTTGAATGACAATCTGAACACAATAGTCCTAGACGACAATCCCTGGCGTTGTGACTGTATACAATTGTATTCATCATATCGCTATCTTACTCAGTCATCAAAGACAGCTTCATCGAGTCTTATATGTGAAAGCCCGGCAAATGTATCAGGATACTCATGGTCGACTGCATGTCGGTCTTTTTGGAACGATGATCGCTCTGAAATTAAACGCTCCGACAGGACTTACGGATTAGTGGTCATGGGATTTTTGATATCTGTCCTAATTTTCGGCAGTATCGCCTCTGTTGCTCACACGTTTAAGGAAAAAAGACGACAGGCATTGCTGAGATTACGCGAAGCTGAACGAGCCGAAGCCAGAGAACGACTGATACTCCACAGACGGTAGTTAATTTAATTTAATTTAATTTTTTATTTTATTCTGCTATATATTCGATTTAAATTAAATAAATTATTTCTACAAGAAGTCATTTGGAGGAAACAAGACGTCAAGAAAACGTCCCACGTGTTCATCCGGAAGAACTGATAGGCCCACCTACTTATGAAGAAGCTGTTCAGATGCCGAGATTGGCGCGATCTTTGGAAACCTTAGACACAATCTCGATAGAGGGAATCAGTCAATCCGCGCAATCCCTCGATCGCGAGACACTTAATCGAAAACGAAGGCGACAACGCAAACGAGTGGTCAAGAGAACAAAAAGCGAAGACACTCTTGATTCTAGGACCAGAGAAACTCAAAGTGGTAGTCGGAGGACAAGAAATGTCCCCCAGAGACGAACCGCTCTCCAGACTTCTTCCGGATCGAGACGAATTGATCCCATACGACCGGAAAGAAATTTGGAGAACCGTCACGCAAACGAATCCGAAGCTTCTAGTGTCGATAACAATTGGGAGCGGACTTTGAGAGCTAGACCCTCGAATGCGAGGAAGAAGAAGCGGTTATTCAAGCAAAACGGAAACTCAAGCGACGACGAAGATTCGGATGTTCTGAAAAATCGTATGGTCAGTGCCAGGCGTGGAGTGAATCTTGATAACATACAGGTGATTGAATTACCGCGAGAACCTCGGAGTGGAACTTACATACCGCCGGTATCACCGTCACTCTACACTCCCTCCTCGCCTTTACTCATTTCCTCGCCTGAACCGTGTGATAATAGCGAACAAATTTCTAAGAGTAGAATTGTTTAAATTATTAATTGTAATTATTAATATTATTTTTTTTTCTATCTTATAATTATTTAAATAGTGATAAAGTATGTAATTAATTTTGTATTTATGTACATTGAATTTTTTAAATAAAATTTTTTATTCAATAACAGTCTAGCGGGTTAATAAGTATTTTTTTTTAAAGTAATTAAAAAATATTTATGTAGCTTAATGAAATTTTTTGAACAATAATACCAATGGATAATTTTTTAAGTATTGATGCTATCAATATATATTAACCCATTGCTTTAGGAGTTTGTAAAATCAACTCATGAAATTTAATTATTTTTCTGTATGATAAGTGATGTAAGAAAAAGTTTCGAAATTTTTCGGATATGAACTTTAAATAAAAGATAAAAATTACGAAGGTCATGAAAAAAAAAGTTTATCTCTCATCATCAGTCGTATTTGTGGGAAGGTTCTATCATTAAAATATTATTATGACAAATGTCTTGTAATATATTCAGTTGTAAATGTTATCATTTAATTGTACAGTAAACTAACTGTCTTCTTTTGTTAGATATTGGATTGACATTTCATTTAACATGTGTGAATGAACCTTCTTAAAAAAAGTATCACTCGTCACAAATAATTTTTTTTTAATTCTCAAACTTGATCGGTGAAAATAAAAGAAAAAAGAATTCATTTACATATTTATTCAAACTTGAAACCTTTCCTAATATGTCTACAGAGGAAAAACACTTGCTACCACCTGCCGGAAAAGTCCCGGTTTTTATATTATCTCTTTTCTCACTTATTCTATTTTGGATTGTATCTCATGCTCTGTAGCTTATCTCATCAATATTATGAATATACTTATATTAACATGATATATCAAGTACCAGAATGAAAAATTCAACTATTTACAACAAAACAAATTCTTAATTTCTTCAAAAACATAAAGTCCTATTTTTCTGTTTATTTATGTTTATAAAAAAAATTTGATAAAGATACTTTACTGGACGTGAAATAATTCTTTAATTTCTCTTTTTCACGGAACAATCCTGTTGAATAAAAGGATATATTTAAAGGTAATAAATGAGCATTTATAATTTTTTAAAATTCTGTGATTAAAAATCGATTAATAATGTTTTTAATAGTCATTTAAAACTAACAACAGTATAAATAATGCCTTGTTATAAGACTATACTTGGACTTAAATTAATTCAATTAAATATAACTAATTATATTTTAACATTTACATATTTATAGAATTGAACTTTCTCTAAATTCATTACACCTACATCTATAAATATTCATCAAAAAAATCTATATAAAAAATGTATACATATATATTCATTTAAAAAATAATTTTTTAGAATATTGACATTTACGCTAACTTACAATCTTAAAATCAATAATTAATTAATATTAATATTAATCAATAATAAATTAAAAATTATTTTTCTACTTAATTTATGAAATCGATTGCGCGAAAAGGCTTTCCAACAACAAGCCACGGCAGTCAATATAAAAATATATCTTCAAGGTCGTCGTAATTATTCAACTAATTAATCAATCAAATAATAAAAAATAACAAGAAATTTAAAGTCATAAAAGTCTTGGACCCTGAAGAGCAACGGAAAAAAGGGTCTCCTCATCATCACATTAATATATTAAATTAAATAAATTTAAACAATATAATGTAATCGAGGAATAGAATTTGAATTGCCAAAAATAATCTTCAGGTCTTGACTAGGTTCTCGCCGGCTTTTGTTCTCGTAATAAGTAGAGGCGTTTTTGGTACGCTGTCAGGAATATCTTGAAGAGTTATTTTGACGCGTTGAGCACCAGGACTACCAGGCGGCTGAAGATCCTGATTGAGTCGTAAATTTGACAGCCGTGAGTGGGATCCAGATGAGGACAGGGAGTCACGGTTGCCGCCACCATTAGCCATAATCTCTCTATTATTCGATACTCTAGGATACCGCATTATCGATGGATCTGGGGACAACTGAGACGTAGTAACTATTTTACCATTAGTCCCATCCTTTTTATGATTATCATTGCTATCAATATCACCCGGAGAGAACGATTTTCTCGGAGGTTTCACAGGATCCACGGATTCGTTGACTGTGCCAATGTACTTGGCGGTCGGTTCGTCATCGTTTATCTTTATACCATTATCACCTTTACCGGAGTTCACTAACGGCATACTTTCAGGCTTGTTGCTGTTCCCATTAGTAGAAATCTTCGGTTGTGTCGAATTCACAGTGTCTAGCAGTGATTTCCTTAAGTCCTTTAACTCTGTTCCATTTTCAACATCATTATTGTCGTCGTGATCATTGCGTTTGCGCCCCTTTCGGCAGAAACTCCCCTTGTAAGCCGCAAAACCTATCAAAGTCGCAAGTACGGCCAACAGAATTGCAAGAACCACATAAGAACCCATTCCTTTTTGCGTTTCTTGCTTGTCGGCAGAAGCATCTGTCCCAGTAACGTCAACCGGTGATTCAACCCTTACCTGTCCAAGCTTACCATCATCAAGAACCCCCGGTTTGATACTTTCGTTCTCCACTGGAACCACTTGTACTGGCGTGATTACCTCTTCTTCTACTTTTTCTTTCGGCTTTTCTTCTTCCTCAGTAGCTTCAGATGTCGCTTTAATAAATTGCTCTTCCTCAAGATCTAATTCTTCAGTAGTCGAAGCGGGAGGTCGTGGAGTCGTGCCCCAGAGCATCCCCCAAATAGAGCTAATTATTCCTGTAGATTCGGTCGTTGATGTAGGCACCGTTTCACTAGTGTTATCTTGACTATTGTCCATATTTTTCAGTGAGTCGTCTTCGTCCCAAGTTATGTGAGGAATTTCGACCCCAGAACCTTCACCAGAGCCCTCAGTTACCCAAGGATCATCAGCGTCGTCATCTCCGGAGCCTTCTTTTTCCCATAGCTCCCCGTCTATGTCTTTATCTTCTACTTTGTTTTTATTTTCTACTTTGTCT
This sequence comes from Cotesia typhae, assembly GCF_013202065.1. NCBI lineage: Eukaryota > Metazoa > Arthropoda > Insecta > Hymenoptera > Braconidae > Cotesia > Cotesia typhae. The sequence goes on along the minus strand of NW_027423756.1, from coordinate 9,108,172 downwards.
TTATTTTCTACTTGGTCTTTATTTTCTACTTTGTCTTCATTTTCTTCTTTGCTTTTATAGTGTTCAACTTCATCTTCTTCATTGTTTTTATCTTCTCCTTTGTCTTTATTTTCTTCCTTGTCTTCAACAACAGCCACGGTGATTTCTACGGGGATTTCCGTCGTTGTTTCTAAAGATGTGGACACAGTTGTGGTAGTAGAAGGTTTCGAATGTTTTTCAGTATCTTCATTGAAGAAAATTCCGTCGTCTCCATCTCTTTGACCGGAAGTTGTAGTCTCAGGTGTCAGCGACACTTGAACGGGTATTGAAGTTGTGGTGGAGTGAGTTTCACTTTCTGATACTTTTTCCTCGTCATCGGGTATATCTTCGGGATCTAATTCATCAAAAGCGTCTCCAGAGCCTTCACCGGAGCCTTCTTCAGCCAGTGGCTGATCCATTTGCATGCCATCGAGATTGTCGTCGAGCTCATCGGCCATACAGACTTGATAGGTTTTCAATTCGATTAATAGTTGTCCTTTCAAACTTTCCGGGGCATTACAGATCGTCTTCTTGGAAAGAGCGACCCCGCGCTTAATAATACTGTCACGTAGTTTTAGAAACTCACAATCACAGTTGAGATTGTTGTGGGATATATCCAAGTGCTTCAAGTCGTTAAGAGCAACTACGTCAGCAGGAATTTCTTCGAGCAAGTTTTTTTTTAAGTTCAAAGACTGAAGGTGATCTAATCCCTGAAGAGTGCCAGGTGACAAGTGGGTCAAATGGTTGTCAGCGAGGTCGAGAGTCCGAAGACTAAGCAGCTGACGAAAGCATCCAGGATCTAATTTCCTGAGTTTTCCGTTAGACAAGTCCAAGTGCCTAAGGTTAGTGAGATGCGCGAATGCTCGATTGTCCGCGGACAAATGCCGCCCGGCTGATAAAACTCTGAGACTTTTCAGCCACTGCAGTGGTATTTCTTCAATGGTATTCACGTCCTCGAGATAGTGACACCGAGCCAGGGTACCATTTTTACCGAGCGTGCAGAGTCCATTGCTAGGCCTTGGCTCACTTAGTAACACCAGTGTCAGCATAAAAACAACCAGCGAGGATTCACGTGCTGACATTTTATTATTTATCTTGCTGTCTTTTTAATTTTACTTTTTTTCATCTAGATAGTGACGTTGTCTCGTCAAGCTGCTGTCGATCTGAAATCAATAACAGATAAATAATTATCAAGGAACGATTTATTGAAAAAATATACATGAATATTAGTTAAACTATTATTAACTATTAATTATTTATATTCATAATTGGTTCCCGGTTACAGTGTTAGTAGGCTAATGAATGTTTGAGAGCTTGTAATTAAAATTATTTATATTCCAAAGGCTGTAATTATTGTACGAGTACCCATGAGAATTATTTAGATTTATTGCATAATATTTATTAAGAAATATGATTTACTGGGTTGACACGTTATAAAGATGTCGTTTCGAATCACTGATAAAGTTTGCTGCCGATATCGATAAAAGATATCCCGATGATAAAAAGTTTAGTGATTGTGTAGACTAACAAATATAATAAATATTATTTTCATTATATGAATTATGACTAAAAAATTGTACAGATGAAAAATTTTTAAGGAGGTACTATACAAAATCACTTTTCTTGCGGTGCTAATTTTCGAAATATTAACAATTAAAAATCGTACATCTAACATGTATTCCCTATCCTGACCGTAGTTAGAGTGAACATTTTATTGAATAACCAACAGTACCTCTTTAAATTAAAAATTATCCATTTTTGCTGACCTTTTTTATTTATTTTTTTATCCAT